>NW_006399923.1:2993600-3019772 GCF_000299155.1 Elephantulus edwardii | reverse complement strand
AAGTGGTTGTTCTCCAGATTTTTTGGCACAACTTGGTGAGCACATCCAGGGCAGCATCTGTTAACTGAAATAACTCAATTGGGATACCATCCATTCCTGGGGCCTTATTTTTTGCTAGTTCCTTCAAAGCAGCTTGAACTTCTTCCTTCATCACCCTAGGCCTTTGCTCATATGTGATTTCATTAAATTCTACTGTGTCTTCCAGGTCCTTTTGATACAGTGACTCAGTATATTCTTTCCATCTTCTTTTAATACTTCCTGGATCATTTAATATTCTGCCTAAAGAATCCTTGATCATAGCAATTCGGGGTTTGAATTTGCTCTTCAGTTCCTTGAGCTTAAGAAATGCTGAGCAAGTTCGGCCCTGTTGATTTTCCGACTCCAGCTCCTTTCACATTTCATTGTAATAGTTTGCTTTGTCATCCCGTGCCTCCTTTTGGACAAAGAAGGTAGCTGCATAAAACAGGGGATACTGTTGTTGTTGGTGTGTGCTGTTGAATATCATGAGACTCATAGCAAGCATATCCACAACAGCTCTGAAGCTTGTCTTGTCCTGAGACTGTCTGACTGACTCCGACACATTTACCTCCATTGCCCCAGTTACGGTATCAATTCATCTCATCCTGGGTCTTCATTTCCTGTGTAGTCCCTCCACCCTTCCAAGCACGATGTCCTTCTCCAAGGACCAGTCCCTCCTAACCACGTGCCCAGAGTATGTGAGACAGAGTTTCAAAATCCTAGACTTCAAGGAGAAACTTATTTTCACCCTCTCTAAGGAAGCACGCACTTGTTTTCTTGGTGGCATATGGTTTTCTAAAGACTCTTCTCCAGCACCACAATTCAAAGGCATCAATTCTTCTTCTGTCATGCATAGTTATTGTTCAGCTCTCTCCAGGCACACCTTAATCTTTATATTGACATCATTGCATCTCTGTACTCTAGAGATGTCTCTGACAGCAGATTTCTGAGTGCAGTGTGGCTTTTGATTTCCTGACTGTTGGTGCCAAGAGTGTTGTTAAGCTAAGCAAGCTGTAATTGTTGACAGCCTCAATCTCTTCTCGATCTCTCATGGTGTTGCCAATTGGTTATCAAGTGATGAGAATCTTTGTCTTCTTGATACTGAGCTTCAATTCATATTTAAGGTCTTTCTTCAGAGTATGATTTCTCCTCATAGCACATTCAAAAGATTTGAAACAAAGTCCAACTCTTTTTACATCCACCTAACATTGTGGTGGATATATTTTTCCAAGACAGGTTTGTTCATTCTTTTTGGAGCCACATGATATGTATCCAATATTCTTTGTCTAAATCATTAATTGACAAGATCATTGATTGGATAATGTTCAAATTGGTATTCAATGTGACTACTTTGCTTTTCAACAATTTAAAGAATTTTTGAAGAAGATTTATCCTATTCAATATATCCTTTACTTCATTGACAGTTGGGATTGTGTATTTGGTTTTTTTTGGGGGGGATTGGTAACCTTTCCTTCCTTCCTTCTATGGGTATTGGTTTTTTATAAAAATAAAATGAAATCATTAAATAATTTCATCAACTTATCATGATACTGCAATGCACCAATGTCATCATTCACTCTCTTTGCATAAATTCTGACTCATAGTGACCCACTATCCAGTTTCCAAAGCTCTAACAGATTGCTCACCTTTCTTCCCCAAAGAACAGTTAGATTCACACACTTAGCTTTCATTAAGCACTGTTAACACATAACACACCAGAGCGATGACTGATTGCTATGTTGTTATAGTTGTTGTTGTGTACTGTGTAATTAGAACTGCTCCATAGCTGACCCTCTGGCAGGTTTTCAGAGGAAGATAATCACCACCTGGGAGGAAATTTCCCATCCTTCTCTCTGGAGCAGCTGATGGATTTGAAACCCATCCTTCAGGATTGCAGCATAGCTTCTTGGCACTAGGTCACCAAAGTTTCCTTTGTTTGCTGGTGAATAAAGTAAAATATATGTATCAAGGTATAATTTCATTTTGTGTTTATGCAAAAGCTATACTTAGACCAGGAGGCAATAATCAGAACAGAGCAAGGAGACTGCATGATTCAAAAAGGGTGTACATCAGGGATGTATTCTGTCCCCATACCTTTTCAATCTATATGCAGAACAGATCACTCGGGAGGCAGGGTTTATGAGAAGAAATGTGGCATCAGGATTGGAGGAAGACTCATCAGCAATCTGCATTATGCGAATGACATAACCCTGCTTGCTGAAACTGATGAGTACCTAAAATGCTTGTTGCAGAAGATCAAGGACTACAGCCTTCAACATGGATTGAAGCTCAACATCAAGAAAACAAGATCCTCACCATTGGGCTGATTGACAGCATTATGATAGATGGTGAAGAGGTTGTGATTGTTAACAGCTTTAGTTTGCATGTTTCCACAATCATCCTCTTGGTACAGGCATACAGGAAATCAAGAGAAAAATTATATTGGGAAAGTTGGCTCTCAGGGACTTCTCCAGTGTACTGAAGAGCAACAATGTTAGTCTGGAAACTAAGGTGCACCAGATTTAGGCCATAGTCTTCACAATTGCTTGCTATGCATCCGAGGGCTGGACAGTGACTAGGAATTATAGAAAAAAAGAAGTTCTTCCTTTGAGCTGTGGTGATGGAGGAGAATGTGGACTGTACCATGGACTTCCAGGGGAGCAAAGAGATTCGCCCTAGAGAGGTTGAAGCCAAACCGCTTCGTGGAGGAAAGGATTTTGAGGTTTTCTGTCTGACACACTTTGGGCACATTGTAAGTAGAGACTGGTCTTTGGAGAGAGACAACATGCTTGAAACGGTTGAGGGATGGAGAAAGAGAGGGAGACCATCGGTGAGATGGATTGATACAGTGACTGGGGTAATGAGGGTAGGTGTGTCAGGGACAGTAAAATTGACACAAGATAGAGCATGTTTCAGGGCTATTATATATAGGGTCACGATGAGTCACAATTGACTCAATGGCACCTAACAACAACTAATTTATAGACAGAAGACATATTTCTAGGGATTCCTTTCTCTGTTTTTTAATTATATTGACTAAAATTTAGATGTACTCTTCAATATAAGAATAGGAAAACGGAAGTGCTTAATATTAATATTCAATATTAATGCATTTAATGAGAATAAGGTAATGTGTTTTATTTCTTTGTTTTAGAATTCAAGAATATTAATACAGAGAAAAGTTATAATCAATTTTCTGCCATTTGATTCCCAATACTGTAAGAAACAAATACCATAAGGAAAGTGACAACAATGTTAACTATTCTATAAATCTAGGTCATCCAAGATTTAAACCACAGTGGGGGGAAAGTCACTGCAAAATAAATTGACAGGCTCAAGGAGAGCAAATCCCAAGGGTTAGTTCCCAGCAGGAAGAATAAAAAATTTGCAATGGGTTTTGGGAAGTTCAATTATAGGAACAGACAACAAGAGGTTTGCAGCCAATTTGAAACTAATTCAGTTTGTTATGGAGGGAAAAGGCAGTGGCACAGATAACATCAGCTTGAAACCAAAAGTTGTTGCCTTAGGAAAGACACTAACAAATGGGCTTTATAGTCAGAGCTGCAAGAAAAGGAGTAGGATAGTGATATAGAGAGAAACAAAGAAAGGAACAAAATTCTATTCTAGCATGCTCGCATTCTGCAGCCAGTTCGGTAAAATGAAACTATACAGATAATGGTTTGAATACTTGGTATAACAAATTACCTGATCAGTGTACATTGATGACAATGGAAATTAAATTAAAAGCATCAAAAAACTGACTGAGTATGGCTCAAGAATAAACAGAAGGGTCAAATAAAGGTATATGATTTCTGAAGGGAATGAAGCAAAGATCTGTTAATCATAACGATGGTACTTCCTCATTTATTTGTGTCTTGGTCCAAAACCCATGCTTATTTGTTTCTGTTCTACATTCTCTTATATCTAACATTGATCTGTATCTGAGATCGTAGACATATGATTTCTATATAATACGTAAGAGGAATCATATTAATCTTCCTAATTATCTTTTAAAAAAGTAAATAGAGCTACGTGCGGATAAATTATTTCAAAAACTCAGTGTGGTAGTGCAGAAAAATCAAGAGCATTTTTAATTTGTTTTTACAATATGAAGCTATCAACTTCAAATAATTTCAAGGATTCCATGCACGCTTTTAAAATCAGATCAATATTGTGATAACATTGCTTTCTATGCTGTTAGGTGAATATTTTATTTGATTTGATCTGCAGAAAAGGCAATTTCATAAGATTCAATCTAATGCATTTCTGCAGCACTATAGTATGTGATAAGTAAACAACATATATTTCATTCTTTAATTTCTAAGGGTTGTTTTAGTGTATGTGTCTGTGGGGGAAAGGTGTAGGGCTAAGTAGAAATTTACTTGTGTGCATGTTGTTTTTCCTCTTGTTTGCTGTCAAAGACAGAAAACACCCACAGCTGACCTTCCAGGGAGTTTTCATAAATAGTAAATAATTAGCGAGGAGATTGTCCATCTTTCTCTCATAAGAACAGTGAGAGGATTTGAACCTTATGCATTTCAAATTGAAGTGCAGCTTCTTAGTACCAGAGTCGTAGGCCACCAGAGCTAGAAAATTTATTATAAACATGAAAGACACAGTGTGTCTTTTGTCACAATGTGATTAAACATAGCCCTTTATTTAAAGGGCAGACAGCATATCTACTGAATGCAATGTCCCCAAGTGTCAGAACCAACTCAATAGCACCTAAAAACAATTATCTGAAAAAAGCTACTGTGAGAAATATCTGTTTAACTCCATGAAACGTTCAAGCTTCTACTTTATGAAACAAATTATAGCGTGATTATTACCTTACAGAGAAGTCAGAGTGCTTATGTATATGTTTTAAAATAAAAATAACTTTAAAAATAGTATTTAGATATTTTCACATTGTAAACACAAGGCTTTAAAAACATATAGTTTAATATTAACTGATTTAGATTTTCAAAGTAGAAAGTCTAAGCATTAATTGAAACATTTTTATGAGCTATATAAGCAGATTATGTTCCTTTAAAAAGCACGGTTTAATTCTCTTTTTCTGACACATAGAATGATGAGGTAAAAGAACTTTGTTCATTACTAAGCTAGTCCTTTCAACAGACATCACTAGATAATGAGGGCAATAACAGGATCTCATATACCTTGGCATATATTTAACCTCTGATGTCGAGGACAGTAATTTTTACTGAAGTTGTTACTGTTGTTAGGTACTGTCCAGTACAATTCATAGCCATCCTACAAACCACTGACGTGAACCCTGCCTTATCCTGTGTCATCTTCATCATCTCTGACACACTAAAGCCCATTGCTGAAGTCATTGTGTCAATCCATCTCATGGGAGTCTTCTCCTTAACAGACTTTCCGTCTTTGCAAACATGATGTCCCTTACCAAGGAATAGTCTCATTTAGCTACATATCTAAAATATAAAAGACAAAGATTCACCATATTTCCTTCCAAAGAGCACTCTGGTTACATTTCCCCCCCCAAGCTGTATCTGTTTGTTCTTTTAGTAGTCCATGCAATATTCACTGCTTTTCTCCTGCGCCACAACTCAAAGGCATCAGTTCTTAACATGTTATCCTTATTTAATAGACCAGCTTTCTGATGTGTATATAGCAGGTGAGTGAGAAAACAATGATCTGAATCAGGCAAAACTCACTCTTCAAACTGAAATCATTGCTCCTCAGCAATTTGAAGAGGTGCCTACCAGTGGAATTGCCTCATGTAATTTGTCTCCTGATTTCTTGACTGATGGTACCAAGATTTCTGATTGTTGATCCAAAAAGAGCAAATCATTGAAAACTTAATCCTTCTCCATCTATCATAATGTTCACTATTAGTCATGTGTTGAGGAATTTTGTTTTCTTTATGTTAACATGTAAAATACTTATCTAATAAAGGAATAGAGACTTTTAGTGTTGCTCCCCCCAAAATATATATATATATATATATTATTAGCCTATTAGCCTTTGGATTACATGTTTTTATGCAGTAAGATACCAGAGACATATGTTTAAAGAAAATTTCAGAGGCCAGTTAAAAAGAAAATAGAAACAGTAGATTATACCTTTATTGCTGTTTTTAGGTATCATTCAATCAAAAATTCATAGTGATAACACGAATGAGATCAACATTTGACCTTTCATTCATTATCCTCACAATAACCTTCATGATTAAGTTCATTCCTGTCACTAAGTCACAATGAGTGACTTTTTTCTAAGACTTGGCCCCCTGCCAACATGCTAAAATACCGAGATAATGAAGATTCACCATCCTTAGCTTTACAGAACACATTGAATTGCCCTTCCTAAAAGAAATTATTTTTATTTTGGCAGTCTATGGTTTTTTGATACTGTTTTTCAACACACCAATTCACTGGTCTTCCTTATTACATTGTCCACAAAACAATTGAACAGCTTCAGTTTGCTTGGCTCCACAATCAACATTCTTGGTACTGGCAGCCAGGAAATCAAAAGATGACTTGCAATAGGTAAATCTGCTGATCGGGACCTCTACTGAGTACTAAAGAGCAATGATGTCAGTCTGGAGACTAAAATGCCCTCATCTAGGCCATGATCTTTTCAATTATTTGTTATGCACCAGAAAGCTGGACAATGACTAAGGATGGTGGAAGGAGAATTGATGTCTTGGAGCTGTAGTGCCGAAGAAGAGTATTGAATATAGGATGCACTACTAGGAGAACAGTTTCATCCTGGAGAGGGTGATATCAGGTCGCTCCTTGGAAGTAAGCATTTCCGTTTGACATACTTTGCCATGTGCAAGGAAGGACCAGTCCTTGTAGAGAGACATCATGGTTGGAAGAATGGAGGGACAGCATAAGACAGGAAGACCCCAAATGAGATGGATTGATTCAGTGATTGAGGTACAGGGAGACAGGGCAGATTTCAGAGCTGTTGTACATAGGGTTGCTATAAGTCACAAGAAACTCAATGACACATAATAACAACAACAAGGAGCTCTGGTGATCATCTTGGATGAGTTGTGCTGGCAAAGATAATGCATGTAGTTTGAGTCTACCATTTTCTCCAGAAGAGAAAGATGGAAAATCTTCTTCAATGCTTCTGTAAACCCTCTAGAAGGTCAGCTATGAGTCATTTCCTATTCAACTTAACAAAAACAAGAAGACTTAGGTTAGATACAATTAAGTATTTAAACTACAACCTGTTTAGGACTTGAAAAAAAATTTTGACAAGATATTTGACCAATGAAGCATATTTTTTGATTCTTTGACTGATCATACTCTGGTGTTGATGTATATCCAGATAATTTTTTTGCAGCTTCTATCTTTTCCCCATCATAATGCTGCCTGTTGTTTCTGCTGTAAGCACTTTTATATTCCTGCTATTAATGTGTAATTCATATCAAAGACTGTAATTTAGGTCTTCAGTAAGTGCTTCAACTCTTTTTTTCTGCATACAAGGGTGTATTCGTTGCAAAACCTAGGTTATTGATAAGTTTTCCTCCAAATATGATACCAAATTCTTCATATAGTTTAGTTTCTTGAATTAGGAGTTTGATATACAGAATGAACAATATAAAAATATCCCCTTGTTCTGTTCAAATTACTGTTTCCTAGTCTATGTGCAGAAATACAATAATCATAATTAATTGTTCTGTAATCTATACTTTGTCAGTGTTATCCATATTTTCTTTTGTTCTATACAATAAAATTCCTTTTCAATATAACACTAGTAAATATCTTTCTCATATTCTCTGATTATTATCAAGACTTATCAAACATTAGAAATTATATAACTAGTTTTAAGAACTTTAGTGAATCCAACTTGAATTTCTAAAAGTTCTTGTCAAATTATATTATTCCAATCATTTAAAAAATATCATCAACAAGATGATTATTTGCTTGTGTGATACTGATAATGTTTGATGATTTTTTCATTCTATTGGATTGCTGTTGTACTTGAGGTTATGTGCCATAAAATTGCTCATGGTTCATATCAATCCTATGCACTATAGCTCAGAACCCTGCTTTATCCTGAGATAACCTTACCATCTCTGACACACCTACCCCCTGTACTCGAGTCCCTGAGTCAATCCATCTCATCTAGGGTCTTCCCCTCCTGTGTTATCTCTCTACACTCCCAAGCATAATGTCCCTCTCCAAGGAATGGTCCCTCTTGTAAAATGTCAAAATTATGTTAGGTGGAACTTCAGAATCTTTGCCTCCAAGGAGCAACCTGATCTCACCCTCTCCTGGACTAACCTGTTTGTTCTCTTAGCAGTCCATGGCATATTCAATAGTCTTTTCTAACACCACAGCTCAAAGGCATCAATTCTGTATCATTCCTAGTCATTGTTCAGATTTCTGATGTATAGCACCTAAGTGTTAAGATACACCACACCTTAGTCTCCAGACTGATGTTGTTGCTCTTCTTTACTCTGGAGATGTGCCAGACATCAGACAACAACCCAGTGCAATTTGTCATTTGATTTCCTGGCTGCTGGTACCAAGAGTGCTGGTTGTGGGCCTAAGCAAACTAAAGCTATTAACAATCTCAATCTCTTCACCGTCCATCATGATGCTTCTAATTGGCCCAGTGGTGAGAATCTTTGTTTTCTTAATATTGAGCTTAAATCCATATTGAAGGCTGCAGTCCTTGATCTTCTGCACCCAGAACTTCAGATCCTCCTCAGTTTCAGCAAGTGGGGTTGTGTCATCTGCATAACATAGGTTGTTGATGAGTCTTCCTCCTATTCTGATGTCACACTTCTCTTGAAGCCCAGCCTCCTTGGCACATACAGATTGGAAACGTGTACTTACCTGGCATATACCTTTGCCAGTTTCAAACCATGTAGTGTTTCCTTGCTCTGCAGTGATGACTGCCTCTTGGTCCAATTATAGGTTGTACATAAGTATAATCAAGTGTTCTGAAATTCTCATTCTTCTCAGAGTTAGCCACAGTTTTTTCTCATCCACACAGTCAAATGCCTTTGCATAGTCAACGAAACACAGGTAGACATTGCTCTGGTACTCCCTGCCTTCAGGAAAGATCTACCTAACATTAGCTGTAATATCCCTAGTACCATTACCTCTTCTAAATTCAGTCTGCACATCTGGCAGTTCTCTGTTGATGTGTTGTTCCAGTAATTTTTGGATAATATTAAGCAGAATCTTGCTTTTATGTGACACTTAGTGTCAAAAATTATATTAATGATACTATTCTATGATTTCAATACTCTGTTGGGTCACCTTTATTTGGAATGGGAACAAATATAGATCTTTTCAGGTCAGTTGGCCAGGTGATTGTCCTCCAGATTAAATGGGATTACCATTTTTAAAAATAAAAATAACTATTTTCCAGACCTCTTAGAATAGACCAGTGAGATCTTGGACTGCATCTGTTTGCAGACACATCTAAGTTGGTGTTTTATAAATTTTGGGGACCTTAATTTTGCAGTGGATTCAATGACACTTGGTCTTCTAGAAGTCTCATTTTTTTTTATCATTAATTAATTAATTAATTTTAATGTTAATAAAAAGTTTGTGTACTACTCAAATATATTTTAGCCACAGAATCCTTCAATAATGCAATTCAAAGCTTGATTTATTCTTAAGTTCATGGGAAACTTCCTTATATCAGCAAATGGAAAACTAACCAAAACAAAATAGAATTATAGAAATTCTAGTGTATCATAAATTATAGTGAATTTAATAGAGAATGGAGGGTGCAGGAAACCAAATACACATTTTTAAAAAGTGACCAAGTTTCTCAGTGGCCAGAATAAATGCATGGATTACTTTATCTTTAACAAAGAATGGACAATAGACATTGTTGGTGTTGAGTGCCACAAAGTGAGTTTCAATTCATGGCAACCACATGTAAAATGGCATGAAACAAACACCATCCAGTAACATTCTCACGATTGCCACTATTTTAGAGCCTCGTGTCATAGCCATTGTGTCAATAATGTCATTGAAAACTTTCCACATGTTCATTCTCCCTCCATTTTACAACACATTTTGTCCTTCTTCAGAGACAAGTTCTTCCTGTTAACATGTGCAAACTATGCTAGGTAAAGTCTCACCAACATAATTTTATTTCACTCTTTAATATGCCTACTGTTATTTGCCAATACCATAATTAAAATGTGCCATTTCTTCTTTAGTCTTCCATTTCCACTATCAAGATTTCACATCCAAGGTAATTGAAAATATCATGGTTTTGATCAGTTGTACCTTAGTCTCCAAGGTGGTATCTTTGGTTTTAATGAAAACTTAAAAAAACACATGTGGTGGCATCAGGTTTTTTCAGTGCAATATTTTTTTTTCATGCTATCACATTTACATATAATTTGGAATTGGATAATTGAAATTAAATAACGGAATTTATTAATGATTCTTCCTTTAAAATCTAATTCTATATAGTAAATTTATCATTAAGCATTAAGTTTCTTATTTCACTTTTATTAATAAGATATTCTAAGAGTTTGTTAAATGTTGTTATTGTTGTTGATTGCCTTCAAGTCGAGCACGACTCATAGCGATCCAAAGTTCATAGAGTTTCCGGAGACATATTATTTAGGAAGTGGATACCACTCCTGTTTCCATACCTGTTATAGTATGTTATATATCAGTTAGTGGTCTGCTACGTACAACAACCCTATGTACAGCAGCACTGAACCCTTCTCTGTCCTAAGCCAGTCTCACTAATTCCAACACACCTACCCCCATTGCCCCAGTTACTGTATCAATTCATCTCATCCAGAGTCTCCCTCTCGTGCTGTCTATCCACCCTTCTGAGCATGATGTCTTCCTCTAAGGACTAATCTCTCCTGGCCATGTGCCCAAATTAAGAGAGGTGGAGTAAAAATCCAAGTCTCCAAGGAGAGACTTGGTTTCACACTCTCCAAGATAAAACATTTTGTTTTCTTGACATGTTCATGGTATGTTCAAGACTCTTCTGCAGCACCACAACCCAAAGCCATCTATTATTGTTCTGTCATCCTTAGTCATTGTCTAACTCTCTGAAGCATAACACATAATTGAGAAGACCATCGCTTGGATTAGGTGGGCCTTTGTATCCAGACACATCGTTGCTCTTCAGCACTCTTGAAAGGTCCATGAAAGCAGATTTTCCAATGCAATTTTTCTTTTGATTTCCTGACTGCTGGTGTCAAGTGTGTTGATTGTGGATCCAAGCAAGCTGTAATTGATAACAACCTCAATCTCTTCCCCATCTAATAAGGTGCTGCTAATTGACCCAGTGGTGACAATCTTTGTCTTCTTGATGTTGAGCTTCAATCATATTGAAGACTAGAGTCCTTCAACTTCTGCAGCAAGTGCTTCATTTTCATCAAACAAGGTTATGGTATCTGCACAATGTAAATTGTTAATGAGTCTTCCTCTAGTCTTGGTGCCACACCCCTCATAAAGCCCTGCTTCCTGAATAATCTGTTCTGCACACAGATTGAGAAGACACAGGGAAAGGATGCATTCCTGACACACTCCTTTCCTGATTTTGAAACATACAGTGTTTCCTTCCTCTGTTCTGGGGACTGCTTCTTGGTCCAAGCATAGGTTTCATATAAGCACGATCAAGCGTTCTGAGATTCCCATTTTCTTCAAGGTGAGCCACACTTTATTTACTATACAGTACAGATAATTTCAGGGAGTTTGGTGGCCTAGTGATGATAAATCGTTCTACAATCCTGAAGGCACATGGTGCGAATCCACAAGCCCATGCAATTAACTACCTTGGAAAAACCGTGTAGAGAGTCAGCTATGGGTTGCTTCTGAAATATCGGTACATGACACAACAACAACACGTAACTTCACCCAAACTAATAATCAATGAAATATGCGATTGAAAAACAAATTTAAGCCTTGAGTCGCAATACTCCAGGATGCTTTGGGCAGAATATTAAATGACCCATAAAGGAGTATGCAGAGTCACTATACCACAAGGAATTGGTGGACACAGAAGAATTTCATGAAATAAAGTATGAGCAAGAGCCTGTGGTGATAAAGGAAGAAGTTAAAATCTGTTCTTAATGAATTACAAAAAAACAAGTCTCCAGGAATTTATGACATAACAATTCATATAGTTTAACAGAGGCTGTCCTGGATACACTCACCAAGCTGTGCCAAGAAATCTGGAGGATAACCACCTGGCTAAAAGACTGGAAGAGATCTACATTTGTTCCCATTCCAAAGAAAATTTACCTGACAGAGTGTGGGAAATATAAAACAGTATCATTAATATCATATGCAACCAAGAGCCTGCTGAAAATTATGCAAAAAAGACTGGAACTGTACATCAACAGAGAACAGCCAGATGTGCAGACTGAAGTTAGAAGAGGCAGTCATACTATGAATATTATAGCTAATGTTAGATGGATCTTGGCTGAAAGCAGAGAATATCAGGGGGATGTCTACTTTTGTTTAATTGACTATACAAAGGCATTTGACTGTGTGGATCAAACAAATTGTGGATAACTCTGAGAATGGTAATCCTAGAACAATGGATTGTGAAGATGCAAAAGTTATACTTGGACCAGGAGGCAGTCATCAGAACAGCAAATGGAATCACTACATGATTCAAAATCAGGAAGGATGTACCCAAGGAATGTGTCCTATCTCCATACCTATTCAATCTATATGCACAACAGATCATCCAGGAGCCTAGGCTCTATGAGGAGGAATGTGGCATCAGGATTGGAGGAAGATTCATCAACAACCTGCATTATGCAGATAATACAAACCGACGTGCTGAAACTGAGGAGGTTCTGAAGTGCTTGCTACAGAAGGTCAAGGACTTCAGACTTCAATATGGATTGAATCTCAACATCAAGACAACAAAGATTCTCACCACTGGACCAATCGGTAATATGTATAACAATTGTGTTATGATATCTATTATGATAGATGGTGAAGAGATTGAGATTGTTAACAGCTTCAGTTTGCTTGGCTTCACAATCAACACTCTTGATACCAGCAGCCAGGAAATCGAAAGATGACCTGCACTGGAAAAGTCTGCTCTTAGGGATCTCTCCAGGGTCCTGAAGAGCAAGAACATCACTCTGGAGACTAAGGTGGGTCTGATCCAGGCCATAGTTTTTGTAATTGTTTTCTATGCATCATAAAGCTGGACAATTACTAGGAATGATAGAAAATGTATTGATGCCTCTGAGTTGTGGCTGCCAGAAGAACAAACAGGTTTGTCCTGCAGAGAGTGAAACCAGGCTGCTCCTTGGAGGCAAGGTTTCTGAGGCTTCATCTGTTATTCTTTGGGGATGCTGAAAGGAGCAGCCAGTCCAAGGTTGGAGGGATAGTGCAAGAGATGAAGACCTTCGGTGATTTGGATTGATTCAGGGACTGGGGTAAAGAAGGTAGGTGTTTAAGAGACAATAAGTTTGGCATGAGATAGAGCAGCTTTCAGGGCTATTATACATAGGATTGCTATGTGTCACAAGTGACTAGATGGCACATAACAATGACAACAACAATAACAACAACAACAACAGTATTATTTATCTTAACCATATTATATATAGAAATATCAAGTGTAAACAGATTGGTTGATTTCTATGTTCTCCATTTGAGCCCATTGGTCTATGAGTCTGTTGTTTTAAAATCGCCATGCTGTTTTAGTTGCTACAACCGTGTAGTAGGTTTGGGAATCAAGAAGTGTGGTGTCTTTTATGTAATTTTTATCTTTCAGTGCTCTTGAACAGGGAATTCTAGAGAGTGTTTGAATGGTAAGAAACTGCACTGCTAACCCAAATGGACATGATTCAAATCCAATAGCCACTTTGTGGGAGAAAAAAGACCAATCTCTCCATATGATTTATGGCAATGGAAAAATCTGCCAAAAAGTCATTTAAAGGTCAGTTTGAACTATATTGCCCACAGCAAGAACAACAAAATATGTTGAAATAAAACATGGATTTTGTTATGTGCTGCCAAGTTTACTGCTGCTTTTGGCAACCCTATGAATAGTAGCTCTGCACCCTGCCCTATCTTGAGTCAATCTCACTGCTTCTGACACACCTACCTCATTACTCCAATCACTGTGTCAATCAATCTCTTCCAGGTTCTTCCTCTCCTGAGCTCTTCCTCAATGTTTCCAGGCATGGTATCCTCCAAGGACTGATCGCTCCTGGCAATATGCAGAAAATGTTTGAAACAGAGCTTCAAAATCCTTGCCACCAAGGAGTGATATGGTTTTTGCCTTCTCCAGGTCAGATCTGTTACTTCTATTAGGAGTGCACTGCACACTCAGTACCCTTCTCCAGCACTACAAGTTAAAGGCATCAATTATTCTTCTATCACTCTTAATCGTTGTCCAGCTCTGTGATGCATGACAAGTAATTGTGAAGATCATGACCTTGACCAAGCACATCTTAATCTCTAGACTGACGTCTGCTCTTCATCACTCAGGAGAGACCCCTGACAAGAGTTACACCAAAATAACACAAACGTACTTGAATGATCTAGCCATTCCGGACTGACCTACCTGATCCAGACCAACCCAATCATACCAGACCAACCCAGCTGCCATGGACCAATCTTGCTGCCATGGACCTGACACCCTGGACCTGCCCAGAGCACCAACATCTCTGGGGACTGTAGAGATAATGAGCAGACTGGAGTGGCTGGAAGGTTGAGCCATCATATCAGGGATTAAGTGGGGGAAGTGGGGAGAGAGTTGCTGGTGGACTGAGGTAAGGGAAAAGAGAGGGATGCTGGTGGGGTGGAGCAGAGGGATAGGACCATGAAACACGCAATGAAGGAGTGAAGGGGCGAGACTATCACTGAATCTGTAAGCTGTGTATTGTCACATGTCAGGTATTGTTCTAAAACTGAGTATTCAAATTAAGACAGACTAGGAAGAAGGACTGACACAATAAAAGGCCTTTGAAAACACTATGAACAATAGAGAACATTTAGATTGTTTCTTATTGTTTGGTACCTTGGAGTCGAATATAACCCTTAGTGACCCTACGAACAACGAATCTGAAACCTGTCCTATCCTGTGCCATCCTCACATTTCCTGACACAGGAGAGCCCATTGCACTAGTCACTGTGTCAATCCACCTGGTCGAGAATCTTCCTTTCTTTCACCAACCTTTTACTTTTCTGAGCATCATGTCCTTCTTCAAGGAACCTGCTAGCAACATGCCTGAAACATGTGAGGCAAAGCCTCGACATCTTTGCCTCCAAGGAGCACTGTGGCTACACTCTTTCCAAGACACAAGGCTGATGGAACAGACTTTAGAACCCAGAAATGGGCCCAGCTATCTATAGTCAACCGATATTCAGCAACGAAATAAAACCATTAATTGGGGAAATGACAACCGCTTCAACAAATGGTGCTGGTAAAACTGGACTGCTTCCTGCAGAAAGCAGAAACAGGATTCACATCTTACACCATACACAAAAATCAACTCAAGGTGGATAAGAGAAATGAAAGTAATGCCCAAAGCCATAAAGCTCATAGGAGACAAACTGGAAGCAAGCTTAGAAGGCTTAGCCTGTGGTATAAAGAGACTGCCAAATACAGCGGGAAATGCACAATCTGGAGAGACTAAAGTAGATGAATGGAATTAGATATTAAATACTTAATTTAGACTAATTAGTATAGATATTAAATGTTATATAATTGTATATTAAATATTTATTTAGTATTAATTAATATAGATTAATATTGAATCTAATTAGATTAAATATCTGTGGACATCTTTTTTTTTTTTTTCCAACAGGGTGAAAATAAAGTCTGCTAACTGGGAACAATTATTTGGCAATTGTATCTCAGACAAGGGTCTCATAAGAAATACTTACAGACTATTTCTGGGCCTACAGAAGAAAACAAAACTGATAACACAATTACAAGATAGCAAATGACATGGAAAGACTTTTCACATAGGGAAACATTCAGTGGCCAACAGACACTTAAGAGAACTCACAATCATTTGCAATAAGAGAGATGCATATCAACATAACAATAAGATACCATCTCGTCCAAATAGCAATAAATGTTAGAAAGGATGTGGAGAGGTGGGGACACTCATACACTGTTAGTGGGATTATAAAATGCTGCAATCACTCTGGGAAACAGTTTGGTATTTCATAAAAAAAAAAATAAATATTGAAACTCCATCTGACCCAACTATTCCACTACTAGGAATATACCTCAATGAACTTAGAACTAAGATATAAACAGATATTTGTATACCAGTGTTCATAGCATTATTATTAACCATCACAAGAAGATGGAAACAGTCAAACTGTCCAATCACAATCAAATGGATTGAGATATTATGGTACATTCATACAATGGAATACCATGCAGCACTAAGGAGCAACAGTTTCTAAAAAGTACTGTGTAACTTGGGAGAGGCTGAAAATACTTTTTCTGAATGAAGAAATGCAGTCTCATAAGGACAAATATTTCATAAGGTCATTATTGTAAAACTATAATGATAACTATTGAAACATGTATGAGAACTCAAGGTGGGTGAGGGTTAGAAGCAGAGGAGTGAGGAACAGTAGGGGCAAAACCACAGGGTTCCACTGTTTGACAGGTGGAGGGAGGGGGAAGTAAATGGGAAGGATCTGAACGAAAACACAGGGTAATGATGGACCAGTTTCAGTGGAGATTAATTTTATAAAACATAATGCATAAGACTGATTGTATGAAACACCATATGAATAAAGAATAGTATGAAACACAATGTATACAAACTTTGTACTCAAAGCAACTCAAAGTAAAAAAGTTAGTTGAATCCTCAGTTTTGTGGCCCTTGGGCCACAGACTGAATTGCTATTAGAGTAACAAACTAAATTGACAGTTTGTTGTGTGTTGTGAGAACAATTTTCTAATTGGTACAGCACTTGTCGCTCAGTTTGCTGTACTGAAAAACTTTCGGTTGCTGTGATACTGAAAGGCATGCTAATGGTGTATCAAATGCCACAAGGATTACTCATTGGAGAAAGGTTTCACTAGCGCTTCCAGATAAAGACACACTAGGAGGCAGGATTGGTCTTCAACTTCTTAAAATGCAGGACTCTGAAAACCCATGAACATTACAGGAAACACTTAGATTAGAGCAGAAGACATGAAACAGCAGCAGGCTAAGCTCTCATAGTGGGAAATACAAAGGAGGAACAACAGTTTCCATTAGATATTTGTGTTTGGAATGTAGAATGTGAGAAGTATGGATATAGGAATATTGCACATTCTTAAGGAAGAAATGGAAAAGATAGAACCTCTTCAAAGCCTCCCATATACTATTTAAAATGAAATTTAATTTAGAAGAAACATGAACTAGAGTGATATAGAAAAGTAGAATAGTTTACTCAAAATTTTGTAGCATAAGAAAATGCACACTATTTCCCAAGTAACAAAATATGAAAATTAAACTCTATTTGATTATTTATAGTAAGTGTTTAACTGAATCATGCTGTGAGAACATGAGACATTGATATTATTTATATCCAATCTTGCTATGCATGCTGTCATATAATTATCTTCTACATGAGTTTGTGATTGTTACAATAATTGAACTCGAAGTAGGAGTTTACAGTGTTTTTTTATGTTAATGAAAAGGCTTTATCTATAATTCAAATTATATGATGATAACATCATTGTTATAATGAAAAATAAATCACTATTAAAGATACATAATGACCATTCAGATTAGAAAATAAATGTATCCACTAAAATTTTTGAGAGGTTGCTTTATCTCCATGAAAGTTTCTAGCTTTTGAGTAGAGTAGGAGGTTTTTATTTGTTTTGTTTTTTTTATTGTAGGAGTTTAAATAATAGAGTACTCACTTGAATTTGTGCTATATACAATTTAATAACTGTTACTAATCCACACAATTTAATATATGTCAAGCCCACAATAATATGGATTATGAATGATATGATCATTACCACTCAATCAAAATTGTTTCTCTGAATCATAATTACCAAAACAAAAGTTCTGTTCAATTCTTTAATGTCATTGTTATTATTGTCATTAAAATTATTTTAAAAGGTCCATTTTTATCTTGCAATAGAACATATTTTTGAGATTTATATGAAAATTCCAAATGTATTTTGTACAGAATAAATCAAGTTGAATTATTGTTATACTGATATTTGACAGTTGTTAAAGACATTCATGTCTGGTTTTCTAGAAAAGCAAGGTTCTTTAGAATCTTTTTTGTTTATGTGTTCAAAGGACTAAGCAATTTTTCTGTTCTTATTCGGATCTCGGTGCTTCTCACCGAAGTAGAAAGAAGCACATAATCAGCAATTGGTAAATACATGTTAGCACAACTACAAATCCCAGGATTAAAATAAAATTTGTTATGCACATTTAATTTTATTTTCATCATTTTAATGGTTGAAATTAAGCTGTACAAAAGTAAAAAAAAAAAAAAAACCAAACAAAAAAACCCACCCTAGCGGTGGGAGGGGTGCGGGGGCATTGTGTACCAGGGAGGGAGTCTTTCTTTTACTTTTGAAAAAGAGGAGCGTACAGGGGGGCGGGGGTAGAGGGCTGGGCGGGGAGAGAAGTGCAGCAATGAATGAATGGAAATCCAAATTCTCTGTAAATGTTCATTAAAGTTATTAAAAAGAAGAAAATAATTTTTTTTTAAAAAACCACCCAAACCAATACCAAAAACATAAACATCTAGATTATACAAAGGCGTTTGACTGTGGATCATAACAAACTGTGGCTGACCCTGAGAAGAATGGGAATCCCAAAACATGTAATCGTGCTAATGTGAAACCTATACTTGGACTAAGAGGCAGTAGTCAGAACAGAGCAGGGTAACACCGCATGGTTCAAAATTGGAAAGGGTGTACCCCAGGGATGTGTCCTATCTCCATACCTTTTCAACCTGTACGCAGAGCAGATTATCCGAGAGGCTGGGCTCTATGAGGAGAAGTGTTGTGTCAGGATTGGTGGAAGATCTATCAACAATCTGTGTTATACAGATGCCACAAGCCTGCTTGCTGAAACTAAGGAGGATCTCATGCATTTGCTGCAGAGGGTCAAGGACTGTACCCTTCAGTATGGACTGAGGCTCAATGTCAAGAAGACAAAGATTCTCCACACTGGACCAATTGGCAGCATCAGGAAGGATGGCAAAGAGATTGAGATTGTTAACAGCTTCAGTTTGTTCGGCTCCATGGTCAACACTCTCGGCACCAGCAGCCAGGAAATCAAAAAGCGTATTGCGATGGGAAAGTCTGATGTTAAGGACCTCTCTAAAGTACTCAAGAGCAACAGTGTCTCTCTGGAGACTAAGCTCCACCTGATACGGGCCATGGACTTGGCAATCACATGTTATGCATCAGAGAGTTGGACAATGACTAGGGAGGATAGAAGGAGAATTGATGTCTTTGAGCTGAGGTGCTAGAGAAGAGTATTGAATGTACCATGGACTGCCAAGAAAACAAACAGATTCATTCTGGAGAGGGTTAAACCAGGCTGCTCCTTGGAGGCAAGGATTCTGGGGCTTTGTCTGACATACTTTGGACATGTTGTAAGGAGGGACAGGTCCTTGGAGAGGGACATCATGCTTGGGAGGTTGGAGGGACAGCACAGTAGGGGAAGACCCTCTATGAGGTGGATTGATTCAGTGACTGAGGTAATCAGAATGGATGTGTCAAAGACAGTGAGATTGGCACAGGATAGAGCATGGTTTAGGGCTGTTTTATATAGGGTCTCTATGAGTCGCACGCGACTCAATGACACATAACAACAACAACAACAAACATCTAGAAAGGCCCAAACTTGAAACTTACTGTTTTAGGGTCTATTGAAATTCATAGTGACCCTAACATAGTAGAATTCACACAGGAGAGAGACCATTTGAATGTCAAGAATGTGGGGAAACGTTTAGGCACTCATGTCAGCTCAGTAAGCACTGAAGAATCCACCCACTGAAGACCTGTTAAGGCAGTAGCAAAATGCAAAAAGTTTACAATAGCAATATGCAGGAAGTTTGCTTCGTTATTGTACACACGTAATTGGTATCATTCATGCAACCTATCAGTGATTGTCTGAAGCCAGGGTATTTTGTAAACTTTCTGTGAAATCCCAGAAGTGTCAAATGTGTTAAATCGAATGTAAAATAAATATTTCCACCCAAATAAATGAAACCTATAAACTTAAAAAAAAAAGAAATTCATAGTGACCCTTTAGTGGCTTACTGTGTTTATAAATCTAAAAGCTTGAAGATTAATTTTACCATTATCATCCTGCCGAGTGTCTGTTGGATTCAAATTGTCAGATATGAAGACCATATTGAATAGCAGGAAAATGTGCTTACAACGACATTAAAAAGTGAACCTTAAAAGTAAACACACCATGACTGATACAGAATTGTCTGTGGTTGACCTTCCGGCACGTCTTTTGTGGTTGAGTCTCATAACTAGATTGCACAACATGGGTTGAGAGTACAACTCCTACCAGGGAGGTAAAATAATTTCTGGATTAGTTTACATTTTTCAATTAACTTTGAGAAATCTAAATGAATATATCTTTATCAATAAATGAAAGATTCCATAATTTGAAGTGCCAAAATATTGTAGGGAGCTCTGGTGACCTACTGGTGGGGAACTGTGCTGCTACCTCAAGAACCGTAATTAGAATGCACCAGCTGCTCCATGGCTGAAGGATGGGCATTCTCCTCCCATGAATCGGACTCCGTCTGAAATTCTTCTGGAAGGTCCACTGTGGGTTAGTTTCAACTCAATGTTACATATCAACAGTACAAGCAACAAAATACTGCACAAAATTTTAATTGTTAAATATGTTTCCATTTGAGAGGAAAGTTATTTCCTAATACATTCTGAATATGTGATTATCTATAGTTCAAAATAACACTTGATCTATGCATTAACAGTCAGGAGATCCAGAGATGTAGTGTACTATTGTTATTGTTATGTGTTGTCAAGTTGCTTGTGACTCATAGTGTACAACAGCCTATGTACATCATGCTATGTACATCAAGCCTATGTACAACAGCCCTAAACCAGGTTCTGTCCTGTACCAATCGCACTGTCTCTGATACACCCATCCCAATTATCCCAGTCACTGAATCAATCCACCTCATAGAGGGTCTTCCCCTCCTTCGCTGTCCTTCCACCCTCCCAAGTATGATGTCCCTCTTGAAGGACCAGTCCCTCCTTACAACATGTCCAAAATATGTCAGACAAAGCCTCAGAATCCTTGCCTCCAAGGAGCTTCCCGGTTTAATCCACTCTAGGATGAACCTGGTTGTTTTCTTAGTAGTCCATGGTACACTTAATACTCTTCTACAGCACCACAGTTCAAAGGCATCAGTTCTCTTTCTGTCCTCCCTAGTCATTGTCCAACTCTCTGATGCATAACAAGTAATTGCAAAAACCGTGGCCTGTATCAGAAACACCTTAGTCTCCAGAGTGACACCATTGCTCTTCAGTACTTTGGAGAGGTTCCTAACAGCAGACTTTCCCACTGCAATATGTCTTTTAATTTCCTGGCTGCTGGTGCCAAGAGTTTTGACTGTGGAGCCAAGAAAACTAAAGCTGTGAACAATCTCAATCTCTTCACCATCCTTCCTCATGCTGCCAATTGGTCCAGTGTTGAGAATCTTTGTCTTGATATTGAGCCTCAATCCATATTGACGACTGCAGTCCTTGAACCTCTGCAGTAAGCACTTCAGGTCCTCCTCAGTTTCAGCAAGCAAGGTTGTGTTATCTGCATCAAGCAGATTGTTAATAGATCTTCAACCATTCTTGACTCCACATTTCTCCTCATAGAACCCAGCCTCCAGGATTATCTGTTCTGCATACAAGTTGAAAAGGTATGGAGATAGGGCACATCCCTGGCGTATACCCTTCCCAATTATGAACCATGCAGTGGTTCCTTGCTCTGTTCTGACGACTGCCTCTTGGTCCAAGCACAGGTTGCATATTAGCACGATCGAGTGTTCTGGGATTTCCAATCTTCTCAGAGTCAGGCACAATTTGTTATGATCCACACAGTCAAACACTTTTGCATAATCAATATAGCACAGATAGACATTCCTCTGCTATTCCCTGCTTTCAGCTAAAATCCTTCTAACATTAGCTACAATATCCCTAGTACCAAGACCCCTTCTAAACCCAGCCTAGACTTCTGCCAGTTCTCTCCTTATGTGCTTTTCCAGTCGTTTTTGGATAATTTTCAGTAGTATCATCTTACTTGCATGTGAAATCAATGATATGGTTTTATAGTTTCCACACTCTATTGGGTCACCCTTTTTGGAACAAATATATGGATATCTTCAAGCCAGTTGGCAAAGTGATTGTTCTCTACATTTCATGGCAGTACTTGGTGAGCACATCCAGGGCAGCATGTGTTAGCTGAAATACATCAATTGGTATGCTATCTATTCCTGGGGCCTTATTTCCTTCAAAGCAGGTTGAAATTCTTCTTTCAGCACCATAGGCTCTTGCCCATATATTATTTTATGTAGTTCTTCTGTGTTTGCCAATTCCTTTTGTTACAGTGACTCAGTATATTCTTTCCATCTTCCTTTAATACTTCCTGGATCATTTAATATTCTGCCTAAAGCATCCTTGATTATAGAAACTCGAGGTTTGAATTTTTTCTTCAGTTCCTTTAGCTTAAGTAATGCTCAACGAGTTCAGCCCTTTTCATTTTCTTACTCCAGCTCCTTGCACATTTCATTGTAACATTTTACTTTGTCATCCCATGCTGCCTTTTTGGAATCCTGTTCAGCTCTTTAGTATCTTGAATTCTTCCTTGTGCTTTGGCTTCTCTGTCCTCCAATGCAATATTCAGCATTTCTTCTGACCATTTTGGTCTTCTCTTCCTCTTCTCTCTTTGTAATGACAATTTGCACTCTTCCTGGATGATACCCTTGACATCCTCCCACAACTCTTCTGGTCGTTGCTCATTAGTGTTGAAGGACTCAAACCACCTGAAATCAGGAATCTCCCTAAATCATTGAGAAGCAATGATGCTAATTTACACACTAAAGGGCACCTGATTCGGAACATTTTCTTTTCAATCACTTGCTATGGATCTGAAAGCTAGACAATTAATAAGGATAACAGAAGAATAACTGATACGTTTGAACTGAGGTGTTGAAAGAGATTGCTAAATATTCAATAAATTGCCAGAAGAACAAAAAAGATATGTCTTGAAGCCAGGATGGTAAAGCATAATCTCACATAGTGTGGCCAGGTTGCTATGAAAGACTTTTCTTTGGAGAAAGACATTATTCTTGTGGGGAGGAGAAGAAGGAGTTGGAGGAATCATGAAGAAGAGAAAACATCAACCAGGTGGATTGATAAAGTGATTGTAGCAATGGACTTGAATGTGTCTGAGATAGTTAGGTTGATACAAGACAAGACCGGGTTCAAATCTGTTATTCATAAGGTTACTGTGAGTCTTACTCAACTCGATGACACCTAAGAACAAGAAGTTACTTTAAAATTTATTAAAAAAGAAAATAGCTTTGGAGTATTATATGCCTGCAGTATTTCACATAGAAGAAATTTTCAGTAATCAATATAAAAAGCTATTCCTTTTTACTATTAATCATAATAATATGAATAATAGTGCAATATAGTATAATTTATTATTCATAATAATAGTAACAAAACTTATTCATATTTATTATTAATTGCCATCATTACTTATTTAAAGATAAGTAATAAGTTCTTGAATTAATATTTTGGGATATCATAAGAAATTGATAGTATGACAGTAAAAATTCCCTTTTTCTTGAGACTGTTCTCCAGTTATATAACAATATGTTGGAGATAATACTGAAATATTAAAAATAATATATATAATTGCTTCCTTTGCATCTGAAAATGGAATAATGTAGTTGTACCAGACTAAAGAAAAACAGATGCCTTGAATTATGGTGTTGACAAACAGTATTGAATAGCTAATGGGCTGCCAAAAAAACAAACAAATCTATCCTGAAGGAACTATAACCTGAGTGATTATTAGAGGCAAAGATAGTGAAATTTCATCTCACTTCCTTGGGCGCATTCTCAAGAAGATTCAGTACTTAGAGAGAGACATCAACCATGCTGGGGAAGGCAGAGGGTCAGAGAAAGAAAGGAAGGTTCTCAACAAGATGTGTTTCCATAGTGACTATTATAGTGGACTTGATTATAACAGAGATCTTGAGGATGGGGCAAGATAAAGCCAGGATCAGATCTGTTCTTAATGGGGTCACTTTGAGTCACATTGACTCAATGGTATCTAACATTTTAACACACATTGTCTTTACTAAGACTATTATGGGATCCTTAGAAACACAGAAAGCCAAGGGGAGTGACGTTTCAATTATGAATAACAAAATAAAGAGTAAAATCCATTTCAAACAGTTCCAGTGTCCAGGTATCTGGTTCATCAAGTTTGTCCTAGCAACTGACTGATCACATTAGTACAGCCTCGTTCCAGAGATTAGGGTTGTTGGAGGAGGAGAGGGAGCATAAAACCTTTAACATTCTCATGAAAATAATTTGCTACATTATTGCTTTTGTTGTTGACAATATACCCCAAGAAACACAAACTCAACATTGTCTACACAAACACTAAAGTGATTCAGATTCTATTCTTTGAGTTGTTCAACCACCCTCATTCACTATTTTCTGAGTTGTTCTACAATGAACATAAGCCAACTTGTAGAGTCAATTTATTATATAAATGAAACTTAAAACCTTGTAAGTGATTATTACAGGTCTTTGATGTCAGATATATCTTGAACTTAACTCATTGTCGTTGAGTAAGAATCAAATCATAGCTGATCTTCCAGAAGGTTCTCAGAGTCTGAACATCACACAGGAGAAAATTACCCATCTTTCTCCTACAGAGTAACTGGTTCGTTCAAACTTTTAGTCTTTGAATCGACAACTCAATACTCTACCCACTAAGCCAGCAGATCCTAACATTAATTGTTGTTTGGTTGTTATAGACCATTAAGTGGGAACCAAGTGGAAGCCAACCCTCCAGTGAGTTTTCAGAGCCAGTAAACCACAGAGAAGTTGAATGCTTATCTTTCTCCTGCAGAGTAGTTAGTGGATTTTAACCTCGTATCATTGGGTTGGCAGCACAGCTCCTTATCACTAAGCCATCAGAGATCCCTAAATATTAATTGTTGTTGTTGTTGTTTTTGTTGTTGTTAAGTGCTATGGAGTCATAGACGACTCATACAAACGCTATGAAAGAAAGACCTGAACACTTGTATAATTTTAATTGTTTCTCCAAACCCATAGGGTTTCTGGGGGCCACTTCTGCTTCCAAGCTTAGGAAAATAAAATACTAAGAGTATTAAAAAAAATGCAAAAGATGGAGTGAAGTATTAGCTTCCATATCATTCCAAGCTTCTCAGTCAGGACTGAAACAATGAGCGTGATGATAAAATTGTTGTTGTTGTTGTTATGTGCCGTCGAGTCGCTTGCGACTCATAGCGACCCTATGCACAACAGCCCTAAACTCTGCTCTGTCTTCTGTCAATCGCACTGTCTCTGACACTCCCATCCCGATTACCCCAGTCACCGAGTCAATCCACCTCATAGAAGGCCTTCCCCTCCTGCGCTGTCCCTCCGCCCTCCCCAGCATCATGTCCTTCTCCAAGGACCGGTCTCTTCTTACAAGATGAATTAGAAAAAGGAAAAAAAAAAGAATAAATATATGATGTGAAAAATCAGAAACTATAGCGATTACAATTGTCTTAAAATTACAAACACTTTTTATAAGATAGTATTTTGCAACTAAATCAAAGAAAGAGGGGGTAAAAAACCTCAAACCCAACAAAACAACGGAGTAGGAATAAAAGAAATTAGAATGAAAGGGGAATAGTATTCCCTGAAAGAGGAAATTGAAAGTGTCATAACTGCATTACAAAACTTTACGCAGGTTAATTTTAATATCCCAGTGAAAGATATGATTTCCTGGGAAAATATAAGTTATAAAAATGTATCTCTGGAGTAATATGAACCTCAATGTATTCTAATAGTGGAAGAATTTGGGACAATCATCAAAGTACTATTTTTCCAGCTATAGCCCAAAGGGATAGCTCCAGATATATTAATGAGTGAATTATTTTCATTTCGTGAGAAAAGACACTCCTGGTATTATAA
>NW_006399923.1:2990098-2992267 GCF_000299155.1 Elephantulus edwardii | reverse complement strand
ATTAATTTATAAATGTCTGTGAAATAAATTTTTAAAATCCCTTATAAATAAGTATATGCATTATGTTTTGGGGTGAGTCTATTCAGTACTATGAAGATGCTCACTATGCCCTAAATCTATGTATAAACTCAAAGTAATTCCAATAAATTTATAAGCAAACACACTTAGAAATTAACAAGCTAATTATGAAATATGCATAAGAGCAAAACAAGTAGATTAGTCAAAGAATACTATTAAAGGAGAACAAAGTTGGAAAACTAATCCTCTCTGGTTTCAAAAATTATTATATGGTAATAGTATTTAAAATAGTATTTACTAGCTAAAAACAGAGGTAAAGATTCGTGAAAATAAATAGACGTACAGAAACAGACTCATATAGATAAACATTTAATATTTTTTAATAAGATGCCAAGATAATGTAACGGAGATAATATAATTTTTCAATAAATATCCTGGAATTACTAGATATTTATAAGCAAAAAATAAAGCATAAATCATTTACAAAGGATCTGACAATTTATACGGCCATGTTTAATAAATCGGATGAAGTGAGCCATTGACAGGTATAAACATCAAAGGGAAAATAAGAAACTCCTAAAACAAAACGGGAAAATATCTTATTTTCTTGGTTTGTTGGGTGCTATCATGACAAGTAGGATCTGCTCATAGCAATTTTTTCCCCACAATTTTCTGACACAGTAAAGCACAGGATAGGAGATTGCTCATCCTTTTTCTTCTCAGAAGCTGATGGATTCAAACCAAATGCCTTTGGGACTGCAGTGCAGCTTCTAACCACTAGGCCACCAAAGCCCCCATGTGTGACCTTAGTTTAGAACAAGTTTTCACAGACTCCACATCTTTGACATTTTAAGTAGGACATTTCTTTGTAGTAGTACTGTCCTGTCCTGTGCATAGCAGGAAGTGTTGGCCTCCAGTCCCCTGATGTGATTAGTAATTGCCATCCCCTTTCCCAGAGGTCAGCTTCTTGGCTCCCTCGTTCTGATGGCAGAAGGAGGGACCTCAATCTATGGCAACTCAATCTATTTCTGTTTTTCCAAAGGTCAACTTTATGTCCCCAATGTCCTTAAGGCAAACTCTACCTTCTTTCTTGTCACCAGTGGATAATTAAAGTCAAAGAAAAAGATATTGAGGATTTCTACCAATTTTTCCAGTCTGAAATTGACCAAACATGTAGTAGAGACACATTATAGTGACTAAAATGCAAAACTCGGAAACAATGAGGAAGGAATAAATATTCGTCTGGAAACACAGTCTCGGTGACTGATGAGAAATGAGACTGAATATATATGGTGGTATTTCTGCATTCAATAATTTATTCATCACAGCTACCATCACAAAACACCAACCAGCCACACCACAATACATGAGGTGACACATGGACTTCACCTGATGGACTGCACAGGGACGACAGTGACTACATCTGTGGAAAGAATTATAGGATAAAGTCAATATCAATTGTCACAACCAGGCCAGATCTTGACTGTGGAATAGACCATCAATCACTCTTTTGCAAGTTTAAGCTGAAGCTAAAGCTGAAGAAAGTTAAGACATGTACACAAAAGCCAAAATACCACCTTGAGTTAATCCCACCTGTAATTAAAAATCATCTCCATAATAAGTTTGAGTCATTGAAAGCCAGTTACTGAAGACCAAATGAGTTAAAGGATAACATCAAAGATCTCATCCATGAAGACAGGGACACATTATTACAAAGAGAGAGAAGGAACTAATCACAGAAAAGATTCTGAAAATTACACTGGAGTGTCAAGAAGCAATATCAATGGGAAGAAATGCCCAAGTGAAAGAGATGAAAGATTTCAAAGGGCAGCAGGAGAAGACAAATAAAAGTATTATAGCAGAATGTGCAAAGATCTGAATATGGAAAATACAAAGGCATGAAATCACTTAGCATTTTTTTTTTAAGTAGAAAGGACTAAAAAAGAAATTCAAGCCTCGAGTTTCAGCACTGAGAGGTACTATAGGAAAAATTGTGGCTGATTCAAGAAGCATGAAAGAAGATGTAAAACAGGAATTTGTTGACTAGAAAACTTCAGGAATTTGAAGAAGAAACAATGTCAATGACAAGGAAGAATTTCAAGCTATACTGAAAACACTGGCAAAAAATAAGGCCTGGAAATGATGGAACCA
>NW_006399923.1:2975288-2981888 GCF_000299155.1 Elephantulus edwardii | reverse complement strand
TCTTGGCACACTGTCAGTCAGGAAATCAAAAGATGAATTGCATTGAGAAATCCTGTCGTCAGGGACCTCAATAAAATACTAAAGAACAATAATATTAATCTGGAGACTAAGGTGTGCCTGATACAGACCATGGTCTTCACAGTTACTTGCTATGAGTCAGAGAGCTGAACAATGACTACGGATGACAGAAGCAGAATTGATAACTTTAGTTGTAGTGCTGGAAAAGAGTGTTGAACATACTGTGGACTGCCAGGAGGACAAACAGGTAAATCCTGGAGAGGGTAAAATCAAGCTGCTCTTTGGAGGCGATGATTATTAAGCTTTATCTCACATACCTTAGGCATGTAGCCAGGAGGGACCAGTCCTTGGAGAATAACATCATGTTTGGAAGTATGGAGAGACAGAGCAGGAGAGGAAGACCCAGGATGGGATGGATTGCTTTAGTGACTTGAGAAAGGGGACTAGGTCTGTTGGAGATGATGGGATTGACTCAGCATAGGATAGGGTTCATAGCGGTTGTACATAGGGTCACTATGTGTTGCAGCTGATTTGACGGCACATAACAACAGTAACTAAATTGTAGAGGTCAAGGAGTTTTTCAAAGTGTTAAAGAGCAAGAATGCAAGTTTAAAGACTGTTATTATGTCTGACTGAAGCCAACATTTTCAGTTCTTTCATATACATCTAAAAGTTGGGCAATAAATAAGGACAACAGAAGAAATGACTCCTTAAATTTGTGGTGCTAGTGAACAGTATTGAATCCTAGAGTATCATGGAAAATACCTTTGAAAAAGTAAACAACACAAAAACAACCAAACAAAGCCACAAATGCAATCTTTACCAATGGACCTCACTATATGGATTGTACCGGAATCAGATTTACTATGCTTGCTTAAAGAATCCTTTGGAGAAGCGCACTATCTGTAGTGAAAACCAGACCAGATGCCAATTATAGAATAGACCATAAATTTTTCAAAATATGACCTTAAATCTGTCCTATTTGAATTTAAGAATTACCTCAAGAACCATTTTAAGGTCTTAAACACTAATTATAAAAGATCAGAGGAACTGTGGGAGGATATAAAAGATGCATTCATGAAGAGAGAGAGTGAAAAAGGTCATTACAAAGAAGGAAGGAAAAACCAAAATGAATGTCAAAATAAGCTATGAAAATTGAATTAGAAAAAAAAGAAAATTAAATTAGAATGTTGACAAGCCAAACAAAAGGTAAACCTGGTTAATTAAAAGAGTTGACTAGAAGATTTCAATGGGCATCTTGAGAACGTAAAGTGAACTGTTATAACTAAATGTGCAGAAAGCTGGAGTCAGATAATAAAGAGGGAAGAACTCTCATGGCATTTGCAAAACACATTCAAGTCTGGAGTTGCAATACTGAAAGTAGCTGTGGGCACAATCTTGGATGATCCAGGAGGCATCAAAAGAAGATGGAAGGAATACACAGGACACACAGAATCACTGTACCAAAAAGAGTTAGTTGACTCTGAATAATTCCAGTAAGTATCATATGAACATGAGCCAATGGTAACTAAGCACGAAGTTCTAACTGCACTGAAGGCATTGGGGGGAAAAATCGCCAGGAATTAACCTGGCTGTTGTTCAAACCAAGCAAGGGAATATGGCATGATTTAAAATCAGGAAGGGTAATGTCAGAGTTGTATCCTTTTTCCATACCTATTCAATTAGTATGCTAAGCAAATAATTTGGGAAGCCCTACTCTGTGAAGAAGAATGAAATGAAACTTCAAGATGAGAAGAAGATTCATTAACAGCTTGCATTATACGAATGACATAATTTTGCTTGGTGAAAGTGAAGAAGATACGAAGTGTTTGATACAGAAGAAGATCAAGCATTACATGTTCATTGCATCATAATATCAAGAAAGCAAAGGTCCTTACCAAAGGACCATCAGTCAACATTATGGTAGATGGAGAACAAATTGAAGCTATTAATAATTTCATCTTCCTTTGAACAACAACCAACAACCTTAGTACTCACAGTCAGGATATTAGGAAGCATATTGCATTGGAGAAGTCAGCTGTCAGAGACCTTTCCAAAATTCTGAAGCACAATGAAATGTGAAGTTAGAATGAAGACTTAATTTGCACCTAATTCAGGGAAGGGCCTTTTCAATCACCTGCTCCATATCAAAGAGATGGACAATGAATCAAAATAACAGAAGCGTAATTGATGCCTTTAAGTTGTCTTACTGGAGATGAATACCGGAATACTGGAGATGATTATTGCCTAGGACTGTCAAAAGAACAGACAGGTATGTCTTTGAATACATGTGGACAACATGCTCCTTGGAGGCAAAGTTGTTGAATCTTTATCTTTTGAACTTTGGTCATGTTGCTAGGTGAGGGTGTTCCATAGAAAGGAGATTGTTTGGAAAATGAAAGTTCAGTGAAAAAAAGAAAGATCTCCAAGGAGGTGGATTGGCAGGGTGACTTCAACAGTGAACTTAAGTGTATCAGAGAAGATGAGAAGGGCACAGAATAGAACAGGGTTAAGGTCTGTTGTTCATAGTGTTGCTATGGGTCATACTTACTTTGACAGCACCTAACAGCACCAACAACTACCAAAGGGACAATCAAATTATGTACTGGAGCAAGTGCAATCAAGGTCTTTCTTAGAGGCAAGATGATGTGACTTCATTTTACAGACTTTATCATGTTGTCAGGAAAGGCTTGTCCTTAAAAAATTGGAAATGCAGAGAGTCAGTGAAAGAGAAGACTCTGAAAATGATGGATTGGCCCAGTGACTGCAACAATGGCTTTCAGCATGGCAGACACAGCTGATATAGGATAGAATAAAGTTTTTAGCTGATTTTCACAGGTAGCTAAACTACATAGTTCACTGACAGCACCTAATATCATAGTAGCATTTACATATTTCAAAAAGTTATCTGCAATGAATATCATGACTATAAAGCATATAAAATTATATCTTGACGTCTCTACCCACAGTTCTACTACCAAGGCCATATATTTTACCAATTCTTATTTGTTAAATGTTTTCATTTCTGTGCTCAGTCAATTTTAAACTCTGAAAATCATTAATATATTAAAAAGAAATTGTTGCTCTGTTGTTAGATGTTGTTAATTCAATTACAATTCATAGAAACCTATGAAAACAAATTGAAACCCTTGCCTATGCTGTGTCATCCTCCCAATTACTGATAATGGTAATTCAAAAACATATATACCTCATTTTCTGTGTTAAACTTATTTTTAAAAGTTACTGTGATGTAGTCTTTTCCTTGATTTTTTTTTAACTGTACATTTTCTAACATATATCTAAAATTACTTTTCCCTCTTTTTCTGCAATGATTTTTTTAAAGTATGTGATTGTGATAGGCTGTGTATAAAACTCCTGAATATTTTGTATTTATCTTGTGTTTATTGATATTTTCACTGGTGTTTTAAAATATCTTGTTATTATTACATGTCATTGAATTAGAGCTCACTGTTTACCCTCCAATAAATGTTCAGAGACTGGGAATCACACAGAAAGAGATTGTCTATCTTTCTTCCTCAAATCACTTTCTTTTGGATTGACACAATTCTTTACCACAAAGCCACCAAATATCCCTTTAAAATATCCTAGAAATTCACTATTTAGAGATAATATCTGTTGTTGCTGTTTTTGTTATGGGCCATCGGGTTGCCTGCTACTTTTTAAATATTTCCTTAGAGTAAAATTAAAGTGGTAGTTTTCACAATCCATATTAGATTATTATCGTTGTTATGGGCCATCGAGTTGCCTGAGACTCATAGTGACCATGTGTACAACATTCCTAAACCCTGCTCTATCCTGTGTCTATATTATTGTCTCTGACACACCTACCTTCAAACCCCAGTCACTGAATCAATATGTCTTATTGAGGGTTTTTAATAGATTATTATTAAGATTATGAGATATCATTAAAATATGGCAACTTTAACACAATATAACTATTAAGAAGGTAAAAACATATATAAAATGTTAATAGAAATATATAGTTGTCTTTACCTAGGATGGTTTAAGTATGCATTTTCTGGCAATACACTTTTTTCACCTTCTTTCATTGGTCCTTTTCATTCTTCTTTATGAAGTTTAACCAAATTGCACTGAAAACTAAATTTACTACTTTGAAGATTGGCACAGACAAAATTCAAAGGAATGTGTCCTCGAATAGCTTACCTAATGAAAATAAATGAGAACTTGACAATATCAGTAAAAGCAAGTATCAGTAATATGTTAACCTGGAGGAATAGTTCTTTCAACTGGAAGCGTTATTACAAATCCACAGAAACATTACAGAGGCTATTTTAAAATCACAATTGTTGTATTGAAAATCTATGAGTTATACAGCTGTATCGATAATTACAAAAACATGCTAGTAAAATCAGAGAACGCCAGTTGAAAGCAATTCACAGCATAAAGAAAATTATTGAAAAGTTAGATAGATACAAAAGAAAATAAATATATAAGGGTATTTTTTTGCTGATATTAATGCTTGCATGTGATATTATCAAAATGGTTTTCAATTTACCATACTTACAGGATTTTGTTTGAGAAATCTATATATAGTCATTGAACGGTAATGAATAAGGTAGTTTTACTGTGCACATCAGGAAAAATGCTATCTTGGAACTCCAAAAGGACATTTTTACATTTCCATTGCTTTAATGATTCTAAAACATTATGTACTCCTACACCATCATAAAAGAAAATGCTAGCTACAGAAGAAGATTTAGAGCTTTAGCTTTGTTTCAACAAAAGCTTTATCTCTTTTGTGTGCTCTGAGCAACCTGTTCTCACATTCTCCAAATTATGGGTCTCACAAGTATTGAATCTTTATCCTGATTATATCCTCACTGTTTCCTTTACTTGAAAAATACTGTGGGCAGAATTTATTGTATTTTCTTTGTTTGTGTAGATGCTGATAATTTTCCAACTCCCCTGCTTAATTTAGGAGGAAGAGAATTATGCAATAAAAACTAGCTAGGTAGTTTTTCTATATATCCATCTTCATCATAATAACAAGAAAAAGTTCTTATATTAAAGAAAATTGGAAAACATTTAGATATTCTTTAATATTTACTCATTTTTAGGCCTCTTTTCTTTCTTTTCCAAGTAAAAGGCACATACCTAGAATAAAAAGTGATTTAAACTACTGTATTTAATTTTAAAATTATTCATATATATTATAAAATTATCTTATTACAGGGAAAATTTGAAAAATAATAACCTGGTTAAACTATAAATAAGGCAAATCTTATGAGTTTTTGTTCTCAAAATAAAAGTGGTTTCTGTTTGTTTTTATAAAAATGAACAGAGATACTCCTAAAAACTCTCACTTCACACAATATGGATGTGGATTACCCAATAAAAAAAATCAGTGTAAACACATCAATTCTGACAGTTTGTTATCAACATTTTACAGGGCCCATGTGCAAGATAACCTTTTGGAATTCAGAGAAAAATACACACTTTCAAATTTGCCAGTCATTCCCTCTCAAAGGAGACAAAGCCAGAGAATATGTCTTTAAAATCACATGTCCTCCTAGGAATTATTTCAAAAATTGCATTTCCTACCAGAGGTAACTTTTATCAGAATGATACAAAGCTTTAGATTGCATTATTTGACAAATTATTGCACATTCACGTATCTTCTTCTAGAGGTTATCAAGCTGGAGATACTCCACTCCTTACTAACTTATCACTCTTGGCCCTGTTGTACATAGATTTGCCTTCCAAATAAGTAAGAAGCACTCAAATCTTGCCTCTGCCAATTTAACATTCTGGAAAATATTCAATCTGGTTTAAAATAGGGTCCAATATATATTCTGTCACAAGTGAATTTTGTTGTTGTTGTTGTTCGGTGAGGTTGCATTAGTTCCAATTCATAGCAGTATGAGTTACTGTGTAAAAATTATTATATTTGCACTTTGTTGTATTCAAGCAAATTATATATTAATAAACTTCTTTAGAAGTGAGAAAGCAAGAGTTTAAGATTAAATAACTTATTCAAGATTATGACAAAAATAATTAGTGACAGAAAGCATTCTAGTGTGGTTGCTTTTGGAAGTATGTGTTATTTTTCTGGTATTTTTGCAGTCTCGAAACAGTCTTGTCTCTGAACACAACACAAAATGTAATTAAATTATATTTGATACGTGCAATAATATGATTAAACTTATTAAGCGTTACGGCATTTTTGTTGTTAGTTGTTATATGCCGTCAAATCAACTGCTACTCATACCCGCCCTATGATCAGAACCTTGCCCTAACTTGTCTTAATTTTTCTGACAGACTTGAGCATTGTTAAAGGCACCATGCTAAACTATCTTGTTGTAAATCTTCCTCTCCTACACTGACCATCCACTTTTCCAACAATGATGCCTTTTTTCAAGGACTAGCCACTCCTAACAACATGCCCAAAGTACGTGAAATGAAATTTCACCATCCTTGCCTCCAAGGAGCACCACGGTTTCATTTCATCCAAGTTAGATCTGTTTGTTCTCTTGTCAGCCCATGGATATTCAGTGCTCTTCTCCAACACTACAACTCAAAGACTGATTCTTCTTAAGTCTT
>NW_006399923.1:2969634-2975188 GCF_000299155.1 Elephantulus edwardii | reverse complement strand
ACATATATATACATTTTATTCTGGTTTACTTGCATATTTCATCTAGGTTGTTTTTTATACTGGATAATTCTCATTTCCTTTATCCCCTCTTCCCTCTACACATCAAATTGTGTGACCCTATGTTTACGCCCCCTTGCCAATCCTCACCCCTTTGCTCCTACCCATTTCCCCCTTGGAGCCTCATACACATTTTAGTAGTTATTTTTCTTTTTTCACAATAACGGTTTTATACAGTATTTGTCCTGATAAGACTGAGTTAGTTCACTTAGTATAAAGATTTCTAGTCCTTCCCAAGTTAGGTAGTGATTTTCAAAATCATTCCTCTGGCGTGCTACATAGTATTCCATCATGTGAATGTACCATTTTCTCAATCCATTTGATTGTGGTTGGACATTTGGGCTGTTTCCATGTTATTGTGATGGTAAATGGTGCTACTATGATTATTGCTGTACAGATCTTCGTCTGTGTCTCAGTTCTAATTTTCTCAGAGTAGAACCAGCCTGGGAGATGCTCACCCTATTTTCTGACAGAAAATATGGAGGAGAGTTGCTTGAGTGACTGACTAGAAAAGATTCATATATACCCCCATTCCAAAGAAAGGGGATCTAACACAGTGTGAAATTTATCAAACAGTATCAATATCTTAGCCACCAATGGTATCTACTAAAAAGGAAAAAAAAGGCATGTTAATTTGATTTGTTACAATGGCCACACAGAACTTACAGAAAAATATTCACAATTATAAATTTTTTAGAGAAGTAATAGGCAGTTCTGGTAGCCTACTGGTAAGAAGCTGCACTGGAATCCAAAAGGCACTCAGTTCAAATCCACCATCAGCTTTCTGGGAGAAGGATGGACAATCTCTTCCTCTGTGCGATTACTACCTCTGAAAACCTACTGGAGGGTCAGTTATGGATCGGTTCCATCTCGATGGCACACAATGACAACAAAGAAACAATACATAACAATTTAGATCAGAAACAGGATACAACTTCCTCAGTTAGGACACTTTCTTACATTTGTTTGCAGATAGGCATGTTCGTCTTCGATATTCAACCTCATACCTGCATAATCACCCTGGGCCAGTGCACAAAGCTCTTGCAGCTCTGTCACTTATGTACACAATCTCACCCAACCCTCTGGCCACTATCAAAGTAAGTCCAGGATCCGTGAGTCATCAGTTCTAAATCAGTTCGTTCTGCATCTGTCTCAGATTCGCTGCCACCTCTGCTTCTGTTGCTGCAGGTCTGAGCTAAATCCTGTGCGGGAATCATTGACATATTGGGCTCATTGCATTCTCTTTCGCTTTATTGACAGGAATAACTCCATGTCCTGTCTCTGAACTTAATCAATTTTAGCATAGAACGATGACAAATTGACCAATGTCCTCATTAAGAGTCAACTAATTTTGCTTATTTCTACCCAGAGGTATTATTTATTATCTTATTTACCTTACTGATGTAAGTCCCAATGTTAAAGTGTACCTGTTCAGGGCATTGTCCTCACAATTACTTGCTAGCCACTAAGGATGACAGAAGAAGAATTGATGTCTTTGAGTTTTGGTGCTGGAGAAGACTATTGGACATACTATGGCCGTCTAAGAGAACTAACAGGTATGTCCTGGAGACAGTGAAACCAAGTTGCTCCTTGGAGGCAAGGGATTTTGAAGGTTCATCTCACATACTTTGGGCACACGGCCAGTAGGTACCAGTTCTTGGAGAAGAACATCATGTTTGGAAGGGTAAAGGGACAGTGCAGGATAGGAAGACACCAGATGAGATGGATGGACAAATAACTGGGGTAATAGGAGTAAGTGTGCCAGAAGCAGCAAGACTGGCCCAGGATAGGGCAGGGTATAAGAGCACCTCTATTAGTCACAGGTGATGAGGTGGCATATAAAAACAACAACAACATTTACCTTATCAGGAAGTTAAACAAATTCCTCAGTGGGACTACAAACACCAAAGATCAAAGCTATTGTCCATAAGGGTTGCTATTAGTTCCAGGAGACTTGATGGCATTTAACAACACAAATAAATGTTGAAAGACACATTAGCACATAAAGCCACACTGAATAATCCAATATCAAAAAAGCAAACTCTTTTCTATCAAGTCACAATTAATTCAGAGCTAACTCTCTAGGCTGAGGCTATAAAACACAGGAGTGGGCTAACACTGGGAAACAAACATCCCAAAAATACAGCCTTTGGATTAGTAACCTAATTTTCTATGGACTATGACTCCAGAGCTTTGTAACTCTCCTTGGCATATTAGATTATCTGATTCTTTGCCAATTTATGGTATATTCAATATTATTTGCTACCATCAGAATACAAAAGCATTGATTATTGCTCAGGCTTCTTTTTTCATGGTCCAATTTCACATGCATGTCACACAGTTGAAAAGATGATGGCTTGAGTCAGGCACACCTTGAACTATAAAGTAACAATTTACTGTTTAGTAATTAACACAATCTTTGGCAGCAGATTTTTCCAGTGAAATGCATCATTTAATTTCTTGACTGGTACTTCCATTGGAAGGGAACATCATGCTTGGAAAGGTGAAGTGTCTGAGAAAGAGAGAAACATTCTCCATAAAACAGATGAACACAGTGACTGCAAAAATAGGCTCAACTACGACAGAGCTGAGAGACAAGAACAGGATTCAGACTCATTATACATAGAGTCCCTGTGAGTCTTATTCAACTTGATAGCATATAACAACAATAGCAACTTCAACTGGTGGTGTAGATTCGAGTAGAATGTAATCTTGACAAGTTCATTTTTTCTCTCTATCATAATTTTGTTAATTATTACCGTTTTTATAGTTCTTGTTTGCTTTATGTTGAGATATAACCTATAGTAAATATTTTAAAGTATATTAATAAGTGCTTTCTTTACTGCAAGCAAGATTATATCTTGTAGTAAGGAACTGTGCCCCAACCCGAAAGTCATTCCATTTGAATATACTACCTGCTCTGCATGCAAAGGAAGGAAAATCTCTTCACCTGCAAATTTAGTGTTTCTAAAAACCCAATGGAGGGTCAGAGATGAATTGATTCCTACTTGATGGCACGCAACAAAAACAACTTCAGCTTCTCATATCATTTATTCAATGTGACTACTATTCAAATATATGAACCAACAACCAAAGACAAAAAGAAGGAAATTGAGGATTTCTACAAACTTTTCCAGTCAGAAATTGACCAAATGTACAATGAAGATGCATCAACAAGTTTTAGAATTTGCAAAAGATAGATTGAGAGAACTCAAAAGTTGGAAACAATGAGTAAGGAATGACATCTATGGAAAGAAAAATTGGAAAATCTCAGTATCAGGAATCAGAATTAAAACTAGGAATAGTTATTTATGTGTAAGTTCAAATTAAAGTTGAAGATTAAAACAAGTCCACAAGAAGCAAAATATGACCGCAAGTTTATTCCAACTGAATTAAAGTTTATTTTATGAATAGTTTTGAGGCATTGATCATAAATGATCAAAGACCAGAGACACTGTGAAATGAAATTAAGGGTATTATCCATGAAGAGAGCAAAAGATCTTTACAAGGATTAAGGATAAAGAAAAAGCCAAAATAAATATCAGAAGAAACTATGAAAATTGCATTAGAAAATCAAGAAGCCAAAACAAAGGAAAGAGATAGTGAAGTAAAGGAGCTGAACAGAAGATATCAAAGGGCAGCTAGAGAAGACAAAGAAAAATATTATAATGAAATACGCAAAGAGCTGGAATTAGATAATAAAAAGAGAAGAACTCGCTCAGCATTTCTCATGCTGAAAGAACTAGAAAACAAATTCATGCTTTGAGTTGAAATATTGAAAGATGCCATGGGCAAAATCTTTAATGGTTCAAGAAGCATTTTTAAAAAAAGGTGGAAGGAGGGTGCTCTGTGGGCCTCATGGCAAGAAGTTGCACTGCAAACACAAAGGTATGTGATTCAAATCCCCCAGATGCTCTGCTGGAGATGGAGGGGCTATCTCCTCCTATACTGGTCGGAGGTGATTTGACAGTACACAAACACACACACAATATTAAAATGAAATAATTTTTTAAAAAAAGGTGGAAAGAATGTATAGAATCAATGTGCCAAAAAGAACCAGTCAACATTGCAAAATGTCAGGAAACACCATTTGAATAAAGATCAATGGTAGCAAAGGAAGAAGTCAACATTGAAGACATTGCCAAAAAATAAGGTCCCTGCATTAGATGGGATCACAATTGACACTTTTCAACTAAAAGGCACAACCCTGCATGTGCTCACCAATTATGCCAGGAAATTTGGAGGATGACTCACTGACTGAATGCCTGGAGGAGATTCATTTCATCCCATTCCCAAGATCGATGATCTAACAGAATGTGGAAATTATTGGACAATATCATCAATATCTCATGCAAGCACAATATGGCTGAAAGTCATTAAAAATTACTTGAATAATACATCAACAGGAAACTGTCAGAAATTCAGTCTTGATAAGGATGTGGAACTAGTGATGTCGTTGTGGATATCAAATGGATCCTGCCTAAAATTGGAGGATATCAGAAGAATGTCTATCTATTCTTCATTGACTATACAAAGACATTTGACTACGTGGATCACAACAAACTGCCACTAATACTGAGAAGAATGGAAATTCTAGAAATCTTAATTGTTCTTATGTGAAATCTATAGTGACACCCAGAAGCTGTTTTCCAAATGGAATAAGAAAAAAACTGTATCCTTTCTCCATAACTATTCAATCTGTATGCTGAACAAATCATTCTTGAAGCTTGAGTACAAGAGGAATGTCTATCTATGTTTCAATGACTATACAAAGGCATTTGACTGTGTACATCACAACAAATTGTGGCTAATCTTGAGAAGAATGGGAATCTCAGAATACCTAATTGTGCTTAGGTGAAATTTATACTTGGACTATGAAGCAGTAGTCAGAGGAGGAAAACACTGTGTGGTTCAAGATCAGGAAAAGTGTTCATCAAGTATTAATCCTATCTCCATACCTTTTCAATCTATATGCAGAACAGATAATTAAGGAGGCTGAACTTAAGAGGAGGAATGTGACATCAAGAATGGAGGAAGACTCATCAACAACCTGTGCTATGAGATGACACAAACTTGTTTGCTGAAACTGAAGAGGACATGAAACTTTTGCTACAGAAGGTCAAGTACTGTAGTTTCAAAATGGATTGAAGCTCAAAATCAAGAAAACAAAGATTATTACTACTGGGCCAATTGGAAGCTTTATGATAAATGAAGGAAAGGTTGAGATTGTTAATAATTTCAGCTTTCTTTGTTTTACATAAACACTCTTTTTTCTTTTCTTCTTATTATTAATTTTAATGAAAATATAGAGATTTTGGATCTCCATTCATTCATTGTTGTACTTTTCTCCCTGACCACCCCTTCCTTCCAGTTTGCTCTTCTCTTTGAAAAGTAAAAGAAAAATTCTTTTATTGTTATACAATCCCTCCCCCCAAGTCCACTCCACTATGCAGCCTTCGTTGTGGACTCCTGTCATGACAATAAGACCTAATCATAT
>NW_006399923.1:2964325-2968424 GCF_000299155.1 Elephantulus edwardii | reverse complement strand
TCATCTGCATAACACAGATTGTTAATAGATCTTCCACCAATCCTGATGCCACAATTCTTCTCATAGAGCCCAGCTTCTCGGATAATCTGCTCTGCATACATGTTGAAAAGGTATGGAGACAGGATGCATCCCTGGCATCAAATGCCTTTGCATAGTCAATGCCAACAAAAACAGACAATTCTCTTTGCTTTCTGCCAACATCCATTTGACATTGGCAATAATGTTTGTAATGCCACAATTTCTTCAAAATCCAGATTGTATTTCTGCAAGTTCTCTGTCAATGTACTGTTCCAGTCATTTCTGTATAATCCTCACCAGCATTTCACTGGTAATATTAGTAATACCCTTTGATAATTTTCATACTCTGTAGGGTCGACATTTTTGAAATGGGAATAAACGTCGATCTTTTTCAGACAATTTGCCAAGTAGTTGTCCTCAGACTTTGTACCACAACTTGATGTGCACATTCATGGCAGCATCTTTTTGTTGAAATGCACCAAGTGTTATTCCATCAACTCCTGGAGCTTTATTTTTTGCCAAGTCCTTTAGAGCAGCCTGAACTTCCTCCTTCGTCATGATTGCCTCTAGATCATATGCTATTTCTTGAAATCCTTCTGTGCAAGTCAATTCTTTTCGCTGCAATGACTGTATACTCCTTCTATCTTCTTTTAATGCTTCATGAAACTTTCAATATTCTGTCCATATCATCCTTAAACACTGTAACTTGTGGCTTGACTTTGTTCTTTAGTTCATTCAGCTTAAGAAATGCTGAGTGAGTTCAACCCTTAAGATTTTCCAACTCTAGATCCTTGTATATTTCATTATAATACTTTGTCTTTCTTCCAGTGCTGCCCTTTGAAATCTATTCAGCTCCTTACCATCTGAATTTCTTCCCATTTGTTTTGTCTATTCAGCACTCTAGCGCAATTTTCAGTCACTTCTGAAATTCATTTTGGTCTTTTCTTCTTCCTTTTTTGTAATGACTTTCTGCATTCTTTATGAACAACATTCTTGTTTATCTTCCCACAGCTCATCTGGTCTTCGTTCATTAGTGTTCAAGTCCTCAAACCTATTCCTGAGTTGATTTTTAAATTCTAGGGGGATAGACTCAAGTTCAAATTTTGATTCCTGTGGATATGATTTCAGTTTCTTTAGCTTCAATTTGAACTTGCATATGGGTAGTTTTTGGTCTGTTTCACATTCATCACCTGGCCTACACTACTGATATTAAACTATTTCAGTGATTCCTTCAACAGATGTAATCGATATTCCTATGCATACCATCAGTTGAAATCCATGTGTATAGCCTGTATTTATGTTTCTTATAAACAGTATTTGCTATGATTAAATAATTCATTATGCATAATCCTAGCATTCTATCTCTAGCCTCATTTCTGTCACCAAGTCCATATTTTTAAATTACTGATTCTTCTTCCTCGGTACCAACTTTCACATTCCTGTCCCGAATTATTATTATTGTGTCTTGGTTACACGTTTGATCAATTTTTGACTGCAATAGTTGGTAGAAATCACCTATTTCCTATTCTTTGGCTCTGGTTGTTAGTGTATAAATATGAAAGATGGTGATATAAACAGGTCTTTGATGTATGTGTGTGGATACTATTCTGTCACTCACAATATTGTTTCTCAAGATGGATCTAGAAACAGTCTTTCCCCTGCCCCCCAATTTAGTCTCCAGGATAATAGAGCATATGATTAATTAAAAATGTCCATAACTAATCCATCTTACTTTGATAATACCTAATGTCAATATTTATGTATTCCATTTCTTTCTTAAAAATCTCTAGTTGTCTTTGATTCATGTGTCTCATATTCCACATATCTTTAAATTCTGCTTACAGCTCTTCCTCCTCCTTTGTGATTCTAAATTTGAGGGCTCAGCCTCAATTAATGCATCTATTAGTCTCTAAGTGTGCTCTACTGTACACAGGGCTTTTGAAGTCCTGTTATATTTTGGAAGTGGATGCCATTCCTTCTTCCTAGTCTGTCTTAATTTGATTGTTTAGCTTTAGAATAATGGCTGATAGACAAGCGTTTTATGGAGCAGATAAAAGATTCTTCCCTTATAGAAATAATAATGCGTTCATTGTTCCCACCAACTCAAGCACCTGTGTTGTGTCTCTTCCCTTTCCCTCGTACATCACCATTCTTTCCACTCCTTCCTACCTGGTCAAGCCATCCTTCCCCCAGTCACCTCTTGATATGATAGCTCCATTCACAAGTCACTTCTGTGATGTCTTACACCATACACTGCTACTGGTCTCTCACATTGTTGTCTGTCTTGCATTTGGGAGGATGCAAGTCCAAATCCCATGTACCAGGGAAAGATCTTTGCAATTTCCAAGGTCTGGGTTCGTCTCTTCTACATTTAGGTTTATTTATCATTTACTGTGCTTATGTGTGAGTGGCTATTCTAAAGTGGATATCTAGATTAAACCTAATCCTAGGAGCTCCTAGATTAAGTCAGTTTAAGAAAAAAGAATGATGAAATTAGGATTAAAATTGATGCAGGTTGTGGAGGAGTCTCCATCCACTCCTGATATCACAGCCTTTTTATATAGGTCCTCGAATTAGTTTCTCAACATAGAAAAAAAATTGGTATAGAGATTAGATACAACCTTGATTCACACTTTCCTGATTTAAGTTATGAAATATTTCCTTGTTCTGTTCAGACAACAGCAACTTGGTCTACAATTAGGGTTTTGCATAAGCATAATTAAGTGTTCTAGAAGGTTTATTCTTCTCAATGTTAGCCATAAGTTGTTATAAACCAAACCCTCAAATGCTTTACATAATCAATAAAACACAAGTAAACTTCTTTGTTATATTCTCTGCTTTCAGTCAAAATCAACCTGATATCAGTAATGATGTCCCTTTTGTCATGGCTTCTTTCAAATCCACTTTCAATTTCTGGCAGTTCCATGTGGATGTACTACTCTAGCCATCTTTAATAATCTTTGGCAGCATTTGACTTTCATGTGAAATTAGTGGTAATTAACTGCATTGTTTGCCAGTTTCACAAGCTGTCGAATCACATTTCTTGACAAGGGGAATAAGTACAGGTCTCTTCCAGTCAAGTGGTCATACGTTTTGGTAGAGACTGAGGATCAACACTTTTGTTCTTGAGATGGTTTCAAAATTCAGTTAACATACACTAATAGACATAATTTATTTTCATGCACTTATTTGTAATTGTCTTCAAATACATTTTGAACTTCTAGATGAGTGGTAGGTGATACACCACTCAGACTCTGGTATACTCTGACTGCTGATGAACTTCTCCAACATCTCTTTACACAGATATAGTCAAGATATTTTCTGAACAGTTCATCAGGGAGTGTGTATGTGTAGAGTTGACAATTAGGTATTTTTTAGATGCACTTGCAAAGATTAAATAATAATATATTGTTAAAAGCTTTCTTGTGATCTATCTCCAGCCTCATTTCTGTCACTAAGACCTTATTTTGCCATTACCAGTCAGTTCTATATTTCTAATGTTTGTTTTCCAGATATGAATTATTATTAATGAATCTTGATTATAGCCCTGATCAATTTCAGGCTGCAATAATTTCTGTCTTTCACTTTTGTTGATGATGGCTGCATTTAAATAATAATTGTATTAAAGAACTTCCTTATATCTGTATGGCAAATACCCTATCACTCACAGAACTGTGTTTTAGGATATACCTTGAAATCTTTTTGATGATGAATATTACACCCTTTCTCTTCAATTTGTCATTGTCAGAATAGTAGTTCCTGTGATTGTTTGAGTCAATGTATGTGGTCAATACCAGTCCATCTAAATTTACTAATTCCTAGAATGTCAACCATTCTGCCATACATGGGTTATATTATGGAAATAATGATTTTTATTCTTGACAAGCTATATAGAAAAGTACCAAATGGTGTTCGGTTTGAAACTTAATTGATTCTTAAGACATTACTTAAAACTTTGTTTACTTACTACTTTTTAAAAAATCATCTACCCCAAGTAGTACAAAGAGTACTAACACTCTTTTTAATGACTCAGCCTCAAAGTAGTACGAGGTAGAATAAAAAGTGGTAGGTAGGTAAGAAT
>NW_006399923.1:2951818-2963125 GCF_000299155.1 Elephantulus edwardii | reverse complement strand
TGGTGAGAATGAATGCATTTGAGATGGTTAGGTTGGCACAGGATAGAACTGCCTTTAGAGCCCTTGTACATAGGGTCACTATGAACCGCAAACGACTTGATGGCACATAACAAAAAGAATAGAATAGAATAGAATAGAATTAATAGAATTAATATAAAAGAAATTGAATAGAATTTACTGTACAGTGATAATATATAATATAATTAATATAATATAATAGGGATACCTCACTTGCACCATATGGATAGGCTAGAACTTTAGAAAGTGATATGCATGGATGTCATCTAAGCTTTAAGAGTTTCTTTTCCAGAAAAAGGTCCTCTTTTCACCCCCTTCTATTTAATCCTCCCACTTTCTTAAATCTCAAGTTTGGCCCAAACTGAATATAATTGAGTAATCTGATATAACAGCATATCATTATAATTACAGAAAAATCATATACCTCATGTTGTTGCTATTGTTGTTATGTGCTGTTAAATTGCAACAGGTCTGAATCCTGCTCTATCTTGAGCCAACCTTATTGTCTCTAACACATCTATCCCCTTTAGCCAGGTCACTGAGTCAATCCATCTCATTGAGGGTCATCTTTTCTTGTGCTGTCCCTCCACCCTCCCAAGTATGAAGTCCCTTTCTAAGGACTGGTCCCTCCTTGCAACATGCCAAAGTATGACAGATGAAGCTTCAGAATCCTTGACTCCAAGGAGCATTCTGGCTTCACCTTCTCCAGGACAAACCTGGAGCATCCTGGTTTTATCCTCTCCAGATTGAACCTGTTTGTTCTCACAGCAGTCCATGATATATTCAATACTATCCTCCAGCACCACCAGCACTTGACAACAATAACATCAGCATAGAGAGTGATCAGTTGGTCCAATGGACAGAAAGTGATGCTACCAAGCAAACGGTAAGTGACTTTTAATCTGCAGCCTTCAGGCCTGTTTTTCATTGTTTTTGTTCAAACATTCTAGGTCGTATAACCCTGGTGTGTCCACTTGCTGTACAGTGGTAAGTTGTGGTTGCCGTGAAGCTGAACATTGTGACACTAATGTGTCAATTGTGTTAATGGTTACCCATGGCGGACAGTGTTTGGTGGAGCTCTCCGATTAAAACAAGCTTGGAAGCAGGAGTGGTATCTATCCACTTCCATAATAGCTTGCCTCAGGAAACCCAATGAACCTAGTGAGAGGTGAAAGTCACACGAGTGTTGAGGACTTTCCTTCATAGGGTTGCTATGAGTTGCCTACAACTCGACAGCACTTAACAACAACAACAACAACATTCTCCAGCACCACAACTAAAAGGCAGCAATTCTCCTTCTATCATCCCTAGTCATTATCCAGTTTTCTGATGCACAGCAAGTAATTGTGAATACCATGAACAGGTACACCTTAGTCTCCAGACCAATAGCGTTGCTCTTCAATACTCTGGAGAGGTCCCTGATAGCAGATTTTCCCAATGCAATTTATCTTTTTATTTCCTTACTGCTGGTACCAGGAATGTTGATTGTGGAGCTAAGCAAACTGAAATTATTAGCAATCTCTGTCTCTCACCATCTATCCTGATGCTGCCAATCCACTCAGTAGCAGGGATCTGTTTTCTTGATGTTGAGCATAAATTGAATATTACAGTCCTTGACCTTCTATAGCAAGTATCCCATGTCTTCCTCAGATCTAGAAGGCAAAGCTTTATCATCTGCATAATGCAGGTTGTTGATGAGTCTTCCTCCACTAAATAAAATCCTTTCTCTTTGCCTTTGATGTTACCTTTTACTTAAACTGTTTTGGCTCAGGCTTTGCTTATATGTTGATGTGTGGTTGCCATTGATTTGGCTCAGAGTTGTAGTGATCCTATGACCACAGACTGAAATCTTGTCTAGTGTCACAGCATTATAAAAATCTACACTGTACCTGCAACCAGGAGAGGATAAAATAGATGAATGGGACCTTCTAAGAATCAAATCCCTATGCACATCCAAAAACTTCTTCAACAGGGTGAAAAGGGAAGCCACAGACTAGAAAAAAGTATTTGGTAATGACATATCAGAGAAGAGACTTATATCCAGAATTTATAAAATACTTCATCACAACAAGATAAAGGTGAATAATCCAATGGAAAAATGGGCACAGGATATGAACAGACACTTCACCAAGGAAGACATTCAGATGGCCAACAAGCACATGAAGAAATGTTCAAAATCCCTAGCTCTAAGAGAGATACAAATCAAGACAACTATGAGATATCATCTCACCTCAATCAGAATAACAAAATTTAACAGAACAGCAAGAAACAAATGCTGGTGGGGTTGTGGAGAAACTGAAACCCTTATTCACTGTTGGTGGGAGTGTGGAATGATGTAGTCACTGTGGAAGGCAATATGGCGCTTTCTCAGGAGGTTGCAAATAGAGATAACATTTGACCCAACAATTTCACTACTGGGAGTATACCCCAAAGAAACCATGACTAACATCCAGGCAGATATATTCACACCCATGTTTATTGCAGCTTTGTTCACAGTAGCAAGGAGTTGGAAACAACCTAAGTGTCCATCAACAAACGAATGGATAGAGAAGCTGTGGTATATTTACACAATGGAATACTACACTGCATTGAAAAACAAGCAACTCATGCAATATTACTCAAAATGGGTGACCCTGGAGGACATTATACTGAGTGAAGTATCTCAGTCACAGAGGGACAAATGCTGCATGGTGCCACTGTTATAAACCCGGACTGACCTCGGGGTTGGGTAGAGTCTGAGAAGGATGGGTTTAATAATGTATACTGCATTGAAACAGATGAGGGAGAAAACTGTTTAAAAGGGAAAATTATTAGGGATTTTTGTCATAACAGGAGTCCAGAGCGAAGGCTGCATAGTGGAGTGGACCTTGGGCAAGGAATTTTTCTTTTCTTTTCCAAGAGGGTGGCTACTGGAGGGGAGTGTTGGGAGGGGAGAAAAGTGCAACAATGAATGAATGGGGGAGGGGGGGAAATCAGCACTGTGTTTAAGACCATTGTTTCTGTTACTTTGTCAGTTCTTTTGCTGATAGTCTTCCTTTCCTGCACAACCATTAAACTGTCCATTATAATGTTTTTCTCCAAAGACTGAACTCTCCTGAAATGATATCCAAAGTATGTGAGATAAAGTCTCACAATTTCAGCCTCTGAAAAGTGTTCTAATTGAACTTTTGCAAGACATCCTGGTTTGTTTACATGATAGTCTATGGTATACTCAATATTTTTGGCAGCACCACCATTCATTAACACAGATTCTGTGCAAGTTTAGCCAAGAAAACTAGTTGATATTTACTGACTGCAAAAGCACTTGACAGAGTGGATCACAACCAATTATGGCAAGAAGAATGCAAATCTCAGACCACTTAATTATGGAAAACTTATACATAGATGGAGAAGCTGTTTTCTAAACCGAGCAAGGAAACACTGTTATATTTTTATGTGCTGTTGAGTTGCCTGTAAGTCACAGTGACTCTATGTACAACTCTAAACCCAGCTCTATCCTGTGCCAATCTTCTTGTCTCTGACACACTTATCCCAATTAACTCAATCACTAAATCAAACAATCTTTTCAAGGGTTTTTCTCTTCTATGCTATCACTCCACACTACCAAGCATGATGTCCCTCTCCAAATACTGGTCCGTTCTTGCAACATGTCCAAAGTATGCTAGACGAAGCTTCAGAATCCTTGCCTCCAAGGAGAAACCTGGTTTAACCTTCTCCAGGGCAAACATGTTCATTCTCTTAGCATTCCATGGTATATTCAATACTCTTCTCCAACATGACAGCTCCAAGACACCAATTCTCCTTCTATCATCCCAAGGCATTGTCTAATTATCTGATGCATAGAAAATGATTGCAAAAACCATGGCCTGCTGTTCCTGTCATTTTTGGATAATCTTCAGCAGAATCTTGCAAGCATGATATTGTTTGATAATGTCCACACTCTGTCAGATCACCTTTCTTTGGAATGGAAACAAATATAGATCTCTTTCAGTCAGCTGGCTAGGTGGTAGTCCTAAAGATTTCTTGACACAACTTGATGAGTACACCCAGGGCAGCATCTGTTTGTTGAAATATGTCAATTCCCAGGGCCTTGTTTTTTTGTAAATTCTTTCAAAGTAGCTTGAACTTCCTTTGTCATCACTATAGGCTCTTGGTCATATGTTGTTTCATGAAATTCTTCTATGTCCACCAATTACTTTTCGTACAATGACTCTGTATACTCTTTCCATGTTCTTTTAAAGCTTCCTAGATCATTTCATATTCTGCCAAAAGCATCCTTCAGTATTACAATTTTAGGCTTGAATTTTTTCCCTTCAGTTCCTTAAGCTTAAGAAAGGGGCAGAGTCCAGCCCCTTTGATTTTTCTGACTCCAACTCTTTGCACATTTCATTATAATACTTCACTTTGTCTTCCCTCACTGCCCTTTGAAATCTTCTTTTCAGCTCATTAATGTTTTTCTATCTTCCTTCTGCTTTGGCTTCTTGGTGCTTTAGTAGAATATTCAGAGTCTCTTCTGACATCCATTACATGGCTTAAAATCAAGAGGGGTATATCTTATTAATGTATTTTTTGTCCATACCTATTTATTCTATATGCTTAACAAATCATTTGGCAAAGGGATCTCTAGTGGTCTAGTGGCAAGAAGGTGCACTGCAATCCAAGAGGCGCACAGTTCAAATCCACCAGATGCTCTGCTAAAGAAGGAGGGGCAGTCTCCTCCTGTACCAGTCAGATCCAATTTGATGGTAAATGCACAAAAAATAATAATAAAATAAAAAAGAACAATTAAAAAATCATTAGGCAAGCTGGACTTAATGATAATCTGGCATTGAGATTCATAGAAAATTAATTAAAAAATAAGTTTTGCATATAACACTATATTGTTTGCGGAAAGTGAAGAAAAAACCTGAAGCACTTTATTCAAAAAGAAGATCAAAGAGTACAGCCTTCAACATGAGTTAAACTTCCACACCAAGAAAACAAAAATCCTCTAGAGTGAGCCAGTAGGCAACATTATTATAGATTGAATATGGATTGAAAGTGTCAACAATTTTCTCTTTCTTGGATCCACAATCAACACTTTTGGTACCAAAATTTAATAAATAAAGTTGTATCTCATTTGGCAAATATACTATCAAAGACCAACCACTCTAAAGTTCTAAGGAATATCAATGTAATTTGTAAGATGAAGGTATACTTGATCTAATTCATTTTATTTTCAAATATTTGCTGTATATCTGAAAGTTAGACAATGAATAATGATAATTGGCTGAGAATACATTCTATTTATTCTGTTGCTTTTGAGTTGTAGTGTTGTTAAAAAGGACAGAATATCCTGTGAACAGCCAACAGATAAATATGTCTTAGAAAAGGTACACCTTAGTGTTCTTTAGAGGTAAGTGTGATGAACCTTCATCCCATGAACTTGTTAGGAGGAGTCAGTCCTTGGAAAAAGGCATCATGCTTGGAAGGGAGGAGGGTCAGCAAAAGAGAAGACACACCATAAAATGAATTGATACAGTGATTATAACAATGGGCTCAATTATATCAGAGCTGAAGATGGTAATGGACAAGGCAGGATAGAAATCTGCTGTTCATTGAGTCATTTTATTACATAATCAACCTGACAGTTATTGTTGTTGTTGTGTGTCATTGAGTCAACCATCACTCACAGCAAATCTAAACCCAATAGCTCTGAACCCTACTCTATCCTTAGTCAATATCACTGTCTTTGACACATCTACCCAATTATCCCAGTCAATCCATTTCATCCATGGTCTTTCTCTCCTGAACTGTCCCTCTACCTTTTCAAGCATGATATAGTTCTCTAAGAACTAGTCCTTCCTGGCAACATGACCAGAGCGGGTGAGACAGAGCCTCAAAATCTTTGCCTCCAAGGAGCAGCTTGGTTTCTCCTTTTTTTTGTCACTGTTCATGGTTTATTTTATGTTTTAGTTAGTAGGATACTGTTGCAATACTTATATGTAGAGCTTTACATTTTACATCACATTATCAGAATTGCATTATACATTATTCTGATAACTATAGTACACAAAATATGATCCTTTAGAACAATAATGTACAAGACATGCAATGTTGGATTTGTACATTAAAGCATAGAATGTGACTAAAAAAAGAACTTGTACTAGGCCAAAGTTATTTAACATATTCTCGTTTGAAGGGCAGCTGCAGCACGTACAACATTGGCAGTGGTGTCTGAGACGTGGTGGAATTCTTTTATTCAGTTTAGAACTACGTAGGTATGTACCACCATCAGGACATAGGTGTAGGGTTTTATGGACCACTCCTATGTCTACTTTTAGGAAATGGATTTTTTTTTTCCTATGTTGTACAGGCCATGGTTTTTTGCAATCACTTGTTATGCATCAGAGAGTTGGACAATGACTAGGGGGGATAGAAGGAGAATTGATGCCTTTGAGCTGTGGTACTGGAGAAGAGTATTGAATGTACCATGGACTGCCAAGAAAACAAACAGATTTATCATAGAGAGGATTAAACCAGGCTGCTCCTTGGAGGCAAGGATTCTGGGGCTTCGTCTGACATACTTTGGACATGTTGTAAGGAGAGACAGGTCTTTGGAGAGGGACATCATGCTGGGTAGAGTGGAGGGACAGCGCAGGAGGGGAAGACCCTCTATGAGGTGGATTGATTCAGTGAGTGGGGTAATCGGGATGGGTGTGTCAGAGGTAATGAGACTGGCACAGGATAGAGCACGGTTTAGGGCTGTTGTACATAGCGTCGCTATGAGTCACAAACGACTCGACGGCATATAACAATAACAACAACAACATTTTACTGCTTTAATCACAGACTGCATAAAAAGGACAATATGCACAATGACCACCTAAAATCCTTTTGTAGCCTAGATGGTGAAATGGTACAACAGAAGACTTTAAAACTGCAGCTCTTTTTGGATTCCCCAAAGTGTATCTGCACTCTTCTTCAGAGGGCCTCTTCCTCAGAAGTCAGTGTCACGTTCACCTTCATGACATCTAAGATTCCATTCTGCCCCAAGGTGCAAGGGACGAACACTAAGGAAGACATCATCTTTAATTCCTTAAATACCTTTAATTATGGCAGAAATTGGATGTACCCGCGTAAGATTCTTCCTCATCACTTTCAGCCAGATCTGCCACTGACAGTCCAATGGCCCAGGAGGTACAGCCTTTCAGTTTGATCACCTCGTAGGCACTGTCAACCACCTTGTTGGGAACCTCTTTCCACTGTTCCTTATCTGAATCAGTACCTAATTCAGGATGCAGATTTTTCAGAGAGACACCAGCCACATTCACTTCACTCCACACAGACACACTAGAGTCTCCATGCTCCCCAAGAACCCAGCCATGGCAGCTCAATGCATGAACTTCCAGCCTCTCCCCCATTAGGTAACGGAACCTCCCTGAATCCATATTGCATCGACTGCCAATAACACAGTTTTTGGGAAAGCCACTGATCTTCCAAGCTACATAGATAAGGAAATCACCTGGATTACAAACAACAAGCAGCTTGCGTTTCGGGCTGTACTTTACACCATTAGGAATGATGAATTTAAAGTCCACTTTACTGGACCAAATTAAGACGGCTTTCCCGCTCCCGCTGACGTGTCCCCGTTGGGATAATAACCACCTTGGAATTTGTAGTTACATTGTAGTCTTTGTCAGACACACTTTTTGAGGTTCTAAGAAAAAGGCTGCCACGTTGGAGATCCATCATCTTTCCTTTTCATTTGTCTTCCATGACATCAATAAGTGCAAGTTCATCTGCCAAGTCCTTCATTAGAGTACTGATAGCACAGGCCATGCCAACAGCACCAACTCCAACAACTGTAATCTTATTCTGGGGGGTCTGTTCTTCCTTAAGAAGATTCTGAATCAGCTGTACTGGATTTGGATGAGGAAGGTCCCGGGATTGCACGTGGGGTAGGTGTTGGCCACAAGAGGCCAAGAGGCGGCAAAATCCTGACTCTGCAGCTGCAGCTTCTGGACTCGCTGGCACCGCACCAGGGAGGGGAGGGGCCTTAAATGGCAAAGAGAGGCCGACCTCAGAGTGGAGATGGGGGAGCCAGGCGGATGTGCGGGAAACCCACGTGTGGGCTGAGTTGGTGGCTGGGCGGTGGAGAGGGCTCGGTTTCTCCTTTTCTAAGAAATATTCTTTAGTTCTCTTGACAGTCCACATTATAGGAATACTCTTCTGCGGCACCACAACTAAAAAGCATAGATTCTTCTGTTATTTTTGGCCGTTATTCAGTTCTCTGATGCATAATGAGTAATTGTGAATATCATGCCCTGGATCAGGCACCACTTTAGTGTCTAGACTGACATCGTTGCTCTTTGACACTCCGGAGAGGTCCTGACAGCAGATTTTCCTAATGTCTTTCCAATTTGTCTTTTGGTTTTTTGACTGCTGGTGTCTGATTGTGGAACCTAACAAGGTGAAATTATTAACAATCTCAATCTCTTCTTCTATCATGGTGCTGCCAATTGGCCTGGTTGTGAGAATCTTCGTTTTCTTGGTACAGAGGTCCAATTCATATTGAAGACCCTCTACAGCAAATGCTTAAGGCTCTCCTCAGTTTCAGTAAGCAAGATTGTGTCATCTGAAAAAAAAAAGAAAAAAAAAACACACAAAAGAAACCCACCAAAACAACTTGTTGATGAGTCTTCCTCTAATCTTGATACCACACTCCTCCTTATAAAGTCTAGTCTTTCAAATTATTTTCTCCACATACTGATTGAAAAAGTATGAACACAGAATACATCCCTGACACACTCCTTTCCTGAGTTTGTATCATGCCGTGTTTCCTTTCTCAGTTCTGATAACTGGCTCAAGATTAGGTTTTGCAAGGACACATGTGTTCTGGGATTCCTATTCTTCTCAAGATCAGCTACAACTTGTTAGGATTCACAAAGCGGCAAGATAAAAATATCTTTGTATTCTGTTACTCAGCCTTTGGGGGAGTTATTAAAAACAAAAAGAAAAGATATTCACTCACGGCAGGATGTCATACCCAAATTATGATGATTCTTTTTCCCCTAGATAATGGGATGTTTTCCCACAAATTATCAAAATTGTTTTCAAGTTTAATGACTGATAATTTGATAATATTACCTCTCATCTTACATAAGACTGTCTCTAATGCTATTTTTATAATATATTAAAAAAACCTGGTTATTCTTAACACAAAATTAATCTCCATTAAGTCCGTTTTAGTGTCTTTAAGCCCAGATTACTCTCAGGGTCTTGTCACGGAGTATATTCTTTACACTATTAAAAAGAGTTGATGCATTGGCAAGTGACCAAGGAATGGAGATTGTTTGTATGAGAACCTTTTTATGAAAGTAAGAACATTATTTTTGTATTGAAACATCGAGGTAAAATTTGCTATTGTAGACTTTTATGGATATATATGAGATGTTCTCAAGGAAAACAAACAAACCTCTCTCACACACTCCTGGTTGCAGCCAGTCAGTGGTGCTGCACCTCTTAAATGTTCACTGAAAGCTTAGTAACTGTATTTTCAGAAGATGTGATAATGTTTCTTTAAAAAGTACGGGCATAGAAATCCTACGAAGCTATTCTGTGTTGGCCTAAGGTAGCTTTATTGAAATAAATTCAAAGGCACAAAATTTCAACAATTAAAGGGATTGACTCATGCAATTGCTTAACTGTTATTGTTGTTAAGTGCTGTCAAGTCATAGACAACTCATAGAAGCCCTATGAATTAGAGACCTGAATACTTGGATAACTTTCATCATTTCTTCAAGTTCATAGGGCTTCTGGAGGCAAGCTGTTTTGGAAGTGGATGCCACTCCTGCTTCCAAGCTTGTTATAGTTAGCAAAAGTAAAATCTGTGGGTCAGACAGCTGGTTATGGATATCTGTAGATTGTTGTTACAAGGTCTCTAGATTATAAAACAGTGAGAATTCAGAGTTAAGAGACTTGTGTCAAAATATTTATTTGTATTTTGGCAGCAAAACATATCCTTAATTAATGTTTCTTTCAAATAACTTTCATCAAGGGTAATTATATTATGTTAGTTTTAGTTCATTAGCTACTTTAGCTTATGAAATAATAACTGGTCTAGTGCTTGACCCAAACATTTGAAGTTATAGACATCAAAACTGATACATTGCAAACTACTTATATCATTTTACAGAGAAAGCAGCTGAGAACTGAAGAAGCAGCAAATGTAAACCTTGGGAATATTGACCATAATATGTTTCAGATGACTGAAACCCTGATGATTTTATTTGAAGCTGAAAGAATAAAAACTTAGTCAGAACCTATTCAAAGCAGACTCTCCCCTGGCCTTTGAAGGCTGTGACTCTCACAGGAAGAAATTATCTATCCTTCTTTCTTGGAGTCACTGGTATAATCAAACATCCAGAGGTATGTGTCTTTTGAAGTAAGCAGTCAGACTCCCTATGAAATAGGCTATCAGAGTAAAAGTACAAAAAATTTTTGCAAACAGAAACAATTGAAATACAAGGGGTCTTGTAACTCTGGTCATATCATTTTATAAAGCCTCTAGTGTCAAATTTATTTGCAGTTAAAAAAATGCTAGATCAGTTCCTGACAAAACAAAATAGAAGATTATCATATCAAACAATAAGTTTGTGAAGGAATGCTATGCCTTTATTTTGTTAGCAGAGAATAATCTAACTTCAAAAATATTTTCTTAGTCAATTCATATGTTGATGAGCATTTGGGCTGCTTCCATTCTTTTGCTATGGTGAATAAGGCTGCTATGAATTTTGGGGTACAAATCTCCACTTGTGTCTCAGTTCTTTTTTCCTCACTGTATATTCCTAGCAGTAAAATAGCTGGGTCATGTGCTATTTCTATGTTCAGCACTTTGAGGAAATGCCAAACTGCCTTCCATAGTGATTATACCATTTTAAAATCCAACCAATGCGTATGAAAGTTCCAATTTCTCCACACCCTCTCCAACATTTATTGCTTATTGTCTTACTAACTTTTGCCATTGCTACTGGAGTGAAATGGTATCTCATTGTGGTTTTGATTTACAACTCTTTTATTGGCAGTGATTTTGAGTATTTCTTTAAGTGTATCTTGTACATCTGAATGTCTTCTCTTTTAAAAGTCTTTCCATGTCCGTTGCTCATATTGTAAGTGGCTTATTAGTCTTTTTCTTGTGGAGGCCCTGTAGTGTTCTGTAAACTTTCATTATGAGACCCTTGTCTGAAATGGAAATGACAAATGTTCTTTCCCTGTCAGTAGTTATTCTTTCTTACCATACTGGGAAAA
>NW_006399923.1:2941460-2951702 GCF_000299155.1 Elephantulus edwardii | reverse complement strand
TTTCTGGCTGTATAGGCCAGCCTATTCACACTATACTTTAGGCCTACTAAGCATAGTTCCATTTCTTCTGTTATGATCTTTATGGTTTGGGGTTTTACCTCTAGGTCTCTGATCTACCTTGAGGTGATTTTTGTATATGTTGTGAGATGTTGATCCTGCTTCAGACTTGTGCAGATAGCAGTCCAATTTTGCCAGCACTGTTTGTTGAAGAGATTGTAATTTACTCATTTTATAGGCTTTATTTCCTAATGAATACCAGCTGATCGTGGGTAGATGAGTTAATTTCTGGGTTCTAGGTTTTGTTCCGTTGGTCCGTGTATCTCTTCTTGTTGTGGAATTCTGGTACATTCACACAATGGAATACTGTGCAGCGCTCAGAAGTAATGATTTTGAAAATTACTGTATAACATGAGAGAAGCTGAAGAGCATTATATTCAGTGAACTAACTCGGTCTCATAAGGACAATTAATGCATAAGACAAATAAATACGTCTCCCAGAAGCCCGCGGGTCAGGCACATCTTCAAATCTTGGAGCACAAAGCACCGGTGCAGAAGGGTGGAGCGCGAGGCTACGAAGTGTCTGGCTGAAGGTGCCTCAGCAGACCCCATACCGTGCAGCTACGAATAATATAATACATTAAAACTATTATTACAAAAAAATGAAGGATAACTAGTAAAATGTGTACAGACATCCAAAGGGGGAAAGAGAGAGAGGAGGATGACTGAGGGAGAGAGATGAGGGGATCCTGAGGTTGAAGAATTTGGTGGGCAGAAAGAAGGGGGTGAAGGTGTTAGGAAAGAGGCAGTAGAGACCTTAAAAGGAGGGATAATGATGGACATGGATCAATGTGAGTAATTTTATAGAACACAATATATGAGAATGATCATAGGAAACTCAATGTGATTAGAGGAATGGATGATACACAATGTATGAAAACAAAACACAATGTATATGAATTTTGCATGCAATCGATATAAAATAAAAGCAATTTATAAAAATAAGTAATTTTAAAAAATCTTATTTGTTTCTAGGTCTTAACATAAATTTTATGCCAAATCAGGTTTCATCTGAATCTTCCCATCAGAACAAGGGAGTTATTAAATCCATCAACTCATATGATCAGAGATACACAACAAAAATCTAGTTTACTGACTTTCTGCAGAAGGTAACACCTAAGAAGACCTTATGGTTCTCTAAAAATATGTGATCAGGTATCCTAGCATCTCGAGACATTTATTTCTGCTATGATGATACTTTTGATTCTATCATTCCTATAGACTTAGTGGGACATCTTTTAGCAACTAGAGATGGAGGGAAAAAAATGTGAGAGTTAAAGAAAATTCATTGATGCTAATGTTAAATTGATTGCTGTTGTATTAAACATATATATATTTTTAATATGTGACTATAAAACTCATGCTGTGAGCAATTGACCTGAATTTTAACTTTGTGTGGAATGAAAAATTTCTTAAAGCAAAGATAGAAAAAAAATCCCTAAATATCTCTCTCTTTCACACACACACACACATTCAAATACATTTGCCGCTTTCAATTACATTACTGTTGTTGTTAAGTGCCACTGAGTTGTAGACAACTCATAGTGATCCTATGAACAAAAAACCTGAACACTTGTATAGCTTTCATCATTTCTCTAAGTTCATACTCTTCCAGAGGCAAGCTTCTTCTGAAGTGGATGACACTTCTGCTTCCAAGCTTGTTTTAACCAGGGAGCTCCACCAAACACTGTCCACCATGGGTAACCTTCTCACATTTGACACATCAGTGTTACAGGGTTTAGCATCACAGCAACCATAAGTTACCTCAAATACATTATAATTAATAATAATATAAACATCATATAGGATAGACTAGAACTATTCCAAAGGTTTTGGAATCTTGTCAGTTCTAAAACAGCAGACTTTCACAACTCTCTTTTTTGGCATCTAGTATGCTCACTGTAGTTCTCCAATGTTATTGTGTTAGATGCCATAGCTTTGATTCCTATTCAGTCATGCACCTTCTAATTCATAACAACCTACCCATTTCAGCTAATTCTCACTCAGAGCAATAGACGCTGTATTGAAATCTTGTCTTATTCTGAGGCCTGAGCTCAACACGGTAACTTTGAGCTGTGGTTACTGTCAGTCTCCCCACCTCTGCTGTACTTTTTAATTGTTATTGTCATAATATCAACTCATCTCCTTGAAGATCTTTATCCCTTCACTGAACATCTATTTTTCTAGGTATGATGTCCTTTGACAAGGACTGAGTCCTCATAAGAACATGCGCAAAACATGTGCTATGAAGACTTGCCATCATTGCCTCCAAGGAGGACCCTGGCTGCCCTTTTTCAAAAAGGATTGAATTGTGCTTTTGGCAGTCTACACTAATACTTCTTATCAACATCACAATTCAACAGCATTATTTCTTCTTTATTATTCTTTATTCATTTCAGGCTTCTAGGAGGACCGAATGACTCAATTGACTAGCCAAGAGTAGAGAAGGAGCATGAATAAAAGATTTGAGACAAAGAAGCTTGAAGAAGTCGTTATGAATAGATGCAGAGTGGATACAGAGTGTTTAGTTTTTGTTTCAGGCTTTTGCATAGAAAGCATCTAGTGTAGGCACTCAAAACCCAAGTGAATAGATGAATTAAATGTAAAGGGCAGTAAGATTCTACTTTTTATGGGCTCTCCCAGAGGCCATAAAGAACATCATGTATGAAAAGTTTATAAGAGTAAACTAACAAAAAAATCTGATTCTGATTTATGGAATCAAACCTTTGATTTCAAAACTTACATTTCAATAGTGGAAAAATGCTTGTTTTTCTCCCTAGAAGCAGCAGATGCATTCAAACTACCAATCTTTTGGTTAGCAATCCAACACATGTAAAGCAAGGCTCTTGTGCTAAAATGGAGGACAGAGAAAAAGAAGAAAACTGTCAAAAAGTGAATTGATATAGTACCTGCAATGACGGACGAACTCTACCTTTTATGAGGATATCACATTACCAGGAAGTGTTTCCTTCTACTGTACCTAAGGTCTTCATGAGGTAGAAAATAACTACAGTAATTATTAATGGGATGCCAGAAAATTAATCTGCAATTATTTCCAATATAGCAAACAGTACTTGATTGCTTATCACTTGACATTCCTAGCTCTATTTGAGAAAGCTCTGAAGTTTTAAGGAAGGATCTAGTATTTCAGTTGTTGTTGTTGTTGTTGATTGCCATTGAGAAAAGCACTACTCATAGCAACCCTATGGGCAAAAGGCCTGAAGCCTTTCTATAACTATCGTCATTTATTAAAGTTTATAGAGTTCCTAGAATATGTTTCACATACTTTGGACATGTTTCTCGGAAAGACCAACCTTGGAGAAGGCCATCACACTTGGAACAGGAGTGAGTCAGCACAGAAGAGAAAGGCCACAGATGAGATGAATTAACATTGGGATGGTGGCAATTGAGTCAGCTGTGTTAGAGATGGTGAAGTTGGCTCATGATAGGGCACATAACAACAACAATCACTTTCGGGGATTGTGTACCAATGAGGGAGTTTTTCTTTTGCTTTTCAAGGAAAGGAGCAAATGGGGGGAGGGGTTTGTGCGGGGAGAAGGGTGCAACAATGAATGAATGGAATCCTGAAATCTCTGTAGATGTTCATTGAAATGAAAAATAAACAACCTAAATTAAAAAAAAAAAAAGAAATTATGTTCTAGCACCAGCTAAGATTTGAATTCTGCACTGTGGAGACCTGCTGCTTCAATGGGCCTTTGTCTTCTCAGGTGAGAATAGCAGCCTCTCAACCAACCTCAGGAGAGGGTAAAGGTACATGGACCAAATAGAAACACTATCAACTCTCTCACAACCAGCCACAGAAGAGGAGACCCGTATTCAGTTTGGCCTTTAGCACCTACTGAGACTTAAGGACTGCACTATCAGGACCTTATCTTTTTGATGGGTCTTTTCCCTCAGCAAACATCCCAGGCAACAGTTGTAGGATTTTGTAGATTTTTGTAGAGGTTTGTAGATTTCCTCCTCAGGAAATCATGGCTCTCATCACACTACATAACAACAGAGCAGTAGGCCCCCTACAGTACAGCAAAGGGAGACACTCCAGCTCCCTGCTTCTCAAAGGACAGACTAGAAGCTTTTCACAAGAAAAAAGGAACTGAGTCACTCATAAACAACAAGCAGGGAAGACTGTTACAGGGAAACTGAATCGGGGACACTATAAATCTGCAACTCTATTAATAGCATCATAAAGATAAGAACTGTCAGTAATCTATGCAGATAAAGCAGAAATTGGTTTATACATATCAAGAGGAACTTAATATAATGTTAAGAAAGCAATAGGTAGGTTCAAGCATTATGAAAAAAACAAAACAAGTCTGCCAAAAAGAGTACACCAGTTTGCAGACCTAATGAATACTTCAGAGAAAGGAAGGCAGAAGAAATATATTTAGGTATAATTATCTAAACTGCTACTGAAGAAGTTATAAATTATGGGAGCAAGAATTGGAATCATAAATAAAGAGGTACATGAATTTATAAAGAAACAACCACAAATAAAACAAAACAAAACCTGAAATTGTCAATTAACACAGTACAAGAAACATCAGAAAGTCATGAAAATGCAATTCAGATATCAAAATCAAAATGAAAGGATTTTCAATGTACTGAAGTGGGAGAGGAAGCAGAACACAAGAAACAGAACATATACATAATCAGTGAGCTAGAAGACAAGGACCCTACTTGCAAGTTACTAGAAAAAAAACAACCCACAAAACAACAAACCAACCAAACACAAAATAACAAAGAAACATTAGAATGATGTGGGATAATTAAAATAGAACAACATACATGTGATCGAAATTGCAGAACAGGAGACAGGAGGAACACTTAGAAAATTGTTGAAGAGATATTAGAAGAAATAGGTCTTTCATGATACCTCTGTTATTAGTATTCCTAAATATCATAAAAATAGAAGGAAATCTACATTCAAGAAGCTCAGTAAACATCAAAGAGACTAGAGCCTAAGAGGAAAATAATATCAATATATCAAATTCTCCAAAACTAAAAACAGGAATAGAATACTAAAAGAAATCCTTGAAAAACAAATTGTCATTTACAAAGAAAAACTAATTGGGTTAAGTTCTGATTTCTTAGTCATGCAAGCAAGAAGACAATGAAATAGCATATACAGAGGCTAAAGAAGGGGCGGGGGGAGAAAAAGAAAACAAAAAGTAAAAACTGCCAAGTGAGGATCTTATAACCAGCAAAATTGTCCATCAAATGTGAGGGAAATAGTTCATCATTTTCAGAAAATTGGTAACTTAAGGAAGAGGAAACTTAAAAGCAAGACCAAATCTATGAGAAATTAGAGGGAAAGTCCTTCACACAGAGAAAGCAAATCAAAGTGGATGGGCCAAAGTAGTCAGCAACAACAGAAAAGAGAACACAGATGAAAGACAATAATAAAATATAGTCTATCAATTACCATACTTAATATGAAAGGCTTAAATGCACCGATTAAAGAAAAAAGGGCAGCATAATGGATCAAAACAAACATAAACAAACACTCCAAAATCCATCAATATGTTATCTACAAGGCAGACATTTAAGAAAAGAAGAAAAAAGATAGACTAAAAATCAGAGTGGCAAAAATATACCAAGAAAATGGAATTTATAAGAAAACAGGAGAGAAAATGCTGATATTTAATAATAAAATAGACTTCAGGATGATAATGACCATAGAAAGTAAGGAAAGGCAGTGTGTAATGATTAAATACACAATAAATCAAGAAGAGATAACCTGTGGTACCTTCATCTGCTCTTTTGGTTAAAATGCTTGTCTCTTAGATATTGTTCTAAAGCTGTTGTTGTTAGGTACTGTTGAGTCAAGTATGACTTATAGCCACCCTATGAACAAAATATCTGAACCCTGTTCTATCATGTGCCATCCTCACATTTCCTGATACACAAGAGCCAATTGCAGCAGTAACTGCATCAATCCTCTGGGTTTAGGGTTTTCCTTTGTTTCAACTACCCTCCACCCTCCTAAACATTATGTCTTTCTTCAAGGAAAAAGTAGCAACATGCCCAAAGTATGTGAAGCAAAGCCTCATCATTCTTGCCTCCACAGAATACTACAGCTTCATCCTCTCCAGGACATATCTGTTTGTTCTCTTGACCATCCATGAGATGTTCATTGCTTTTCTCCAGTGCTCCCGTCTACCAATTAAGACATACTAGGAAGAAGGAACTGGTCATCCACTTCTGAAATAACAGACCTTCGAAGATGATATGGCATCTGAGGCTGAGCTTTCATATGGGAAACACATTTGAGGACACTCATTTTTAGAAGGGTGTTGACAGGAAAGGATGACTCCAGATGAAATGGATTCACACAAAAACCGGGTTAATGGGTGTAGGCACATTGAAGACAGTGATTCTGCCTCCGAATAGAGCAGCATTCAAAGCTATTGTAGACAGATAGGGTCACAACAAGTCTCAGGCCCTTTGATCACATTAACAACAACTTGGATGTGAAAACCAAAATTATTTTAAAGCTAAATATCATAACATCTCATTTATCCAACATGATTTGGATATGAGCAATGCCAAATTACTACAGCTCTCCTTATAAATGTCAATTCTTATCATCAAGATTCTGTAGCTCTGAGGTCAAGGAATATTATGCCTCACTCTTCATTTTTGTTTTTCAGAAGTCATTTACTTATCTAAGTTCTCTTTTCTTTCCAAATAAATTGACAATTTCTCATTCGATCTTCTTGAAAAAGAAATTTGGTAATTGGATTGAGATTACATTGAACATGTAGATTGTTTTTGGTAGGATTGTCATTTTCACAATAGAGTCTCCCTATCCATGAACAGGGCAGTTTTCCATTTATTTAGGTCTTCTATTGTGTCTGGTAGAAATGTTCTGTTGTTCTCTTTGTACAGGTAGGTCGTTTGTGTGTCTAAGTAGGTTCATTCCCAAGTATCTCAATTTGCAGTTGGCTATTGTAAATGTTATTGCTTTCTTAGTTTCCTTCTCTGAGTTATCTTTATTACTGTAGAAGAATCCCATTCAATTTTTTATATTGATGTTATATCCTGACACTCTACTAACTTGGTCTACTGGCTCTAATTGTTTTTGTTGTTGTTGTTATTGACTCTACTGGGTTTTCTATGTATACTACCATACCATCTGCATATAGAGAGTTTAACTATCTCTTTTCTGATCTGGATGCATTTTTATTTCCTTCTCTTGTCACATTGCCTTAGCAAGTACTTCCAATATAATATTTAATTGAAATGGTGACAGAAGGCATCCTTATCTCTTCCCTATTCACAAGGAAAATGCTTTTAGTCTTTCTCCATTGAAAATTATACTGGCTCTTGATTTTGCATATATATATGTTACACTATGTTGAGGAAATTCCCTTCTACACCAGTGTTCATAGCAGCATTATTCTTCAATTCAAGAATATGGAAGCAACCCAAATGCCTAACCGTAATCGAATGGTTTGAGAAGTTTTGGTATATTCACATGATGGAATACTACATAGTATGCAGAAACAATGATTTTGAAAAGCCCTACCTAAGTTGGGAGGGACTAGAGAGCATTATGCTAATTGAACTTACTCAGTCCCATAAGGAAAAACACTGTATAAGAACATTATAGTAGACATCTAATAATAACGAGTGAAATATGTGTGAGGAGCCAAAGTGGGGAGGGTGGGAGCAGAGGGGTGCGAATGGGGGTGTGTAATCATAGAGTTGCACCATTTTATTGGTAGAGGGAGGGGTGGGTAAAGGAAATGGGAAAGATCTGGTGTGAAAAATAATATATATAAACTTTTAAGTAAACCAGCATAAAAAAAATAAAATAAAGAAGATTATGTAGTTCCTAGGACATTGTACTTCTAAATAAAGAGCCCTGTATCTCAAGCAGTTCCAATCCATCAGAAGCTCTAAAGGAGGAAAACTGACAATCTCCTCCCATGTATTTTCAACCTCAGAATCCGAGTGACAGGTCAGAAGTACCAAAAATTACTTTTGTGTTCATTTGGCGCACATAAGCTTCAATTATGTAAACTGAGGTTAGGAGAAGTGTAGTGACAGATCTATACAGGTTTCCTGTAGATCTAGTAAACCCATAATTTACACTTAAATTTTGATAACATTGTTGTTGTTGTTCTGTTCCATTAAGTCAAAATCAACTCATACTGACCCTCCAGCAGGTTTTCAGAGACATTTTAATTGTGTAGGAGGAGATTGCCCATCTTTTTTTTTCATGAAAGTTTGAACATGTGCTTTTGAGATGGCAACACAGCTTATTGACGCTAGGACACTATGTATTTATTCTTCAAAATGGTTTTCCTAGGTCATTTCCTTTGACTTTCACCCCTGGATGAGAGTGTGTAAGTGAGTCATGATGGGATTAGTCAAATTTCTCATCCCACTAGATTTAATTGGCACAGGTTTCACAGTTGAAAAGGAGGAATCTCACTACCAAGAAAGTAGAAAACAAGATTTAATGTACATCCTTCAGTGCCAGGGATCTCTGTCAAATTTCGACAAGGCCTGGAAAAGAACAGCATCATCTTTGGTTAACCAGAAACCTATGTGAGCTAGAGATACGGAACCAGACCCTGGGGACCCCATGGATGATTAGTGGAGAAGTGGGAGACATGTGTATTTGACAGAATTAAGAGAGTTTATAACACTAACTAAAGCCAAAAGGCTGAAGGTCAAAAGGGGTCTACACACGTGCCTGAAAAACTGTCTTGAATAGAGAATTATATCTTACTTACAACCTGTAATGTAATCTGTTACTTCCATAATAAACTATAATTTTGAGTACAATTGAGGATTCTATGTGGTAATTGCAATGGAGTTCAGATCCTGGACAAGGGCTGTGAGAGAAACGGGAGAGACAATTGGTTTTAGGATTGGTACAAATAGGTAAAGGAGTCACACATCTGATCTCTAAGGAACTGGTTTTGTCATGTGGATGTTGTCATGTGGACTGTTCTCTTTTTTGGAGTTACATATCAGACTCAGCCAACCTCAGACAATCTATACTCTTTTTATAGATATTAACTTATTAAAATATTTCAAACAATCACAGTAAAAATAAGTTGTTAGTACTAAGAGTATAATTGGTCATGCCCAGACTAATCTCTTCCCCTTGTTTGATAATTTTTTTCAGCAGAATTCTGAGAGGAATGTTCATCTTAGGTAACTGAAAAAAACTTCCATAAAATTGTCAATTTAGAAGCTAGAATTATGTGATAATGATTAATTCAGCAATTATGTAATAATGATTAATTCAGCAACCTGTTTGAGTTTGAGGTAGAAACTCTCCTAGACAGTCCTACAGATGAAAGCATAGCCCAGTTGGTTCTTTCATTAGTCTAATGAGACCATGGACCAAAAACTCAATTAAGCCGTGTCTAATTCTTGAGCCATATGAATTATAAATCAATAAATATGAGATATTAATAGATTTTGTTTTTATAATAATTTGTATTTTTATAAAGTTTTTAAAAAGTAGGTCATTGTTTCTAAAATTAGTAAACATAATTTTGTGTTACATTAACTTCATTTGCAAAATCTGCTTTTATTTAGTTAAATTACTTTGCACAACTCTCTTTCCTATGGATTAGTCAGAATAAATTGAGGAGGGATTCAGTGAATTCTAGACCTTGAATTTAGCAACATTCTTCCTCTAATCTTGATGCCACGTTTCTTTTCACATAGCCTATTTTCTTTAATGATTTGTTCAGTATGCAGATTGAATAGATGTGAAGAAAGGACATAATCCTGACATACAGCTTTCCTGATTGTAAATCACACAGTGTTCCCTTGTTCTATGTGGATAAATGCTTCTTAGTCTGCGTAGTTTTTTGCATGAGCACAGTGAAGTTTCTCAGATTTCCGTTATTGGCAATGTTAACAGTAATTTGTTACTCAATAAAACACAAGTAAACATCTTTCTGGTATTTTCTGCTTTCCATCAAGATCCATCTGACATCAGCAATGACATCCCTTTTTCCGTGACCTCTTCTGAATCAAGCTTGAACTTCTGGCAGTTCCTTATTAGTGGAGCTCTGGTGACTTAGTGGTAAGGGCTTTCATGGCCAATCCAAAAGTATGTGGTGTGAATCCAGCTCCTGTATAGTAGATGGATGGACAATCAAGTTAAACCTGTGATTTACCACCTCTGAATAC
>NW_006399923.1:2929574-2940123 GCF_000299155.1 Elephantulus edwardii | reverse complement strand
CTTCCAAATTTCTTAACTTAAATTACTGGGCATAGCCAGAGCTACATCTGTTTGTTAAAGCACTTCAATTCATATTGCATCAATTCCTAGGGACTTCTTTGGGGTTTTTTTCCTTACAACTTCACTGCAGCTTGGACTACCTCCTTCATTACTATTGTTTCCTTATTATATACTATTTACTGAAATATTTATATGTTGACAAATTAATTTTGATATAGTGATTGTGTATTCCATACATCTTATTTTGACAATTCTTGCACCATTTAGGATTTGGGCCATATAATCTTTCAATATTACGACTCAAGCTTGAATTAGTTCTTCAATTCTTTCTGTCTGAGAGTTTGTTATTGTTTTTTGGTTGAGTGGTACAAATTTCCTCACTCATGGAACTTACTGAATTTAGTTAAAATCTCTTTAAAATCATGAAAGATGTGCATCAGAGATTTTTCTTTTACCTTATTTATTTAGTCTGTATGCTGAGTAAATCATGTGTGAAACCTTATCCTATTGATAGAAATGTAGCTTCAGTGTTGGAAAATGACTTATCAGCATCTTACATTATGCAGATGAAACCTACAAACTTATCAGTCTAAAAGAATATCGAGATAATGGACATTTTTCTTGGATGAGATGTGAATATTCAAACTTCAGATTTTTGCAAGAATGATAGAATTCTTAGTTGATAAATATCATATGGGTGATGTGTTAGCTGCATAAAGTTAACATTACAAAAGCAGAGGTGATACTTATAACTAAGTTACCTGCCCTCATTAGTAAGCTAGTTTGATTTGTGACACTTTGGGTTTTGTATATCATGCATACCCTTCTTGAAAGACCAGGAGTAAAAGTTATGAATCAAACATATATCAAAACATCAAATTTTCATACTTCAGTACTGATGATCATAACATATCTTTCAAGCGTAGTTCAAAACCAAAGAGCTTAAGTGGTTACAAACATTATCAAGATCACATTTATTACTTTCATTCATTCATACTATCTCAAGCCAACTATTCATTTTAGTCCACTGATTGCCTTACAGGAGGAAGAAGAATAATCTCCTCCTGTATGATTTATTGTCTCTGAAATTTCCCTGGAGAATCAACCTTGAATTTTTTCCAACTTGATGATATATAACTATAACAACAATATTAATTCATACTTCAAGGTACTATATTCTTATTAGGTGTTTTATCTTCTATATGTCAGTTGTAGGTAAATAAATAACAAAAAATGTTTTCTGTTCTTCAACTGTAAAATTTAATTTCGGTATTAACCTGTTTAAGATTCTTTTAAGGAAATTAGATAACCCTTGTCAATGGAGGAATTTATATCAGTTTATATGCCTTTCTGAGATCTTCATTTTGGATCAAGGTATAGAGATTAGCAGAGAAATGAAATCTGGGGTCTTGGGTTGGGATTCTTTTCATTGATTGTGATCTGACACAACAGCATCCTATTCTTTACTCTTGGCAATTTCTCCTGCACTCAATGACTTCTAATATTGTTGTTGCTGTTTTGTGCTGTCGAGTCGCTTGCTACTCATAGTGACCCTATGTACAGCAGCCCTAAACTCTGCATGATGTCCCTCTCCAAGGACCGGCCCCTCCTTACATGTCCAAAGTACGTCAGATGAAACCTCAGAATCGGACTTCTGATATATGTCCAGATAAGTATGCGATTTCTAGTTTACATTCTATTTTCAGACAGTCCCATACAATGAATTCCTAGTTGTGTCTTAATTTCAAATGTGTGCTGAAGTCAGAAGAGATGCACATGTTCTTACTTAACTATATTTTATTGTATAAAGAAGGTTAAACCTTTTCAATGATTGAACAGCTGCATGTGCAGAAAGCGAAAGTGATAATGATGAATTTGTTGCCAGTAGGGCATAGATCAATAGTTTCAGGTTGAGGTGAAATTTACATATTGAAAGGCAAGTATAAGCTCACTGTGAGTCTGAGGATCAAGTTGTTCAAGTTCCAGTGATTTACCATAATGATGTTTATATTGACTTCAGTTAGTTCATATCTAATAATTAAAATTTAGGAATAATATTTATCATAACTCTTCTTAAACATAACAAAGGAATGGACAGAGTCGGAGATTTTTACCTATCAGTAGCAACTAGCACAGGAACAAACAAGATATTAAGTAGTTTTTACAAACAATTCCCCAGCATGTTATTTCATGAAACAAATTTTTTGTATAAAATCCCCTGAGATCAGAAATACTAAATTCTAAAACCTCCACAAGAACTCTCCTTGTAATTTTCAATTTACATCTCATCCTACTACTCAAATATTCTTTTATTATCTGATAGAGAGGAAATCATTAATGTGTTACTTTGTTAGGCTTTTATATTCTGAACCAACAGGATATAACCCTGTTTTTCAAGATCCAGAAAGTTTTGTTGATGTGAAAGGGCACACATCTGCATCCTTGGCAAGTGACTGAAGTATAAAAGCATACAGAGTGCCAGCTAGTCAATTCTTCCCAGTCAGATCAGCATGATGTCATCAACAGGAGAAACCAATGTAATATCATCTACAGTGGTGAAAGAGTAAGCTCTTTGTGAATTATTCGGAGTAGTGAAAGAAAATAACAACTTTAAAGGGGAAAAAAAGCAATAAAAACACCTTTCAATTCCTGCCAGGTAAATTTCTAAGCCTTGCTACTTTTCGATATAAAGCAGAGATTGACAAGCTCTTTTTCTAAAGGCAAAATAGTCAATATTTGAAGTTTTGCAGTCCTTGAAGATGCTACTGCAAATGCTCAAGGTTTCTCTTGTGATGTAAAAATATTGATAGACAATATGCAAATGAATGGCTGCAATTTTTCATTAAAATGACTTTAACTTTCTTTTTATGAATACGTTTTTTTAAAAAACGCAAAACCAGACAAAACAGAAAGGAAACCATCTTAGTTTGTGGATCCTGAATATACTTAAACATACATTTTACACATTGTTGTTAAGTTCCAAGGGCCATATGGGTTTGATTTGTTGTTGTTATGTGCCATTGAGTTGCCTGCAACTCAGAGTGACCCTATGTACATTAGCTCTAAAGTCTGTCCTGTCATGAACCAGTCTCACTGACTCCAACACGCCTACACCCATCGCCCTAATTACTCTATCAATCCATCTCATCTGGGGTCTTCCTCTCCTGCGTTCCCCTACCACCCTTCCAAGCATGATGTCCTTCTTCAAGCATTAGTCCCTCCTGGTCACATGCCTAGTGTATGTGAGACAGTGCTTCAAAATCGGAGACAATAAGGAGAAACTTGGTTTCACTTTCTCCAAAAGTTTTCTTGGCCTTCCATGGTATGTTCAAGACTCTTCCCAGCACCAAAACTCCAAGACATTCATTCTTCTTCTGTCATCCTTAGTCATTATTCAGCTCTCCAATGCATAGCAAGTAATTGTGAAGATGATGGCTTGGATCAGGCACACGTTAGTCTCTAGATTGACAATTACCTAATACAATTTGTCTTTTGATTTCCTGACTGATGGTGCCAAGAATGTTGATTGTGGATTTGAGCAAGCTGTAGCTGTTAACAAACTTAATCTCTTCTCTATGCATCGTGATGATGTTAATTAGCTCCGTGGTAAAAATATTTGTCTTCCTAGTGTTGAGCTTCAACCCATATTGAAGAGTATAGTTCTTGACCTTCTGCAGCAAACACCGCAGGTTTTCCTCAGTTTCAGCAAGCAAAGTTGTGTCATATGCATAACACAGGTTGTTGATGAGTCTTCTAATTCTGATGCCACATTCGTCCTCATAAAATCCAGCCTCCCAAATGATCTGTTCTGCATATAGATTGAAAAGGTATGAAGACAAGACACATCCTTAATGTACTTCCTTCCTGATTTTGAACCACACTGTGCTTCCCTTCTCTGTTCTGAGTACAGCTTCCTGGTCCAACCAAGTATAGGTTTCGCATAAACACAATCAAGTATTCTGCCATTCCCATTCTCCTCAAGGTTGACCACCTATGCAGTTTGGTTTGTTGTTGTTGATTTCCTTTGAGTTGAGCACAACTCATAGCAACTCTATGAACAAAAGGCCTAAAGCCACTCTACAACTTATCGATATTTATGAAAGTTCATTGAGTTTCCAAAGTTTGGTTTACATAATAAAGCAAAACATGAGACCTGCAACTACATTAGAAGGCATGAACTGAGTGAGGCTAGCAAAGAGAGTATCATTTTCATATATCTTCATCTATCCTTAATTATTTTTTACTTCTTTATGTAGTTGTTTTTGTTGAGTACCATCGAGTCAGAACTGACCCATAGCTGACCCTGCAGTGGGTTTTCAGAGGCAGCTAGCCTCAGTTTAGGAGATTGCTCATCCTTCTCCAGCAGAAAAGATAGTGAATTTAACTGCTTGCCATCCTCATCCTGGTGCTGTTTCTTACCGCTAGGCCACCAGCACCCTCTGGTGTTCTAGTGGTAAAAATAGAATAAGAATAGGAAAAGTGTTAAATAACAGCTTAAAAAGAGTATACTTAAGTGTTTCAAAATATCTCCATTTTCCCATTTTATACTGAGCATGTAATATTTTTAATATCCAAAAATATATTCTGGATTATAACTCAAGGAATCTTCTAGCCAGGGTGCTATATTATTTCCCCCACCCCACCCCACCCCCGGGCTAAATTAGAATCTTCTGAGATTATATACTGACCACTTAGTTTATAGAATAGCACAATTTTGGAAATTTTTTTGAAATACAGAACTCCACATTTGTATTTGTAGTTACAGGGATTCTCGTCCTTTTGTCCTCAACTGCCACGTTACTTTTATTATTTTCTATAGCCATTACAAGGTGGAAAAAATGGTTTTAAAACTGCCATAATGAACTGAGTAATTTACACATTGGTTAATTTAGGGCAATTCTGGCTTTCTGACAATGAGGAGTCTTCAGGAATATGTCCATTTATAAGTTAGGCTTAATTTGAATTAAATTATTTGGTTAAACAGTGAGGGTCAATTCCCTTAAGAAAAGAATCTGACTGATCTTTAATTTTCAAAGTGTACACTAAAAGCAAAATTTTTTAGAAAGCTTTTTCAAACTTCTATTTAAAGAATTGAACTTTCTGACTTAGATTTGAGAACAGTATGGAACAATGATTATCTTTGTGGTCCATGTTGTGATCAAGCTGTCATTTAATTTAAAAAAAATATATTTTTGTTTCAAAAAAATATTTTTTGTTTCATAACTTTGGTCATGACAAGGAGGGAGCAGTCCTTGGACAGGGACATCATGCTTGGGAGGGTAGAGGGACTGTGCAGGAGAGGAAGATTCTCAATGAGCTGGATTGATTCAGTCACTGGGACAATGGGGGTAGGTGTATCAGAGAAAATAAGGTTGGCACAGGAAAAAGCAGTGTTTAGGGCTCTTGTTCATATCGTGTAATTGTGAAGACTAGAGCCTGGATCCGGCACACCTTAGTCTCCAGCCTGACATCATTGCTCTTCAGTACTCTTGAGAGGTTCCTCACAACTGACTTTCCCAATGGAATTCATCTCCTGATTTCCTGGCTGCTGTTACCAAGAGTGTTGACTGCGGAACCAAGTAAACAAAAACTGTTAACTATCTCAATCTCTTCACCATCCATGCTGATGCTACCAATTGGCCCAGTGGTGAGAATCTTTGTTTTCTTGAGGTTGAGCTTCAATCCATAATGAAGACTGCAGTCCTTGACCTTCTGCAGCAAGCACTTCAGGTCCTCCTCAGTTTCAGCAAGCAGGGTTGTATCATCCGCATAACACAGGTTGTTGATAACTCTTCCACACATCCTGATGCCACATTCCTCCTCTACAGACCAGCATCTTGGATGATCTGTTCTGCAAACAGATTGAAAAGATATGGAGACAAAATACATCCCTGATGGACTCCCTTTCTGATTTTGAACCATCTAGTGTCTCTCTGCTCTGTTCTTATGACTGCCTCTTGGTCCAAGTATAGGTTTCATATTAGCACAATCAAATGTTCTGGGATTCCCTTTCTTCTCATAGTCAGCCACGCTTGCTGTGATCCACAGTCAAAAGCCTTTGCATAGTCAATGAAGCACAGATAGACATTCTTCTGGTATTCTCTGCTTTCTGCCAAGATCCATCTGACATTAACTATAACATCCCTAGTACCACGACCTCTTCTAAATCCAGCCTGCACATCTGGCATTTCTCTGTTGACATATTGTTCCAAACATTTTTGGATAATTTTCAGCAGAATTTTACTTGCATGTGATATCAATGATATTGTTCGATAATTTCCACATTCTGTTGGGTCAACTTTCTTTGGAATGGGAACAAATATCAATCTTTTCCAGTCAGTCGGCCGGCTGGCTGTCCTCCAGATTTCCTGGCACAACTTTAGTGAGCACAACCAGGGCAGCTTTTGTTTGTTGAAATAAATCAATTGGTACGCTGTCAACTCCTTGAGCCTTGATTTTTGCCAATTCCTTCAAGGAATTTGAACTTCCTCCTTCATCACCATAGGCTCTTGCTCATATGTTATTTCTTGAAATTCCTCTGTGTCAGCCAATTCCTTCTGATACAGTGACTGTGTGTACTCTTTCCATTTTCTTTTGATACTACCTGGATCATTTAACATTCCACTCAAACTATTCTTAAGTATTGCCACCCATGGCTTGAATTTGTTTTTCAACCTCTTCAGTTTAAGAAACTCTGACTTAGTTTGGCCCTTTTACTTTTCTGACTTCAGCTCTCTGCACATTTCTTTATAGTATCTTGCGTTGTCGTCCCGGGCTGACTTTTGAAATTTTCTTTTCAGCTCTTTAATTTCTTCATTTCTTCCTTTAGCTTTGGCTTCTCAGCGCTCTAATGCAATACTCAGGGTCTCATCTGACATCCGTGTTGGTCTTTTCTACTTCAGCCTTTGTAATGATCTTCTGCATTCTTCATGGATGATTTTCTTAATATCCTCCCAGCACTTATTTGGTCTACGCTCATTGGTGCTCAAGGCCTCAAACCTGTTCCTGATACAGTTTTGAAATTCAAATGGGACAGACTTAAGGTCAAATCTTGGTTCCTGTGGACTTGATTTAATTTTCCTCAACTTCAGCTTGAACTTGCATATGAGGAGCTTGTGTTTTTTTCCACAATCAGTACCCGGCCTGGTTTTCACTGCTGATATTGAGCTTCTCCAGCAAGTCTTTCCACAAATGTAATCTACTTGATTCCTATGCATACCATCAGGTGAAATCCATGTGTATAGCCTGTGTTTATGTTTCTTATAAATGGTATTTGCAATGAATAAATTATTGAATGTGCAGAACTCTGTCATTCTATCTGCAGCCTTATTTCTCTCACTGAGCCTATGTTTTCCAGCTACTGATCCTTCTTCCCTGTTCCCAGCCTTTGCATTCCAGTCGCCCTTTATTATCAATGCATCTTGATTGCATGTTTGACCAATTTCTGACTGCAGAAGTTGGTAGAAATCTTCTGTTTCCTCCTCTTTGGCTCTAGTTGTTGGTGCATATATTTGAATGATAGTTGTATTCACTGGACTTCTTTGTATGCATATGGATATTGTCCTGTAGCTCACCACATTGTATTTCAGAACAGATCTAGAAATGACTTTTTAAATTATGAAACCCACCCTATTTTTCTCACCTTTCCATACCCAACATAGTAAATCATATGATCATTTGATTCAAAATTTCCCATGCCAAGCCATCTCATTTTGCCAATACCTAGTTTCTCAATATTTATGCATTCCATTTCTTTCTTAACAATGTCCAATTTTCCTACATTCATGTTTCTCACATACCACGTTCCAATCACTAGTGTCTCCTTACAGCTGTTCCTCTTTCTCTGTGTTTCCATTTCCAAAATCTCAGTTTCAATTGCGATGTCTTTTAGTCCAAATAATAGTCTAAGTGTGCTCTACTGTACATACAGTAGCAGTAGCAAACACTAATAGGACAGCAAGCAATCAATATTGGAGAGAATTGGAATAGATAGAAACTTCATGTGCTGCTGATGGGATTATAAAATAGTACAATCACTCTAGATGGCAGTTTAGGCTTCCTTCAAAAAGCTTTACACAGGTATAATGACCCAGCTATTGAACTGCTAGGGATATATCCCAAGGGAATTGGAACTGAGACATGGATAGAGATATATACACCTATGTTCATAGCAACATTATTCACAAGAGCATGATTATGGAAAGAGCCCAAATGTCCATCAACCAATGAATGGATTGAGAAAGTGTGATGCATTCACACAAAGCATACTATACACCGTTAAGGAGCAACAATTTTGTAAAATACTATATAACATGAAGGGGAGGAATGATATCTACTGCATTGCAACAGATGTGGGAGAGAACTGTTTAAAAGGGATATTTGATTCAGTATTATTGTCATAACAGGAGACCAGAATGAAGGTTGCACAGTGGAGTGGACTTGGGGGGGAGGGATTGCATGACAATGGAAGAGTTTTTCTTTCACTCATCAAGGAGAAAAGTGAATGGAGGGAGGGGGTGGGCAAGGAGAAAAGTGTAACAATGAATGACTGGAAACCGTAAGTCTGTAAACTTTCATTAAAATCAATAAGAAAAAAAGAAAAGGAACTAAAAATAAAATAGAAAATACTATATAACATGGAAACATCTAGAGAGCATTATGCTGAGTAAACTAACTCAGTTTCCTAAGGAAAATATTGCATAAGATCATTATTGTATAAATAAAATTATAATTAGTAAGATGTATATAAATGCTCAAAAATGGAATGCAAAATGAGGAAGAGTGGAGATTATTAAGATAACAGAGTTTAGTGGGTGAATTAAGGGAGGATGAGGGAACGGGAATTATTCAACAGAGACTTGAAAAGGTGTAATAATAGGCAGAGATGAATGGTAAATTAATTATTTGGAATACAATGTATATGAATGATTGTATGAAACACAAGGTAATTGAAGGATTGTATGGAAGATAGTGTATATGGATAAAAACGGAAATGGAATCAATTTAAAAAATCATGGAAAAAAATAGATTTTAAAAAGATGTCTACATTTTTACGTCTAGAATATGTAAATATGTTACGTTTTATGGAATAAAGTACTTGAGATGTGACTTAACTAAGACATTTGTGATTAGGAGATCAACTTTTAATAAGTTGTTGTTGTTAGGTACAATCAATCCAGCTCTGTTTTATAACCACAGTATTTTCAACTGATAACATTGCTCAGCCATGTACCCTTCTCACAATTCCTCTGAACCTAAGCCAATTGATAAAGTTACTGTGTCAATCTAGCTTACTAATGATCTTCCTTTCCTTCTTGACTCATTACCTTATCCAGCATGATACCCTTTTTTAGAGATTGATAATATGCTTTCTTAACAATATGCTGAAAGTAGTGAAATCAAGTCTCTACATTTTTGCCTCTAAGAAATTCCCTTGCTTCCTTTTTTTCAAAAATAAATTTGTTGATACTTTTGGCAGTCCATAGTAAGTTGAATAACAATCTAACCACATACCCTCAAACCTCACTGCCAGTCCAATGAATTTTGACTCGTGTAACCCTCTGTTGAGTTTTCAAGGAGGTACGTTTTTACTGGAGAAAATTGACTATATTTCTCCCAAAGAGCAACTGATCAGTGTCAACTCAGCACATTAACAGAAAAATCTGTGTCAAGTATTAAAAAGAAGAAAATACAATAGGAATATACTCAGAGATATACAAGGCTTCTGGGCTTTAATAATGGACAAAGAGAACCACCAGTGAAAGAATAAGTGCAGGCATATAGATTGCCCCCCGTTGTTATTAAGTCACAGCCAGTTGACTCTGATTCATAGTAAACATTACGGAAAACAGAATAAACTGTTTCCCAAAAGGAAAGGAATTCATTTTAACCAATATCTTTATTTTAAACAATTAAACTTTATGTTTTAATTTTAAATTACAGAACTACAAAATAATAAAATTATATTGCTTAAAGGGATTAATTCTGTGGTAATTTGTTACAGCAGCAGTAGAAAATAAGTAATTAAATAAGGGACTCTTTCAAAATGGTAGAAAATGAATACAAAGGTTCCTCAGAATCTGTATTCCTATTTCATGTTTCTTTCTCTCTGAAAAAAATATAAGCTCCTCCTCCTTCTTATGACAAACAATGCTTTTAGTTTCTTTACATGAAAATCTGAGCACGCGGTTTGTTTTCAGGGTTTTTGTTTGTTTGTGGTTTTTTTTTTTGTTGTTGTTGTTGTTTTTTGTCACGTGTACACAAGGTATAACAAGACCAACACTGAGGCTTGGCTTATTTGACTAGTAAGTTCTGAGAAAGAATGACTAAAATGTCAAATACCTTTATTTGAATATCTAGCATCTGGAATGAGACAATAAATTTTTGTTTTTACAAGTGACTCAGTTTGAGATATATTTTCATCCTAGCTATGAGAACGTTACAATAATAAGCTACTTATGCTGAGTGAAATATCCCAGTCACAAAAGGACAAATATTACATGATGCCACTGTTGTAGAATGGGACTGTCCTTGGGGTTGGGGAGAGACT
>NW_006399923.1:2927444-2929014 GCF_000299155.1 Elephantulus edwardii | reverse complement strand
GTAGAGAGAATAGTGCAACAATGAATGAATGGAAACCCAAAATCTCTGTAAATGTTTATGAAAATTAATAAAATATAATTATAGGGAAAAAAAGAAGTCAGCACATTCTATCTTGACTAGTGAACATTAAGCAAGCTTTTTACAGTCTTTCTTAAACGATGTGAGACTTCTTTGTTTGCACTTAAGTATTATGGCATCTGTGTTGTTCTTTTCATTTGTTTTGGTTGTATATACGTTTAAGAAGCTGATTTAACCAGAATCACTTTACTCTCCTGTTGTTGATGTTGTCGTGTACCATACAGTCAGAGCTGACTCCTAAGTGCCCCTCCACAGATTGTGAGAAGTAATAAATTGCACAGAGGAGATTGCTCATCTTTCTCTCAAGGAACAGCTGGTGGATTCAAACAGTGTGCTTTTGAGTTGGTAGCACAACTTCTTCTGACGAGGCCACCATTCATAGAAGAAGGAAAGTCCAGTCTTATTTCTGCATCTTTGCAGTTTTTGAGACGTTAACCATCAGCTTTTTATCACCATCAGGAAGCGTTTTCCATGCTTAAACTTCAAAACTCAAAATAATATCAAGGTAAGCTGAAACATGTCAAATGGTGGTTTTATTTATGTATTTTATTTATCATAGAATAGAAATAAAATATTATTTTATTTTTAATGCAATATTATGAATATTTTATTGTATTTATTTAAATTTTTCTTTCAGAGTTTAATAAAATCAATATTCTGAGGACAAGAAAGTTCACAATTCAAATAAATTTATACAATGCTACCTGAAGAACCAAACTTTATTAGCAATTTTTATTACTTTAATATGGTACCTATGTCAAAGTATTTCATTTTTAGTTACTTCCTTTTCACCATCTAACTTTTCATTTCTGTTTGACATACTTTTTATTTGACCATGGACATGTCTGATACTGATTTATGTAATGTTACCAGAAAAAGAAGCATAAATTCTCTGACTGTATAGGCAATTAAAAAATTCACAGCTAATGTTGTCCACTATTTTTATACAGTTGACTATAATATTGGAAAAACTTGTCATTGAAGCATGGAAATATAAATGTTACTTGCATTAAAAATAAAAGCTATAAAACAAAATGCATGAGACACACAATGTGAATGAACAATGTTGTGAAACACAATGTATATGAACTTTGTAAACAAACCCATAAGCTCTGTCTATCTCAAGGTACTCTATAATAATTGAGTCCCCTTTTCAGATAGTGTATTATGTTTCTGACTATCTAGATTTCATATTATCATCAGATGCTTCTGAATGTAATTTGTTCATAATAATTCTTTTAGCTTTAGATAATTGAAAAATCTTTCACAAAAGCCATGAGAAACAGTAGTGATTTGATTGTTTCAGATGAATTGGACACAAACAGATAAAACACATCTTAACAATTAGTATTATATCCACATATTTAGAAGGTCAAATAATCTCTTTTATGAATGAAAAATTTTCTGGAGGGTAAAAAAATAAAAACAACACAAAGTCCTCAGCAAAAGACAAGTTTAATAAATATATTTCACACACACACACACACACACA
>NW_006399923.1:2916843-2925159 GCF_000299155.1 Elephantulus edwardii | reverse complement strand
GACTTGACGGCACATAACAACAACAACAACAACAATGTGATTAAAGCTTGATTGTTGTTGTTATGTGCTGTGGAGTCAACCACAACTCATAACTACTCTGTGCAAAAAAGCTCTGAACCCTGCTCTATCCTGGGCCTATCTCACTACCTCTGACATATTTACCTACATTATCTCAATTACTGTGTTAATCCATCTCATCCTGTGTCTTTTTCTCCTTCACTGTCCCTCAACCCTTCTAAGCATGATGTCCTACTCCAAGAACTAATCCCTCCTAGCAACATGCCCAAAATATGTGAGTCAGACCCTCAAAACCCTTGCCTCTAAAAAAATAGCTTGTCTTCACACTCTCCAGGACACAACTGCTAGTTATTTTGGCACTCCATGGTATGTTCAAAACTCTTCTCCAGCACCACTACTAAAAGGCATCAATTCTTCTTCTCTCCTCTTTGATCATTGGCCAGGTCTCTGATGCATAACAGGTAATTGTGAAGACCATGGCCTTGATCAGATGTACCTTAATCTTTAGATTGACATTGTTGTTCTTTTGTGTTTGTAGAGATCCCTGACAAGCATTCACAACAAATTGTGGCTGACACAGAGAAGAATTGGAATCCAAGAATATTAGATTGTGCTTATGTGAAACTTATACTTGGACCAGGAGGCAGTGGTCAGAACAGAGCAAGGAGACACTGCATTTTTAAAATTGGGAAAGGTGTACACTAGGGATGTATCCTGTCTCCATACTTTTTCAATCTTGATGCAGAATAGATCACCCAGAATGCTGGGCTACATGAGGAGTAATGTGGCATCAAAATTGAAGGAAACTCATGCATTACACAGATTACACAACTCTGCTTGCTGGAACTGAAGAATACGTGGAACGTTTGCTACAGAAGGACAAGAACTGCAGCCTTCAATATGGATTTTTGATGTCCAACATCAAGAAAATAAAGATTTTCACCACTGGGCCAATTGACAGTATCATGATAGACAGTGAGGAGATTGAGATTGTTAACAGCTTTAGTTTGCTTGGCTCCACAATCAACACTCTGGGTACCAGCAGCCAGGACATCAAAAGACGAACTGCATTGGGAAAGTTGACTGTCAGGACCTCTCCAGAGTGCTAAAGAGCAACACCAGTCTGGACATTAAAGTGTGCCTGATCCTAACCTTAGTATTTGCAATTGCTTGCTATGTGTTAGAGAGCTAGACAATGAATAGAGATGATAGGAATAGAATTAATGCCTTTGATATGTGGTGCTAGAGAAGAGTATTGAATATACCATAGATTTCCAGGAGAACAAACAGGTTCATCCTCAAGAGGGTGAAAACAGGCTGTTCCTGCTCATTGCAGGCAAAGGGTCTGAGGCTTTGTCTGGCATACTTTGGGCATGTTGCAAGGAAAGACTAAGCTTTAGAGAGGGGCATCATGCTTGGAAGGGTGGAATGACAGTGCAAGAAGAAGACCATCATTGAGATGGATTGATTCAGTGACTAAGGTAATGAGGGTATGTGGGTCAGAAACAGTAAAGTTGGCACAGGATAGAGCATGTTTCAGAACTATTGTTCACTGTGAGTTGTAAGTGACTCAATGGCATATAACAGCAACAAAAACTACCAAAACCATATAATTTGTCATTTTAGTTCTTAACTGCTGGTGCCAAGAGTTGATGACACTGAAATAAGTTTTACCAAGTAAATAATAATTAAAGCTTACTCTACCCTATTTCAGAATTAATACAGTATACAATTGTGTAGTTCTAGTTTCCATTAGTCAATTGTCTTTAACTTCACAAGTTAGGAATATATTTTTTTGAAAAGAAGGAACATGTTCAGTATTTCTCAAAGTGAAAGATCTGAATTTAAAAAAAAATCAAGCCTTAAGTAGCAATTGCCATGGTTGTTAAGTTCTGTTGAGTCATAGGTGACTTATACCAACCCTACGAACAAAGACCTGAACACTGTATAACTTTCACTCTTTCTCCAGGTTTATAGAGTTTCTGGAGGCAAGATATTCAGAAGTGGATGCCACTTCAGCTTTCAAACTTGTTTTATTCAATAGCTCCACCAAACACTGTCCACCATAGGTAATCATTATCGCACTTGACACATCAGTGTTACAGTGTTTAGCTCACAGCAACCACAAGTTACCTCTGTACAGCAAGTGTACAGACAAGGACAATATGATCTAGAAGAATGTTTGACCCAAAACAATTAAAAACCAAGTCGAAGGTCCAAAAGCCTGAGTGCCCTACCAAATTTAAGAAATTTAAAGCTTTGTTCAAACTCCATGAGCTCCATCATTCCAAATCCCTTCATAATCATACATTCCCATTGGCTCTCACCACCCAAAAATGCCCATCTGGGATCATTCAGCTGCTTCTTCAATCTCCTTCTATTCTGATGCCACATGTTTCTTCACAGAGTCTAACTTCTTTAATGATTTGTCCACCATACAGACTGAGTACACATGAGGGAAGGATACATATATAAACAGAAGATGAACAAAGGCCTGAGGCCTTTCTGTAACTATCATAATTTCTCCAAGTTTTTAGATTTTTTTCCCAGAGACATGTAGTTTAGGAAGTGGATGCTAGTCCTGCTTCCAAACCTGAATCAATCTAAGAGCTCCAACAAACACTGCCCATGATGGGTAATCAATGATGGTGTTTGACACACCTATAGCCCAGTTGTCCATCATCACAGCAACTCTATGTTATTTCAGTAAAGCAAATAGAGAGACCTCTGCTGTAGCACTCGAAAGAGTTTTCATCCAAAATCAATTAACATTTGGCTCAAGGGCCACAGGCCCGAGGGCCCTACAGTATTTTAAAATTCAGCCATGCCCAAATGCTAGCAGACTCTGGGTTGGAGACCCCAGTTCATCCGGCAAGTCCCATCTGAAATGTTTGACCTTGTCTGCAGGTTGAGGGTTAATGTGTTGTGAATCAGTTCAAGCTGGATCTTAGGATGGCCTCTTGCATCTTGAGGAGGGAAAATTATGGAATGCTCTTAGCACTTGTGGTTTTCTTTGAATCCCAAGTGGATGTCAGCAGATGAGACTTGCCAGATGTCCGCCAGCATTTGAACATGCTGGAATGTTAATATACTGAAATGTTTGGCCTTGCCTGCAGGCTGAGAGCTAGTGTGTTGGGAATCAGTTCATGCTGGATCTTAGGATAGCCTCTCGTGTCTTGAGGAGAGACTTGTATAGAATGCTCAGGGATCTTACAGCTCTCTTTTTGTCCCAAGTGGGTGTCATCAGATGGGACTTGCCGTTGTAGCAATAGTTTGGTAAAATACAAAATGATGAAGGAAGAACCAAAAGAATGTGGAACAAATATATATAGGGTTACTCTACCAAAAAAGAATTGACATTAAACAGTTGTTTAATGGAAGTAGCATATGATCAAGAACCTATGGTAATGACAAATTCTCGGCTACCCTGAAAACATTGGCCAAAAATAAGACTCAGAAGTTGATAGAATTCCAATTGAGGTGTTTTAGCAAACAAATTCAGGTTTGGATATACTTACTCATTTATGTCAAGGAATTAAGAAGACAGCTATCTAGGGAGCCAAGTAAAAGAAATTAATATTTGTGTTCATTCCAAAAAACTATCATAATACAAAAAGCAAAAATTATTTAATTCCACCATTACTACTATTTACAAGTACAATCTTGCTGAAAATTATCTAAAGATGAGAGTAAACTTTCAAAATTCAAGCTCAATTTGGAGGAGAACATGGATTGAAGCATGTTATTTTTTACGTTAGTTAGTAAGTTCTTTCCTGAAAGCAGTGAATACAAGAAGGATATTTGCTGATATTGGCTATGCACACACATTTTACTGCACATATCAGAATAAATTATAGATGACATTGAAAATGATCAGTATTCTAGAATACTTAGTTGTGCTCATGTGGAATGTGAATAATGACCAAAAAACAGTGTTTTGAACAGAACCTAGAAATAATGTTTGATTTATAAATCAAGAAAGTTGTTAGTGTTGTATTTTCCACCAAACCTATTGAAACTTAATAAATAATTTGAGTTGAATTTTAGGAGAAGGTCATGGTATCAAATTAGAGGAAAGCAACAAAAATACATCTTAGTTGTGTTCATATGAAATTTATATTGAGAAATAGAAGCTGTTGTCTGAACAGAGTAAGGAAATAATGCACGATTTAAAATCCAGATAAGTGTGCATTGGAATTGTATGCTTTCTCCAAACTTATTGAATCTATATGCTGAACAAGTCATTCGAGAAATTGGGCTCTATGAAGGAGCATGTGGGATCAGAATGGGAGGAACACTCATCAATAACCTGGCTTGTGCAGACAATACAATCATGTCTGCGGCAAGTGAAGATAACTTGAAATGTTTGCTTTAGAAGATAAAAGACTACATCCTTCAATATTCATCGCATCTCAAAATGAAGAAGAGAACACTCTTTACCACTCAACCAATGGACAACATCATAACAGATGGAGAAAAGACTGAAATGGAGAAAAGATTAAAATGGTCAAGAATTTCATCTTACTTGGATCCACTTCAACACTCTTTGTATCAGTAGTCTGGAGATCAGGAGATATAGTACAGTGGGAAAGTCCACTGTCAAGTATATCTTCAAATTACTGAGAAGCAATGATATCAGTTTGAAGGCTAAGATGCACCTGATTCAGAATATAGTCTTTTCTATCACTTGCTATGCTGCCGAGAGCTGGCCAAAAAAGAAAAATGACAGAAGAATAATTTATAACTTTGAGTTATGGTTTTGGAGAAAAGTGCTGAATAACTGATGGGCTATAAAAAAATAAAAACCAAAAACCAACTAAACAACAACAAAAAAAATTTAACATATTATGTTTTGGGAAAAGTTCAGTTAAGGTACTCCTGGAAGATAAGAGTCACATATTCTGGACTCATTGCTATGTGAGGCTAAACCTTAGAAGGAACATCATGCTTGGAAAGGCATAGGGTAGATGGAAGAAAGACAGACATTCAATGCAATGAGTTGACACAGTGATTGCAGTAATGGTGATTTCAGTGGTGTCAGAAATGATAAATATGGCATATGATAGAACAGGTTTCAGATCTGTTGTTCATAGGATCTCTCTGAGTCATATCCAACTCAATGGCACCTAACAACAGCATTAATAACATACAGATGCAGATTACCAAGTTAATTACAAAAAATATGAAAAAATTATTAAGATATAAAGCTGGAGATTCTAGTATGAATTGCATCGCAACACAAAGAAAACAAAAAAGTTCTCACAACTGGGCAAATAAAAACCATTGTAATAAACAGAAATTACTTAAATTGCTTAGCAATTCATTTTTCTTGGATCCACAAACATTACCCTTTAAAGCAGCAGTCCAAGAAACCAAATAATATTACATTGGTCTAATTTGTTGCTAAGAAGTACTTTAAAGCACCTTCTCTGTTTAAGCTTTCACTAAAAAATAATTTTAAAAAAATTTAAGAGCTACTGAGCAAGAATATTGCTTTAAAGTCTATGGTATATACCTAACCTAATTTGGGATATTTCAATTGATTCATATCCATGTAAAAATTGGCCAATGAATAAGAAAAACCACATATGAATTGATGCTTTGTAATTGCATTGTTGGTAAGGAATATTAAATATATTATGGACTGGCAAAAGGACAATTCTTTTCTTGGAAAAAGTACAGCCAAATATAACTTTAAAAGCAAGGATGATAAGCTTTCATCTCATATACTTTACTCATGTGACCATAAGAAAATAGCCCTGGTAGAAAGACATCATACTTGGGGATGTAGAGGATCATGGAATAAGAAGTTCCTCAAGAGATGTTTTGACACAATGAGTGCCAAAAATGAGCGGATGTTGAGCAGAGATTGTAAGACTGGTACATAATTAGTCAGGGTTTCATTTGATTGCACATTCTGGCCATTGTGAATTGCAGCCAATTCTATGATGCTTTAAAACAGGAACACACATTCTTATAGTAATTCTCTAGAAGGGTCTGCCGGTGAAACATTGAGTGTTGCAGTATCATGATATTCTTATAACCATGACTCTTTTGTTTATTTTTGTTTTCTTGCGTATGGGAGCAGCCATGGCTAACCTTTACCAACTGCACATAGGGTAACAGTCCCCATCAATTACATCAACAACACAAAATCAGTTCCTGTGAAGTCAGACATATCCCACAGACTCTCACACCTTTTTCTACCCATCCTAACACAAATTTTACTGTTTTATTGGCTCTAAATTGCATTTTTAAAGCTCACAGACCACACAAAACCATGTTAGGGAAGTCAAAAGGCTTAATTATAATTCAGGTTAGTAGCAGAATACAATTAGTCAAGTTGTTGTTATGTATTTTCAAGTCACTTGCAACTCATAGTGACCCTATGTACAAGAGGCCTAAACCCTACTTTATCCTGTGTCTATCTCACTGTTTCTGACATACTTACTCCCATTACCCCAATCACTGAATCGATCTATCTCATTGAGGGTCTTCCACTCTTGCACTGTCCCTCCACCATCCCAAAGATGGTGTCCCTCTCCAAGGACTGGTCCTTCCTTGCAACTTGCCCAAATCATTTCAGATGAAACTTCAGAATCCTTGCATTTAAGAAGCTGCCCAGTTTCACCCTCTCCAGGATAAACCTGTTTGTTCTAGATGCATGGTATATTCAGCACACATCTCCAGCACCCCAGCCCAAAAGGCATTGATTCTCTACCATCTCAAGGCGTTGTGCAGCTCTCTGATGCATAACATTCAATTGTGAAGACTATGGCCTGGTTCTGGCAAACTTTAATCTTCAGTGCGTGACATCAAGAGATGAATTGCATTGGGAAAATCAGCTGTCAGGGACCTCTCCAGAGTACTACCGAAGGGCAACAATATCAGGCTGCAGACTAAGGTGCCCTGATCCGGGCTATAGTCTTCGCAACTGCGCACTATGCATCAGAGAGCTGGACAATGACTAGGGATGATAGAAAAGGAATTGATGCCTTTGGACTGTGGTGCTGGAGAAGTGTTGCTTTTTAATATTCTGGAGAGGTCCCTGACAGCTGACTTTCCCAATGCAATTTGTCTCTTGATTTCCTGGCTGCTCATACTGAAGGACGACTTTCAAAATGTGCTCACAGGCATCTCAGCCTTTAGTTCCTCAGATTTAGGCTTCTATATGTGCTAATTATGGCACTTCCCACTCCCCCACCACTGTTGTTATTGTTAAGTGTCATCAAGTTGTAGATAGCTCATAGTGACCCTATGAATGAAAGACCTTAATCCTCTGGTATAACTGTCATACTTTCTCTAAGTACACAGAGTTTGCAGAGGTAAGCTATTTTGGAAGTGGATGCCACTTCTGCTTCCAGTTTTAATCTGAGAGCTTCACCAAACACTGTCCACCATGGGTAACCATTATCACATTTGTAACATCAGTGTCACAGTGTTTAGCATCACAGCAAGCATGAGTTACCTCTGTACAGCAAATTGACATTAATCTTAGAAGAATGTTTAACTGAAACAATTAAAGTCAGAGACAAAGGCCTCAAGCCAGAGGGCCCAACTTCTGTTTTGAATACAAAGCCGATCCAATCAGCTCACACCTTACTGTGAACAGTCCACACCCAAGCCTCCACCAAAACAAGAAAACATTCCTTTGTATAAAATTCAGCTGCTCCGTACATCCTCCCAAACTGGATATTCTCCCCATCACTTGTTGGAAGTGCTCTTAGCTCTCATTCCATGGAATAGCAGTCTCAGAGTCAAATTTGTTTAATATTATATAGCTGGTTCTCTCATTGCTGGTTGCTGTGGGCGGTGCTTTCACATGCTCTAGTCTGGCTGACACAAGAATCTCTGGCCCCAAAGGACATAGTCCATTCTCTGACTTCTTTGATAGTAGTAAAATTGTCAGATTCTACTACTAGATCCTCTCAGTTTAACTGAGAGACTGGATAATATCCTTACAGATAGGCTAACACGACCTATTTACATATTCCCACTCATCCACATGGCAAAGTCAAAGTCAATGGCCAGGAAACTCATCTTGAACAAAAAATCTTAAACATCACAGGATCATAAAAATTATAGTTAACATTGTGAAAATTAGAATACCAGATACAATATGAGAGATTATTCCGAATCCTGGGAGAATCAAGATATACACTTAATTTTATTGGTATAAAACTATACCTATACCAAGGAGCCTTTGTCTGAACAAAGCAAGAGAACAATGCATGGTTTATAATTTAATTAATAAAGGTGTGTATCCTGTCTTGTATCCTTTCTTAAGTTTTTTTTTTT
>NW_006399923.1:2907275-2911898 GCF_000299155.1 Elephantulus edwardii | reverse complement strand
AAAAGTTAAGAGTGAATAAGCAACAGAGAATAAAAGTTCAAAAAGATGTGAGTAATAGTCCTAAATTTACAACTCTTAATGTGAAATAGTGTTTGAATTTTTACTACTTTGAATTTTGATTCAATTATTTGCTACTTAAACATGTATGACTTTTCAATTGTCCCTTTGGCATAGAATTCTAGGAGTCTGTGATAGTCAACAGGGAATTTTGGTGGTATATTCTACAGGAGGTCTTCTGTGGTTTGCATCGACAGGCTCCTGTTAGGAACAAAGATGGGATCTCTTCTGTTTGAAAGGACAGCCTTTAATTCCATTAAAGGTCATTGTGAATCAGAACTAACTAGATGGCCGTGAGTTTGAGTGTCCTTTTTAAACACATCTACATATCTATTTAATTTATAGATACTTCACTTTTATATTCTTTCAGTTATTTCTGTCCTAAACATATAATAAATAAATAAAAGGGAAAAAAAAAGATTTTTAATTCTTAAAATGGATTGCTTGGGCATTTTCTTTGCTATCCACTAGGTTCATACTCAGTCTCACCATACATAATATAACAGCTGGTTGGTTGGATGTTTCTTGCTTATCACCCTCATGCTTCTGGAACTTAGTACTCATTCACAACTTCATACAGCTGATTTTGAGGGAGCTCTGGTGGCCTAGAGGCAAGAAGTTGCAGTGCAATCTTGAAGGCACATGGTTCTAGGCCACCAGCTGCTCTGTGAGAAAAGGATGGGCGACCTCCTCCCATGTGATTAACTACCTCTGAAAACTTGCCAAGAGTCAGGTGTGAGTAGGTCCTGACTCTGTAGTATACAACCACAGCACCAACAACAACTCTATTTGAGGCATCTAATCACTTTTTCAAAGAGCTCTGGTGGCTTAGTGGTAAGGAGTTGTGCTGCAAACCCAAAGGCATGACATTTGAATCCACCATCTGCCTTGTAGGAAAAAAGATGTGTAATTTCCTCCTGTGAAATTAACTGTCTCTGAAAATGCACTGGATAAATTATCTATCATTTAATTACAATTTGATGATATAACAACAATAAAATTTTTACACCATGACTGTTCCAATGAAAAGTAAAAGCAGAAGGAATAATTCCCATTGTTGCCCAATTGAACCCAAACCATGTGTGTTGAATTAGAACTGACCATAACTGATCCTCCAAGAGGTTTTCAGAGGCTTTAATAGGAGATTATCCGTCTTTCTCTCATGGAGCTGATAATAGATTTGAATCACAGAAGAAGTTTCGTCTTTGGAACAGTGATGCAATTCAATATAGACTAAGCCACTAGGGTGCCTTACAATTGCAATTAACAAGAGCTCAATATTGACATGTTCTGTTTATCAAAATGAAAGGACCACATAAACATGATAGTGCTTGGTGGAAGAGTTGACACAATAAAGTAGACATACTTTATAATTCCCACTTGAACTTCTGGTAGTTTCTTATCTATGTACTGTTTTAGTCATTTTTGAATGATCTTTAGCAGTATTTTGTATGCATGTGATATTAATGTTATTGTTTGATAATTTCCACATTCAGTTGGACCATCTTTCTTGGGAATGGGAAAAAATATAGATCTCTTCCTATCCAATGGCCAGACAGCCATCCTCCAAATTTTCTGGTATAGGTTGGTGAGTGCAACCAAGGCTGAATCTATTAACTGAAACAAGTCAATTGGTATCACATCGATTCCTGGGGCCTTATTTTTGTCCATGCCTCCAATACAGCTTCTACTTCCTCTTTCATTACCATTGGCTCCTGATCATAGTGTACTTCCTGACATTTTTCAGTGTTAATAAATTCTTTCTGGTACACTTGACAATGTGTACTTCTCCCATCTTCTTTTGATGCTTTGTGGCACCAGAAATATCATTGCTGATTTCAGATGGATCCTGGCTGAAATGAAGAAAAAACTAGAAAAATGTCTATCTGTGCTATATTGACTGTGAAAGGTATTTGACTATGTGGATTATGACAAATTTTGGCTGATATTTTAAAGAATGGGAATCCCAGAGCACTTGATTGCACTCATGTAGAGCCTGTAACTGAATCAGGAGGCTGTTGTGCAAATGGAACAGGGGAGCACTGCATGGATTGGAATTGTGAAAGAAATGCATCAGGGTTGTATTCCATATCCATACCTGTTCAATCTATATGCTGAGCAAATTATCCAAGAAGCTGATTATATGAAAAGGAGTGTGGCATCAAATTGTAGAGAAACTCATCAACAACCTGTGATATGCATATGACACAATCTTGTTTGCTTAAAGTGAGGAGGACTTGAAGCACTTGTTACAGAAGATCAAGGAATGTAGCCTTCAGTATGGCTTGTCTCAATATCAAGGAAAGAAAGATTCTTACCACTAGACCAATAGGCATTGTCATGATGATGTAAAGGAGATTGATACTACCAATAGCTTCATCTTGGTTGAATCCACAGTTAACACCATTGGTACCAACAGTCAGGAAATGAGGAGATGAATTGCACTTGAATAATCTTCAGTTAAGGACCTTTCCAAATTATTGAGGAGTAGTTATGTCAGTTTGAGGACTAAAGTGTGTCTGATTCAGGCCATAGTCTTTCTGATTTTTTTTAAACTTGTAATAGTAACCTATCTGAGATCTGGACAACAAATACAGATGACAGAAAAAAGAATTGATGCCTTTGAGTTGTAGTGTTGGGACAGAGCACTGAACATCCCATGGATGGCCAAGAGAAAGAACAGATACATTTTGGAGATGGTGCACCCGGAGAGCTCGTCGAGGCAAATATGATGAGGCTTGCCTGAAATACTTTGGGCATAGTGCTAGGAGGTACTATTCCTTGGAGAAGGACATGGCATTAGGAAAGGTGGAGTGTTGGTGAGGGAGAAGAAGACCCTAAACAAGGAGGATTGATATGGTGAATGCTGCAATGGGCTGTTGTGTGTCAGGGAGTGCGAGGAAGGCACAGGATAGAACAGGGTTCAGATCTTTTGTTCATAGGGTCTCTAAGAGTGATGATAGACTCAATGGCACCTAACAACAACAAACAACAACCTTAAAACAGATGACGTTTTCTTCAAAATTCATTTAGTCTCACTAATGTTGCTGTAATTGTTAGATGTCATTGAATTGACTGTCATTCATGATAACCTTATATAAAACAGATCTAAACGTTACCCTATGCTACGCCATATTAACAATCTCCATTTTGTTCAAGTTCATTGTTTCAGTCAACAGGTCTATCATTCTCATTGAAAGTGTTCCTCTTCTTTGTTGACTCTTCACCTTTTTAAGCTTAGTATCTTTATCCCCCCACAGACTAAGCCCTCTTGATAACATGCCATAGAATTTGAGAGGAAGTCTTGATCTACTTGTCTCCATGGAGAATTTTGGCTCCACCTCTTTCAACAAAAATTTGTTGTTCTTTCTATAATTTATGTTATATTTCATTTTATTTGCCAATTATACAATTCTGAACCATTAGTTCTTAAATTTTCTCTGTGTATTATCCAGTATCCAAATGCACATGAAGCAGTTGTAACTAATCCTGTTGTTTTGTGTTTTATTGTGGTGTTTCGATTTTTTGTTTTGTGGTGTTTCCCCCCCTCCTAATTTCAATGTTTACAAATGAAATATTACCACTCATAGTGATAATTAATGTAACATTTATTTCTGTTTGAAAATGGTCTAGCTGGAAATTGTGATACACTATTTTCTTAAAGTTTCAGAAAACCAGAACTCCAACTTGACTTTTTAAATGTCTCCTTTCCACTTCCTTTCTATCTAAGCCATCTTTTGTTCTTTGGAAAACAGACAAGTTGGTGATTGATGTAGGGACAGAGAGAATAGCAGAATAACTTAAAGTGTTGACATCTACTTGTTCTGCTACTTTTAGCAAAGTTATATCCAGACTTAGTCTAGAGTTTTTCATACTACTGGCAATAATAGATATGACTATCATTTTGGTAAGAGAGAAGTATTTGTGTGATCAGAATTACATAAAATTATTGAAATTATTTCAAAATTTAATTATAAAAGAGTCTATTATAACCTCTATACTTCAACATATAATAAAAAGAATATGACGTGGGAAAAAGGGAAAGATAATACCAAATAAGATAAAGAAAGATTCAGACATGTAAAATCAAGGAGTCTGTTGGCAAAAATGAAATCAAGGATACTGCAATTTCACAGAATACTGCTGTTTTCATTGACTGGCAGAACCATTTAGTTTGGAAACGAAATGAAAGAAGCACTGGTGTTTCAAAAGATAAACACTTAGATGTTAACCAAAGGTTGCTTATTTGCACCCATACAACCATGTTGTAGAAGAAAATAATAGAAATCTGGTTTCCTAAATATAATTATTCAAAGTCATAATTTCTTCTCTTGGTGTTATTATTAAATATATCCAAGTCAATTATAACTCACATAAACCTTATAAACAATGCATGTGAACCCTACCCTATCCTCTTGATCCTAACCAGTTTTTACATACTCGAGCTCAGTGTTCATCCTCTGGCCTTCCTTAATCATTGGCCCACATTCACAAGTGTATAAGGGGATTTATAATACAATGACTCAAATTGGGTGCATTTTTAACCCTTAAAATGATGTCTTTTCA
>NW_006399923.1:2905084-2906508 GCF_000299155.1 Elephantulus edwardii | reverse complement strand
GGGGGGGTCTGTTCTTCCTTAAGAAGATTCTGAATCAGCTGATCCTTGAGAGTAGCCATACTGGATTTGGATGAGGAAGGTACCGGGAATGCACGTCGGGCGGGCTTCGGTGGCAAAATCCTGACTCTGCAGCTGCAGCTCCGAGACTCCCTTTCTTAAGTTTTTAAGCTGACCAAATCAATCAAGAAGCTTGACTTTATGAAGAAGAATGTGACATCAGAATTGGAGAAAAATATATCAACAATCTGCATTATGACACAATCTTCTTGTTGTTAATATGTATCATCAAGTTGGAACTGACTCAAAGCTAACACTCCCATGGGTTTTCAGAGGCAGTTAATTGCAGGAGACAAGTTTATCCATCCTTCTCCCACAGAGCAGCTGATGGTCTTGATCTACGTGCCTTGGTGATTGAAGTGCAGCTTCTTGCCACTAGGCTACCAGAACCCCTAGATGACTCAATCTTGTCTGCTGAAAATGAGGAGGAGTTGAAACACCTGCTGCGGTAAGATCAAAGACTAAAGTCTTCCATAAAGGATACAACTCAACATCAAGAAAACAGAAAGTCTTCACCACTGGGCCAGTAAGCAACATCAAAAAATACGGAGAAAGTACTTAAGCTGCAATTAATATGTTGCTTGAATGCAAGATCAAGAGTCAAGAAATTGAAACAAACAAAAATATGTTGCATTGGGAAAATTGCTGACAATTACTTTCCAAGATACTAAGGAGCACTTAATAACAATTTAAGGAGTAAGATACAATAGATTCAACCATGGTCTTTTCAATTATTTCCTATGCTCCTGAAAATTGGGCAATGAATGAGGAAGACAAGGATCAATGTCTTTCAGTTGTGGTGTTGGAGAATATTATTTAATATCTGGGGAATATCTGATAGACAACAAAAATTCATAAAGTGAACCAGGGTGCTCTAATAGTCAAGGACAGTTCAATTTTGTCTTACATACTTTGAGCATTTCATTAGGAGAGGCTAGTATCTGGACAAAGATATCCTGCCTGAAATGGTGGGTGATTAGCTAAAGAAAAGAAGACTCTCAACAAGATGGAGAGACAAAGTGACTGTAACAACAGAAGTGAGCATGTCAAAGACACTGAAAACAGTACATTAAGTGAAAAGTTCTTATCTCTTGATCATAGAGTCACTCTGTGTCATAATAAACTAGAGAGTACCTAACAGCAACTTGTAACCACCAGCCATGATTTTGCCATCCTGTTGCTTATAAATGCTTGAAATTTTGCTTCAGATAATAGTAATTTAAGAAAAGATTTTGAACCTTTTCCAAGAAAATTACAAAACATTACCACAAGAAACAAAAAGAGATCTTGAAAAGTGGAAGAATATCCCTTGCTCATGGATAGGAAGACTCAATGTTGTGAAAATGGCAATACTACCAAAAGCAATT
>NW_006399923.1:2879296-2897672 GCF_000299155.1 Elephantulus edwardii | reverse complement strand
TTGCCCAATGCAATATGTAATTTTGTTTCTTTATTGATACTTCCTGTGTTTTTATTATAGATATAGTGCAGTTTATTGATAGAATTATGAGATTTTACTTTATGTTTTCAACATTTAAATATTTCATCAGGGTTCTCAATTCTGTTCCATTGGTATATGCGCCTTTTATTGTACCAGTATCATGTTTTTTGTTTACTAGGGCTGTGTAGCAGGTTGTGAGGTCAGGGAGTTCTATGCCTCTCACTTAATTTTTTTTTCTCAGAAGTATTTTGCTTATTCAGGATCTCTTGCCTCCCCAAATAAACTTGATAATTTCCTTTTCAATCTCCTTGAAAAATAAATTTGGTATCTGGATTGAGATTATGTTGAACAAGTAGATTACTTTTGTAGGGTATGGTCAACTGATATTTGACAAGGCTATCAAAGCTATCAAATGAGGAAATTATAACCTCTTCAACAAACGTTACTAGCAAAATGGGACTGTCACCAGCAGAAAACCGAAACACGATCCTCATTTTCACACCATGTACAAAAATCATCTCACGGTGGATCAGAGATCTGGGAGTAAAACCAAACACCATAAAGTTCATAAGAGACAAACTGAGATTAAGCTTAGAAGGTCTAGTCTAGTCTACTGCATAAAGAGTCTGCCAGATACAGCCAAAAATGCAAACTCTAAAGAGGATAAAATTGATGAATGGGACCTTCTAAAGATTAAATTCCTGTGTGCATCAAAAACTTTTTTTTTGAAAAGGGTGACTGGGAACAAGCATTTGGGAATACCAGCTGCGTGAACGAACTCAGTCTCATAATAACAAATACTGTATAAAACCATTATTGTAGAATGAGTATGAGGATCTAAAGAGGGGAGGGTGGAGGCAGAGGGGTGAGGATGTGCGGGGTGGGGTTGGGGATTAATCATGGAGTCACACAGTTCGATGGATTTGGTGTGAAAAACAATGTGTTCAAATTTTGTAAATAAACTGATATAAGTAAATAAAAAGAAACTTCAACAGTAAATGCTTTACACTATCTTAATTATCATTACATAACAATATGTTTTGTGAAGTTTGTCTTTTTTACTAACAAATCTTTCTCCAATTACTTACCTGTTTTATTTATTAAAGCTTCTTGAATTATTTGCTCAGCCTAAAAACTGATTGGTGTATTGAATGACTGACTACAAGCCTGGCACTTATCTTTTTTGGCTTTAGGTCACAAAACATCATCTTGTACTATTCAAATGATTGCTTCTTGGTCTATGTAAATATTCTAAATGAGCAAAATTAAGGGTCATTGTTGTTGTTGATGGTCTAGTATGATACATGACAGTAAAATACTGGCAAAAATCTCTTTCAACCAAGATCTTGAATCTGAGGCTTACAATGAGAAATTGTTCCAAGTTCTCTGCTAAGTTCAGCTTCCAAATCTTTCAATATTCTTTATATGATAAAATGGTTGAGCCAAATTTCAGCAGTAAAAGTACAAGAACAATCTACAGCAATAAAAATAAAAGTACAAGAAGAATCTATATTGGAATACAATAAAAAATACATACAGAATAGTAAAACAAAACAAATCATAAGTTATAATCAGATAAATATAATGTGGGAACAAATTGAACGATCACATAAAGTTACCAAATTAGCTAACCACTTGATCATCTCAACCAATGCAGCAAAAGCTTTTGATAATATTCAGCACACACTTTCCTGATAAGAACACACAACAAAATAAGAATAGAAGGGAAATTCTTCAATATAATCAGGAGCATATACTCTTAGCCAATAGGTAAGAAAATCCTTAATGGAAAGAGATTAAAGACATTCCCTTTGATAAGAGGGTCCAGACAAGGATGTCTACCATATCACTCCTATTCAGTATTGTATTGGAAGTACTTTGTAAGGCAATAAGACAAGAGAAGGAAATAAGAGGTTATAAATTTGCAAAGAAGTGGTAAAAACTCTTGCTATATGTAGATGATATGATAGTGTACAGAGAAAACCCCAAAGGCTCAACCAAAACACTGTTGGATATAGTTGACAAATTCAGCAAAGGTATCAGGATTGGTGGAAGATCTATTGAGAATCTGTGTTATGCAGATGACACAACCCTGCTTGCTGAAATTGAGGAGGACCTGAAGCACTTGCTGCAGAGGGTCAAGGACTGCAACCTTTAGTATGGATTAAGGCTCAATGTCAAGAAGACAAAGATTCTTACCACTGGATCAATTGGCAGCATCAGGACAGATGGTGAAGAGACTGAGATTGTTAACATCTTTAATCCACTTGGCTCCACAGTCAACACTCTTGGCACCAGTAGCCAGGAAATCAAAAAAATGTGTTGTAATGGGAAAGTCTGCTGTTAGGGACCTCTCCAGGGTACTGAAGAGCAATGGTGTTGCTCTGGAGACTAAGGTGCATCTGATACAGGCTATGGTCTTTGCAGTCACTTGTTATGCATCAGAAAGTTGGACAATGACTAGGGAGGCTAGAAGGAGAATTAAGGCCTTTGAACTGTGGTGTTGGAGAAGAGTATTGAAGGTACCATGAACTGCCAAGAAGACAAGCAAATTCATCCTGGAGAAGGTTAAACCAGGTCGCTCCTTGGAGGTAAGGAATCTGGGGCTTCATCTAACATAATTTGGACATGATGTAAGGAGGGACAGGTCCTTGGAGAGGGACATCATGCTTGGGAAGCTGGAGGGATGGTGCAAGAGGAGAAGGCCCTCTATGAGGTGGACTGATGCAGTGACTGGGGTAATGAGGATGGGTGTGTCAGAGGCAGTGCAAATGGCACAGGATAGAGTAAGGTTTTGGGCTGTTGTACATAGGGTCTCTGTGAGTCGCAAGAGACTCGACGGCATGTAACAACAACAACAACAACATCAACATAAAAGATCAACATATAAAAATCAGTTAGATTTTTCTACAATAACAAAGAAAACATATAAGAAAAATCATACAAATTACAATAGTAAACCACAAGATTAAACACGCAAGAATAAATTTAACTATAGACACAAAGAATTTATCGAAAGAAAATTAAAAAGCAAGAAATTCTACTGCAAGGATATTCCTTGGAAAATACATTATACTTTGAAAGGTGGAGAGAGAGGAAGACATTCAAACAGGTGAGTTAACACCGTTCCTGTAGCAAAGGTCTCAAATGTGTGTCAAAAATTGTGAGGCTGGCACAGGATGTTGTTGTTGTTGTTGTTGTTATGTGCCGTCGAGTCGTTTGCGACTCATAGCGACCCTGTGTACAACAGCCCTAAACCCTGCTCTATCCTGTGCCAATCGCATTACCTCTGACACACCCATCCCGATTACCCCAATCACTGAATCAATCCACCTCATAGAGGGTCTTCCCCTCCTGCGCTGTCCCTCTACTCTACCCAGCATGATGTCCCTCTCTAAAGACCTGTTTCTCCTTACAACATGTCCAAATTATGTCAGGCAAAACCCCAGAATCCTTGCCTCCAAGGAGCAGCCTGGTTTAATCCTCTCCAAGATGAATCTGTTTGTTTTCTTGGCAGTCAATGGTACATTCAATACTCTTCTCCAGCACCACAGGATAGGACAGGTTTAATAACCAAAAGACCTAGAGAAGAAAACAAACAAACAAAAAGACTTAGATAGTGGAAGAATATGCCATGTAAATGGACTGCTGTTTTTCTTGGAAAAAATCAGTATCACAAAAATGATATTTCTAACAAAAGCAATCTACAAGTTCAATGAACTCCCTGTAAATAACAATTTCTCTCTTCAAAGAGAAGGAAAAGGCAATTTCCAACTGTGTGTTGAGGGGAGAGACACTCTGAATAAGCAAAGCATTACTGAAAAGGAAGGAGAAAGAAAAACAAGATAGGACGCATCACACTCCCTCATCTCAAATTCTACCTCAAAGTAAAAATAATCGAGATTGCATGATACTGATACAGCAACAGACACATAGATCAATGATAGAGAATTGAGAATCCAGAATTCAACTCATCTACCTATGAGAAAGCGATCTTTAACCAGGAAATTAAATCAATTTAATAAATGACAGCCTCTTTAACAAATGGTGCTGGCAAAATTGGACAACCATTTGAAGAAAACTGAAGCAGGCCCAATATAATATACAAAAACTACCTCAAGAACATAGGAGTGCACGCAAAGATAATAAGGTACGTAAAAAAAAATTTAGGAACAACTAGAGATGCCCTAGTCTACTCCACAAATAAACCTCCAAGCATAACAAAAACCGTACAGCCAGGAAAGGATAAAATAAATTGAGATTTCCTAAAAATATAATCATTATGCATATTAAAAACCTCTGCAACAGGATAAGAAGGAGGCCCACAGACTGAGAAAAAACATTTGGTAGTGACATATCTGGTAAGGAATGTAAGGTCATCGAGGTAAAGAAAGATCGTTTATTAAGGAGAAACTCTCAGGCTGATTCTCAAGCAGAGGACCAGCCCCACTAGGAGTTAGAGGGGAATTTTCTATTTTCTTACATGGGATCTGGGGAAGGGAATTCATACAGATGCTCCCCTCAAGATAGGGGAGTGGGCTAGGGGTCTATACCTGAGAAAATGGGGGTAGGATAGTTTCACAGAGAGAAAAAGCACAACGGCTGTTTTCTGTTATTGTATTTTCTCAGTATCCATTCTGGGAGAGACAGGAGAGGACTCTGCTGTCCTAATAGAATTCACACCTAAAATGTATAGAATAACTCTAGCACTTCAACAAGAAAAAGGCAAACAGCTCAATCACAAAATGGGCACAAGGTATGAATAAACATTTTACCAAAGAAGAATACTCCAAGATAATACTCCAACAAGAATACTCCAACAAGATAAGAATACCTCAACAAGATAAAGGTAAACAACCCAAATGGACAAAGGATGTGAACAGACATTTCACCAAAGAAAATATTCAGATGTCGAACAAACACATGAATAAATGTTCAAAATCCCTAGCTCTAAAGATTACAATCAAAACAACTATGAGCTATTGAAAACAGATGAAGGAGAGAACTATATAAAAGGACTATATGATTAGGTATTATTGGCATAACAAGAGTCCAGAATAAGAGTTGCATAGTAAAGTGGTTGGGGGCGTGAACGGATGACACTGTATAACAATGAAATAACTTTTTTCCAAAGGAAAAAAAACAAAAACCAAAACCAAAAAAACACAACACCTGGTGGGTGAGGGGAAAAGGGTCAGGGAGGAAAATGTGCAATAACGAATGAATAAAAATCCAAGTTTTTTATAAACTTTCATTGATGTTGTTGTTGTTTAGTGTCGTTGAGTTGTAGACGACTAAGTGACCCTATGAATGCAAGGCCTGAACATGTGTATAACTTTCATCGTTTCTCCAAGTTCATTGGGCTTCTAGAGACAAGCTATTTTGGAAGTGGATGCCTCTCCTGCCTCCAGGCTTGTTTTAATCAGGGAGCTCCACCAAACACTGTCCACCATTATCACATTTGACACATCAGTGTCACAGTGTTCAGCATCACAACAACCAGGAGTTACCTCTGTACAGTAAATGTACAGATCAGTGCTATACAACTTAGAAGAAAGTTTGACCAAAAACAATTAAAACTAGGCCTAAAGGTCACAGATTAAAATCACTCACCTTTGGCTTGGTAGCATCACTTTCTGTCCACTAGTCCAACTGAGCTTTCTCTATGCTGTTGTTGGTTAAGTGCCGTCAAAACGTAGATGACTCATAGGGACCCTATGATCGAAAGACCTGACCACTTGTAAAACTTTCATCATTTCTACAAGTTCATAGGGTTTACATAGGCAAGCTATTTCAGAAGTGGATGCCATTCTTTAATTAAATCTTAAAAAGATTTAAAAATATGTTAAAAAAACCCCAACAACTAAGATATCATGTCACCTCAGTAACAATAACAAAGCACAACAGAGCAGCAGGCAACAAATCTTGGTGAGGTTGTGGAGAAATTAGAACACTTATTCAATGTTGATGGGAGTGTAAAATGGTGCAACCACTATGGCTCTTTCTCAAAAAGTTGGAAGTAGAAATATCATTAGACCCAGCAATTCCAATATTAGGAATATTCCCTAAAGAAATCAGAACTGCAAGTAGAACAGATATATGCATGGCTATGTTTATTGCTGCGTTGTTCACAGTAGAAAAAAGAAGGAAGCAACCCAAGTGCCCATCAACAAATGTATGGATAGAAAAACTGTGGTATGTTCACCCAAAGAAGAAATTCAGATTGTGGGTACACCCCAAAACAAAACCAAAAATAAACACATGAAGAACTCTACAAGATCCCTAGCTATTTTTTTCATTTTGTTGTTATATGCCATAAAGTCACCTGTGACTTATAGAGACCCTGTGAGCAAGGGTTCTTGAACCGTATCCTGAGGCAACTCACAGTTTCTGATATATTTCATATCATTGCCACAGTCACTCTGTCAATCCAGCTTACCCAACGTCTTCCTCTTCTTCACTGATCCTCTACCCTCCAAGCATTGTGCTCTTCTCCAAGGATTTGTACCTCCTGGCAATATGCCTGAAGTATATGAGAAGAAGTTATGAAATATTTCCCTTCAAAGAGCAGAAAACAAGTCTTGACAGACTTGTTTCTTTGTTGTTTGTTGTGAGGTTTTTTCCCCCTTGGCAGTCCATTGTATGTTCAATACTCTTACAACACCACAAAGACATCAATTCTTTTATCATCCTTATTCATTGTTTAGTTCTCTAATACATAGCAAGCTACTGAAAAAAACTATGGCCTGAACCAGTTTTTACTTAGTTTCTAGAGTGCCATCTCTGTTCTTTAGCGTTCTGGAGAGATCTTTGACAATAGATTACCCCAACACAACTCCTCTCTTTATCTCCTGTCTGCTGATGCCAAGAGTCTTGAATGTGAATTTGAGCAAGATGAAATTGTTAACTACCTCAAATGTTTCTCTGTCTGTCATAAACACTGGTCCTGTGTTTTCTTGATATTGAGATGCCATCTATATTGATGGTTGTAAGGTTTGACTTCCTAAAGCAAATACTTCACATCCTCCTCAGTTCTGGCCAGCTAGTTTCAGCCTCATAAAGTCCACTCACCTGAATGATTTCGTTGCACATAGATTGAAAAGGTATGCAAATCAAAACAACAGTGAGATATAATTTCACTCCAGTCACAATAGTAAAATTCAACAGGGCAGCAAACAACAAATGATAATGAGGATGTAGAGAGATTAGAACTCTCCTTCACTGCTGGTATGAATGTAATGTGGTACAACCAATATGGAAAGCAGATGATACTCTCTGAAAAAGTCGGAAATAGAAGTACCAGCTACTCAAGTACTGTAAACAGATGAATGCATACCTTTGTTTATTGCAGAATTATTTACAATAGCAAAGAGATGAAAGCAATTCAAATGCTTTAAAAAATAATGGATAGAAAATTGAGGTACAACCATAAAATGAAATATTATACAACAATATAAATAATGAATTTGTAAAACACTACACAACATGGATGAATCTGGAAAACATTAAGCTGAGTGAGATACCTCAGTCACAAAAGGACAAATACTGTATAAACCGCTATTTTAAAAATAGGATAAACATGGCAAGGAGAGCAGAAAAAGAAAGGGTAGATAAAGAATACTGCACTAAAATAGGAGAAAGAAAGGACTATCAGAAAGGAATGGCTAATTAGATATATGCATGACAACAACAATCTGGAGCAAGATAAGCATTACAAAGTTAATTGAGAGAATGGGAGGGGAGAAAGGAAAACATATGTCAATGAATGAATGAATGAATGAATAAAAACAAATCCTTCCTGTAAATTTTCACAAAAATCACAAAAAAAGATTTTCAATTACATACACTTGAATATTATAAACATCAAAAGTATAACTAATACATGTTTCAAATATTGAAATAAAAAAAATAATTTAGAAATCTACAATTAAAGTTATGCTACCAAGCCAAAGGTGGGTGATTTTGATCTGTGGCCCCAGGCCCAGTTTTAAGGTTTCAATTGTTTTTGGTGAAAGATTCTTCTAAGTGGTAAAGCACTGGTCTGTCAATTTGCTATATAGAGGTAACTTGTTACTGTGATGCTAAACACTGTGACACTGACATGTCAAATGCAATAATGGTTACTCATGGTGACAGTATTTGGTGGAGCTCCCAGATTAAAACATCTGGAAGCAGGAGTGGCCTCCACCTCCAATAGCTTGCCTCCGGAAACTCTATGAACTTAAAGAAGCAAGAAAAGTTATAAAAGTGTTCAGGTCTTTAGTTCATAGGGTCACTATGAGTCATCTACTACTTGATGACACTTAACAACAACAAGCAATTAAATGTTTTACAGAGTAATGACTACTAATAAATGTGTATATAAAGCAAACAAGAAATCTATCATCCTTGTAATAACAAATTCAGGCAAGGCAAAATGATGCACACTGTTATTAAAAGGAAAATTGAATTAAGTAGTAAAAAAAAATAAGATGTTAAATAAATAATGTAATCTTCTTAAAGTATATCTTGTATTAATTAATACATTTTTAATTATATTTAAAATGAGTAGACCTTGCAGTATCTTAATTAAATGAATAATGAAATATTTCTAAAGATGTAGAAAGCTTCTTCTTGTTGTTGTTGTTATATGCCTTCCAGTCGCTTGAGACTCATAGGGACCCTATGTAAAACAGACCTAAACTCTTGTCTTTTGCCAGTTGCACTGTCTCTGATGTACCCATCCCAGTAACTGAATCAATCCACCTCACAGAGTGTCTTCCCCTCCTGCACTGTCCTTCCACAACCCCCCACCAAGCATGATAGCCCTCTCCAAGGACCAGTCCCTCTTTACAACATGTACAAAGTATGTCAGATGAAGCCTCAGAATCCTTGCCTCCAAGGAGCAGCCCGGTTTAACCTTCTCAAGGTTGAATCTGTTTGTTTTCTTAGCAGTCCATCGTACTCTCAATACTCTTCTCCAGCACCAAAGCTCAAAGGCATAAATTCTGCTTCTATCGTCCCTAGTCATTGTCCAATTCTCTGAGGCATAGCAAGTGATTGCAAAGACCATGGCCTGTCTCAGATGCACCTTAGTCTCCAGAGAGAAACCAGTGCTATTCAGTATTTTGGAGAGGTCCCTAACAGCAGACTTTCCCACTGCAATACATCTTCTAATATCCTGGCTGCTGGTGCCAAGAGTGTTGACTGTGGAGCCAAGCAAACTAAAGCTGTGAACAATCTGAATCTCTTCACCATTCATCCTGATGCTGCCAATTGGCCCAGTGGTGAGAATCTTTGTCTTCTTGATATTGAGCCTCAACCCATAATGAAGACTGCAGTACTTGACTCTCTACAGCAAGCACTTCAGGTCCTCTTCGGTTTCAGCAAGCAGGGTTGTATCATCTGCATAAAGGAGATTGTTGACAGATTTTGTTGACAAGCCTTTCTTAATCTGGGAGAACCACCAAAAACTTTCTACCATAGGTAATCATTATGGAATTTGGAGCACCAACAGCACAGTGATCAGCATAATAGTAACGCCAAGTTATGTCAGTACAGTGAATTGACAGAGCAGTGCTGTACCACTTAGAAGAATATTCATTCTAAACACAATTAACGCCACACCTGAGGTCCCTGGCCTCAGGGTCTAATTGACTTCTAAATATATAGGCCTGTCAAACAGGTCCTGATTGGCTCTAAATGAGAGGCTTCCAGTCCAGAGCTCATTGTTAGCCAAATCCAGCAAATCCAATCAGCTTACATGAGACTGTGAACAAAATAAAAACAGTTTACACCCAACCTTCAACCAAAACAAGAATCTATCAAAATCCAACTGCTTCATACATGAGCCTTGTTGTTGTTTTGTTATGTGTAAGTCCATGAGACCATAGGAATGCTATATACAGCAGCTGTGAACCCCACTATATCCTAAGCCAGTCTTACTAATTCTAACACAACAACCCCCATTGCCTCAGTTACTGTATCAATCCATCTCAACAAGGGACTTCTCCCACTCTGTCCATCATCCTTCCAAGCATGATGTTTTCCTCCTAGGACAGGTCTTTCCTGGCCAAGTGCCCAAAGTATGTGAGACAGAGTTTCAAAATTCTAGCCTCCAAGCAGAGAATTGGTTTCACCCTCTCCAAGACAGACTTGTTTCTTGGAAGTCCATGGTATATTCAAGACTCTTCCCCAGCACCACAATTTGAAGGCATCAATTCTTCTGTCATTCTTAGTCATTGTACAGCCCTCTGATGCATAGCAAGTAATTGTGAAGACCATGGCCTGGATTAGTCACACCTTAGTCTCTAGATTGATATCATTGCTTTTCAGCACTGTGGAGAGGTCCTTGACAACAGATTTTCCCAATGCAAATTTTTTTATTTCTTCCCCCCCAATAATTTATTTACAAAATTCTAATACAAATTAGAAAACATTTTTTCAATTTCCCTCACCCCCCAATCCCCAGTGCTAAATCCCCTCTCCCCCCTGCACATCCACATCCCTCTACTCCCAGCCTCTCCCACCTCTCCTGGATCCTTATACTCCATCTACAATAATGGTCTTATACAATATTTATCACTGTGGGACTGAGTTAGTTCATTCAGCATAATGTTCTCCAATCTCTCCCAAGTTAGGTAATAATTTATAAAGTTATTGCTCCTGCATGCTGTATAGTATTCCATTGTGTGACTATGCCATAACTTCTCAATCCATTCATTTGTGGTTGGACATTTGGGCTGTTTCCATGTTCTTGTGATGGTGAATAATGCTGCTATGAACACGGGTGTATAAATATCAGTTTGTGCCTCAGTTCTCATATTCTCAGGGTATATTCCAAGTAATGGAATAACTGGGTGGGATGGGATTTCTATGTTCAGCTTTTTTCAGGAAGCGCCAAACTGCCTTTCAGAATGATTGCACCATTTTACAATCCCACCAAAATGTGTAAGAGTTCCCTTCTTGTCATATCCTCTCCAACATCTATGACTTGCTTCCCTGTTAAACTTTGCTACTTTTACTGGAGTGAGATGGTATCTCATTGTGGTTTTGATCTGCATCTCTCTTATTGCCAGTGATTTGGAGCATTTCTTCATGTGTCTGTTTGCCATTTGAATATCTTCCTCCGTGAAAATTCTTTCCATGTCTTTTGCCCATTTTGTAATTTGGTTATCAGTCTTTTTCTCATGGGGTCCCAAGAGTATTCTTCAAACTTTTGTTATAAGACTGTTGTCTGAGATGGTATTACCAAATGTTTGTTCCCAGTCTGTAGGTCGTCTTTTCACCTTGTTGGAAAAAGTTTATGATGTGCACAGAGATTTAATCTTTAGAAGGTCCCATGTATCAATTTCATTCTCTCCAGACTGTGCATTTCTGGTTGTATTTGGCAGTCTCTTTATACCTTGAACTAGTGCTTCTAAGATTGATCCCAGTTTGTCTCTTACGAACGTTATGGTTTTGGGCTTTACTCTTAGGTCTCTGATCCACCTTGAGTTGATTTGTTTTGTATGGTGTGAGATGTGGATCCTGTTTCTGCTTTCTGCATGTAGAAGTCCAGTTTTGCCAGCACTATTTGTTGAAGAGGTTATCATTTCCGCATTTGATAGCTATGATTTTCTTGTCAAATATCAGTGGACGTTAGATAGCTGGGTCTGTTTCTGGGTTTTCAGTTCTGTTCCATTGATCTATGTGCCTGTCATTGTACCAGTATCATGTTGTTTTGGTTACCATTGCTGTGTAGTAGGTTTTGAGGTCAGGGAGTGCTATGCCTCTAACCTCATTTTTTTTCTCAGAAGTGTTTTGCTTATTTGAGGTCTCCTGTCTTTCCAAATAAATTTGATAATCTTGACTGGTGGTGTTAAAAATGTTGATTGTGAAGCCGAGAAAATTGTAGTTGTTAACAACTTCAATCTCTTTTCCATCTATCATGGTGCTGTGAATTGACCCCGTGTTGAGAATCTTTGTCTTTTTTATGTTAAGCTTCAATCCATATTGAAGACTACAGTTTTTTACTTTCTGAAGGAACTCTTATATACTGTTGATTGAAAAATGGTGCAATCACTATGGAAGGCAGTTTGGTGCTTCCTCAGAAAGCTGAACACAGAAATTCCATATGACCCAGCTATTCCGCTGCTTGGAATATACTTCTAAAAAATGAGAACTGAGGCACTAATGGAGACTTGTACACCAATGTTCATAGCAGCATTATTAACCATCTCAAGGACATAGAAACAGCCAAAATGTCCAACCACAATCAAATGAATTGAGAAATTAGGAATACTATGGAACACAAAAGAACAATGATTCCATAAATCACTATCTAACTTGTGAGAGACTGGAGAATATTATGGTAAATGAATTAACTCAGTCCCCAGAGGACAAATAATGAATAGGACCATTATGGTAGTAATAGATAACTAGTAAAATCTAAAATAAGATCTAAGAGGGGCAGTAAAACAGAGGGGGGAAGATGGACAGGGGATTAATAATGTGGTCTCACATCTAAATAGGTGGAGGGGGATTGTGTTGCTGCGGTGGGTTCCATGTGAGAGGCAATATATAGAACTTTGCAGGTAAACCAGTGCAAAATTTAAAAATAAATCAATAAATAATAATTAAAAAAAGATAATTTTTTAAATTCATAAAAAATTAAAGAGATGATAGATGATTTCAAAGGGCAGCGTGGGAAGACAAAGGAAAGCATTATAATGTACAAGGAGCTGGAATCAGAAAATCAAAGCAAAAGGCTAAACTCGCTTGATATTTCTTAAACTGATGGAACTAAAGAAAACATTAAAGCCACAAGTTGCAATATTTTAACGATGCTATGGGCAGAAAATGGAATGATCCAGGAAAAATTAAAAGAAGATGAAAGAAGTATACAGAGTCACTGTACCAAAAGGAATTGGCTGACGCGGCAGAATTTAATGAAACAATATGTGATCAAGGGGCAATGGTGAGAAGTGCAGGATCTTCTTAAGGACTTTGCATCTTAAGGACCAGCATCAGATGGATATTTGCAGACAGCAGAGAGTACCAGAGGAACGTCTGTTGTTGTTGTTGTTGTTGTTATGTGCCGTCGAGTCACAGGCGACTCACAGAGACCCTATGAAGGAGAGTCCTTGATGCTTCGGTGTCTTTCATCCTCTCTCCAGGTTCATAGGGTTTCCGGAGGCAAGCTATTATGGAAGTGGATGCCACTCTTTCTTCCAAGCTTCTTTTAATTGAGAGCTCCACCCCACTCTCTGTTGGCATTGGGTAACAAGCCATTAACACATTTGACACATCAGTGTCACAGAGAGGAATGTCTACCTTTGCTTTATTGACTGTTTAAATAAATTTGACTGTGTGTATATATATAAATAAATGTTGCTAACTTTGATGAGAATGAAGATCCTAGAATACTTTATGTGCTCATAGGTAAACTATATTCAGACAAGGAGGAAGTAACCTCAGAACAGAACCAGGAAACACTGCATGGTTCAAAATAAGGAAAGGGGCACGACAGGGATGCATCCTATCTCCATACCTTTTCAGTCTACATGCAGTACAGATCATTTGGGAGCCTGGGATTTATGTGGAGTCATGTGATATTAAAATTGGAAGAAGGTTCATCAACAACCTACATTATGCAGATGACACAACTTTGCTGAAACTGAGCAGGATCTGAAGCACTTGCTGCAGAATGTCAAGATCTTCAAGAAAACCAGGATTCTCAGCACTGGGCCCAACTGGCAGCACCATGATAGATGGAGAAGAGATTGAGGTTTTAACAGTTACAGCTTGTGTAGTTCCACAATCAAAACTCTTGGGACCAGCAGTCAGGAAATCAAAAGATGAATTGCACTGAGAAAATCTGCTATCAGGGACCTCTCCAGAGTACTGAAAAGCAATGATCTCAGTCTAGAGATTAAGGTACACCTGACCCAGCCATAGTCTTCACAATTGCTTGTTATGAATCAGAGAGCTGGACAAGGTCTAAGGATGATAGAAGAAGAGTAGATTCCTTTGAGTTGTGGTGCTGGCAAAGAGTCTTGAACATATCATGGAGCACTAAGAAAACAAATAGGTCTGTCATGGAGAGGGTGAAACCAAGTCTTCACTTGGAGGCTTGGATTTTGAAGCTCTGTCTCACATACTTTGGCCATTGCCAGGAAGAAACGATGCTGGAGAAGGACATCATGCTTAGAAGGGTGGATGCACAGCACAGAAAAGGAAGACTATGGATGAGATGTATTTATAAAGTAACTGGGCAATAGGTATAGGTGTATTGGACTTAGTGAGACTGGCTCAGGAAAGGACAGGTGTCTGATGTGTTGTACATATGATTGCCATGAGTAATGTAACAACAACAATACAACCTTTCACATGTAAATGCACAAATTTGGAATGTAGAATTCATAATGATAACCTTTTTAATGCTCTGTAAAATTGTGTACCATTGCTGACAGAAATTGAAATGGTTTTAATGTAACTTAAGAGTAAATATCCATATACTGGATAACTCAATGATATAAAGATACTAATGCTCAAATTAAACTGATAATAAAATTTTAATCACAGTCTGTATGGAACTAGCAAGTTGATTATACAATTACTATATAAATAGCCACACTGAGCGGTAGTCAAGTTGAAATTATGTTGAGAAGTAAACGCAAAGCTGGCTCACTTAACCCTGGTTTTAAATTTGAAGCACTATTATGATTCTACAATAGTTGGCGTAATGTGATATTGGTTTAATAATAAACCATTGGGGGGAATGAACCCAATTAGAGCTCCAGACAAAGACAGTCAGTTCAATACAGCAGAAGAGATGGATTACAGAGGGAAGACAAATAATTATATAATTATGTCTCCAGAATAGATGAGTGGATACAATTTGAAGTACGGATTCATCCAGAAAGAACTAAACATGCTAGAAAAGCTTCAAAACAGAACAAAGATTTGATAAAGTTCTTATTTTATGAGGTTTTTTGTTTGCTTGGTTGGTTGGTTGGTTGGTTGGTTTTTTTAAAGCAGGGCATTCTGATGACTTACTGTCCAGCTGGGCTACTAACCCAAATAGATTCACCAGAAGTTCCTTGAGAGTTATATGGATACTCTCCTTCGATAAAATTTACAATCTCAGAAAACCAATGGTGAGTCAACTGTGAGTTATTTTCAACTGCAGAGTTGAATTGAGTTCTTGAAATTTTTTATTGAATTAGTATAATAGGGTTGTTGTTGTTGTTGTTGTTGTTACGGGTCATCAAGTCATTTGCCACTCATAGCAACCCTGCGTACAAGACCTCTAAACACCATTCTATCCTGTGCCAACCTAGCCATCTCAAACGTGCTTATTCCCATCACTCCAGTCACAGAATCGATCCATCTCATTGAAGGTTTTTCTCTCCTTTGCCGCCCCTCCACTTTCTTAAAAATGATGTCCCTTTCCAAGGACCAGTCCCTCCTTGCAATATGCCCAAAGTATGTTAGACGAAGCTTCAGAATCCTTGACTCCAAGGAGCATTCCGGCTTCACCTTCCCCAGGACAAACCTGTTTGTTCTCCTAGCAGTCCATGGTATATCCAACACTCTTCTCCAGCACCACAACTCAAAGGCATCAATTCTCTTTCTATCATCCCTATTCACTGTCCAACTCTCTGATGCATAGCATGTAATTGCAAAGTATATAGCCCCAGGCTAGTTTATAGAGTACAATGAAAAATCAAAAACTCATTGACTCACTAGTCATTGGTCATATGACATCATGTCTTTAGTTTAGAGGAGCGTTAAGGTGATTTGGCATAACATAGTCCACAAGGACAATACCCTACTTCAGTGTTTACTTCAGTGAGTAGTCACTGGGGATTAAAACCTTGTAAATAGTCATATACAATGCAATAATTTGTCTTTCTGGAGCAGAGAACAGTGAATAGAAGCTGAGAAATATGGAAAATATTATTTCCTAAGTTTAATGAACTGTGACATATTAAATCTCCATGAACTTGAGATCAGAAAAACTGACTTATGCCCTTTGCCAAGTACTCGTAGAGAAACACAAAAGAAGTTCCTGGATTGAGTGAGAAGTACACACAAAACAAAACTCAAAATTGCAAAAGCTGTCATATTTATTGATCTGATGGAGACATGTAACAACCAACACAATGGCTATTTGCCACTTTTGAGCCTAGAACTGAATGCATCCCTGTGGCACAATTTGAGGTCAAACATTCTTGCTGTTATTATTACATGCCATTGGGTTGGCCATGACTCATAGGGACCTTGTGAACAACAGGTAAGAATCTTATTCTATCCTGCAACATTTTAATCATCTCAGAGATGCTCCAGTCACTGTATCAATCCTTTTTGTTGAGGATCTTTGTCTCTTTCACTAGTTTTCCAAGATTTCTTTTTATAGAGAATACCTCCTGACATTATTTGCATCTTCAAGATATATTTGTTTATTTTTTCTCACAGCCAATAGAATGCCCGCTATTTTTCTACAAAACCATAATTCAGAAGCATCAATTCATTTGTCATGTAACATTCAGATGCATATAAGATAATTGCAAATAAGATGGCTTAACTCAGATAAGAGTATTGAGAATACCATGGACTGCTAGGAAAACAAACAGATTCATCCTGGAAAGGGATAAACCGGGTGGCTCCTTGGAGGCAAGGATTCTGAGGCTCCCTCTAACATACTTTGGACATGTTGTGAGGAGAGGCAGGTGCTTGGAGAAGGACATCATGCTTGAGAGGGTGGAGGGACAGCGCAGGAGAGGAAGGCCCTCTATGAGGTGGATTGATTCAGTGACGGGGATAATTGGGATGGGAGTGTCAGAGACAGTGCGATTGGCACAGGACAGAGCGGAGTTTAGAGCTGTTGTACATAGGGTCGCTATGAGTCGCAAGCGACTCGAAGGCACATAACAACAACAACAGTCTTCTTCGTAGAGTCTACTTTTCCCAAGTGATTTGTTCTGCATTTAGATTGAATAGATATGAGTAAAGGATTCAACTCTGATGGACATCTTTTCTGATTTTAAACCTTGCAATATTCCCTTGCTATGGACAGACAACTATTCAATAGATTGGTTTCAGATAAGCATAATTGAGTGTTCTGGAATTTCTATTCTCAAGCAAAGAAAAAAAAGAAAAAAGGACAGGTGATAAATAACACCATAGCTAATGACTTGGATTAGTTAAACACACAGGTTTATAAACTCAGTAATTATAATGTATGATATAAAAATTTGTATGGATATAAATTAAGCCGAAATTGCAATGTGATAAAACAAAATGCATATATATGAATGATCAAATGGAAAATCAATCTCATCTGTAAGTTTTCTCTCAGTACAAATATATTAAAATTTAAAAAGGATAAAAATAAAATATTTATGTCAAAATATTTGATTTATAGCTGTTTTTTTCAAAACATATCTTGGTCCCATATGTGTCACTGAATCAGTACTGGGGACGTGGTACATTGAAGTTCCTTTCAGACGCTTGGAAGTTGAAGGGACATAGGTTTGAATCTCAGCTCCACCTTTCGCTGGTTGCAAGCTTCAATTTATGCAAGCTGATCAATCTCTTGGAAACTCTTTTCTACACATGTACCAGAAGATAGAAAGATGTGTTGTGAGGATAACTGGACAGAAGCAGCACAAATTGGGGGTTGGGAGAAGTGCTGATACAGTGTAGGGATTATAATAAAATGAAACAAAATAAAGCCACAACAAATAAAGAAACACCTCATTTAGTATGAAATTGTTATGTGCCATCAAATTGACTACAATTTATAGTGAAGATTTATAGATACAACAGAAAGAAATCTTGCCCAGTCTCTGCTCTGCTTAAACACATTTTTGTAGTCTTAGTCCACTGACCAGCAACAACAATAACACATGCTTACAGCTGTTTAAGGGTCAGGTATTTGAAGGTGACAGAGATGCTATCATTAAAACTGTTGTCCTTTCTTGTGTGCATGGAAAGATCTGGCTCAGATTCTTTCTCACAAAGGACACAAAGCTCTTTTTAAAATTTTTTCTTAATTTATATTGTTGTGATGATTTTTTGAAAGAATATCTATTGCAAGGTACATTTCTTAAGCTCAAAGAACTGAAGAACAAATTCAAACCTCGAGTTGCTACAATCAAGGATGCTTTAGGCAGAATGTTAAATCATCCAGGAGGTATCAAAAGAACATGGAAGGAATATACTGAGTCATTGTATCAAAAGGAATTAGAAGATACAGAACAATTTAATGAAATAGCATTTGAGCCAGAGCCTATGGTGATGGAGGCAGAAGTTCAAGCTGCTTTGAAGGAAATAGCAAAAAATAAGGCCCCCGGAACAGATGGTATACCAATTGACATATTTCAGCTAA
>NW_006399923.1:2874454-2877998 GCF_000299155.1 Elephantulus edwardii | reverse complement strand
ATGCTGGGCAGAGTGGAGGGACAGTACAGGAGGGGAAGACCCTCTATGAGGTGGATTGATTCAGTGACTGGGGTAATCGGGATGGGTGTGCCAGAGGCAATGAGATTGGCACAGGATAGAGCAGGGTTTAGGGATGTTGTACATAGGGTCGCTATTAGTCGCAAATGACTCGACGGCACATAACAACAACCACAAACAATATATTCCAAAAAATATAAATAAACTTAAGTTTTGACACGTATAATTCAGTGACCTTGATTTAAAGACAGTGGCTGATCTTCAAACTGAATCACCTTCTCATTCTCCTTTCCCAGATCTTTCCTTGAATTTACAATCTTGCAAGATTATGAGTAGACTAGTTATTAAAAAGGACTAACATTCTTCTAAGCCTCTCAGCACTGGTCTTTCAATTTGCTGTACTGAGGGAACTTAGGGTTGTTGTGATGCTGAAGACTGTGTGTCAAATCCTATAATGGTTACCCATGGTGGACACCATTTGGTTGAGCTCCCTGGTAAAGACAGGCTTGGAAGCTGGCATGGAATCCACTTCCTAAGCAACATGCCTCTGGAAACTCTATGAACTTAGAAAAACGATTATAGTTACAGAACCAGGTTCCGGTCTTTTCATAGGGTCACTATAGATCATGCTTAACTTGACCTCACTTGACAACAACAACAACAACACTTATTAAAAGGTAGCAGTCAACAAATTTCCAAAAGTTTGATTTGCTGTACCACTCCTCCTCTAAGTCTCTTGTGTTCTGTGGTTCAGTGGAGAGTCTTAGAGATAAAACTCAAACCCACTAAGAAAATTACTTATATGACTGAGTGATACAGACCAGTGTTTTAGAAACTGATGAGCAAAAAGCCAGGATTCTGTAGACTGGTCAGCTGCATCATACCTGGAGGCTGTGCCACAGGAATGCAGGCATCCCAAAAGAGAGAACGCATTTAGCTTCCATGAGCTTATTATATGGCTCAAGTAGAGTAGAGCTTATCTCTCACCTTTATTCTAAACTCCTTAATACAGTATACACTTTACCATAGAATAAAAATCTAATCAATAACTAGAAAAGTAATTTTGAAAAATACACTTTGATAGCACATTGATTTTTTTATTAAGGTTAACTCAGAGATTCTAAGGTTTCTCTCTAATTTTACCTCTTGAATTGCTCTTCACGTCAGTTATTCCCAATTAATGATTCCTAATTTTATTGATTCAGATCATGTTCTTAATCACCTGCTATGCATCAGAGAACTAGACAATGATTGCTTGTTGTTTGTTGTTATGTGCTGTCGAGTCACTTGCGACTCATAGCAACCCTATGAACAACAGCCCTAAACTCTGCTCTGTCCTGTGCCAATCGCACTGTCTCTGACACTCCCATCCCAATTATCCCAGTCACCAAATCAATCCAACTCATAGAGGGCCTTCCCCTCCTGCGCTGTCCCTCTACCCTCCCAAGCATGATGTCCCTCTCTAAGGACCAGTCTCTCCTCACAACATGTCCAAAGTATGTTAGACGGAGCCTCAGAATCCTTGCCTCCAAGAAGCCACCCGGTTTAACCCTTTCCAGGACAAATCTGTTTGTTTTCCTAGCAGTCCATGGTATTCTCAATACTCTTCTCCAGCACCACAGCTCAAAGGCGTCAATTCTCCTTCTATCCTCCTTGGTCATTGTCCAACTCTCTGATGGATAACAAGTGATTGCGAAGACCATAGCCTGTATCAGATGCACCTTAGTCTCCAGAGAGACACCATTGCTCTTCAGTACTTTGGAGAGGTCCCTAACAGCAGACTTTCCCATGGCAATGTGCCTTTTAATTTCCTGGCTGCTGGTGCCAAGACTGTTAGCTATGGAGCCAAGCAAACTAAAGCTGTGAACAATCTCAATCTCTTCACCATCCATCCTGATGCTTACAGAAGAAATATTTATGCCTTTGAGTTGTGCTACAAGAGAAGAGTACTGAATATCCCATAGATTGCCAAAAGAACAAATAGCTATGTCTTGGAAAAGATGTAGCTAGAGTACTTCTTAGACGCAAGGATGGTGAAAGTTCATCTTTCATACTTTGGATATGTAGTTAGACGAGGATATTTTGTGGAAAGGGAAACCATAAACGATGCTTTGAGAGATGGAGTGTCAGCAAAGGAGAAGACTCACAATGAGATGGATGGACAAGGGGACATCAGCAATGAGCTCGAGTGTGTAGGAGAAGATGAAAACTGCACAGGGTAGAACAAGATTCGGGTTGGTTGTTTACAGGTTCGTTATAAGTCATACTCGACAGCACGTAACAACACCAACAATAACCAAGTTTCTCCTTGGAGGCAAAGATTTTGAAGCTCCATCTCATACACTTTGGGAATGTTTCCAACAGAGCCTAGTCCTTGGAGAAGGACATCATGCTTGAAGGGTGGAGGAACAGTATAGAAGAAGACCCCAGATGGGATGGATTGACTGACTCAGTGGCTGGGGTAATGGTGGTAGGTATGTCAGACACAGTAAAACTGGCTCAAGATAGGGCAGGATTCAGAACTATTGTACATTGGGTCACTATAAATTGCAGGTGACTCCATGGCATATAACAACAACAATATATTGATTATCATTACAAAAAAACGTCTTTTTTACTATTATGTGCTGTAGAGTCAGATACAACTAATAGTGGACTCACCATGGAGTTTTCAGAGGCAGTAAATTGCAGGAGAGTTTTCCCACCTCTCTCTGATTTGAACCATATTTTGTTGGATTAGCAGTGCAGCTCCTTACCTCCTAGGTAATCAGAACTCCTTTAGACCTGAGAAAGGGCTTTGGGATCCTATGAAAAGACAATGGAAATGGAGACATGTTAACTTTGATTACTGTTAAAGTGTCTATTGACCCTAAGACAGAGAAACTCAAGATCTTGCGGTATATAGATTTAGTAGTGTGTGTTTCCTTGACGGTGAGATGCAAACCATACTAAAGGCTGAAGGCTGATATTCTGCAGTAAGTGCTTCAAATCCTCCTCACTTTCAGCACGGTTGTGCCAACTGCACTAGGAAGGTTATTGATGAGTACTTCTTCCAATCCTGATGCCACATTCTTCTTCACGGACTCCAGCATCTGGAATAATTGTCTCAGTAAACAAATGGATGCTGCCCTGGATGTATTTAGCCAGGTTGTGCAAAATATCAGGAGGACCTGGCCAACTGATTGGAAGATATCCATATTTATTCCTATGCCCCCCAAAAGTAATTTGACAGAGTGTGGAAATTATCCAACAATATCACTAATATCACACATAAGCAAAATCCTGCTGAAGATTATTCAAATATGACTGGAAATGTACATACATAGAGAACTACCAGAAATATAAGCTGGGTTTAGAAGAGGTAATGTCACTGGTAGTGTCCTTTTCAACCTGTATGCAGAGCAGATTATCTGGGAGGGTGGGCTCTATGAGGAGAAGCGTGGGGTCAAGATTGGTTGACAATCTGCTTTATGCAGATGACACAACCCTGCTTGCTGAAACTGAGGAGGACCTGAAGTGCTTGCTG
>NW_006399923.1:2872280-2873785 GCF_000299155.1 Elephantulus edwardii | reverse complement strand
GGCACATAACAACAACAACAACCATGCCACTCGAGACATTATTGCCAATATCAGATGGAGCATGGCTGAAAGAAAAGAGTGCCAGAGGAATGTATGTTTGTGCTTCATTGACCATGCAAAAGCATTTGACTGTGTAGATCAAAACAAATTATGGCTAACATTGAGAAGACTGAGAGTCCCAGAACACTTGATTGTGCTCATGTGAAACTTATATTAGGACCAGGAGACGTCTCTCAGAACAGAGGAAGGAAACACTACATGGTTCAAAATCAGGAAAGGAGTGCATCAGCAATGTATCCTGTCACCATATCTTTTCAGTCTATATGCAGAATAGATCATTTGAGAGAGCGGACCTTTGAGTAAAAGTGTGGCATCAGGGTTGGAGAAAGACTCATCAACAAGCTACATTATGTAGATGGTAAATCCTTGCTTGCCTAAATGGAGAAGGATATGAAACATGTCCCGGAGAAGGTCAAGAATAGTAGCCTTTAATATGGATTAAAGCTTAACATCAAGATGAAAATTTTCACCATTGGACCAATTGGTAACAGATGACTTGATGGCACATAACAACAACAACACCACCACTATGCCAAAAAAGACAAATTGAAGAAGAAGAATAGTGTTATATTGCTCATAAATAGAAAATATCTTTTCCCTCACACTATTTTTAAGTGGGCATGTAGCTAGGAAAGAATACTCATTTGAGAGGAACATCATGCTCTGGAAAGTAGAAGGACAGGGAAAGAAAGGAGGGTCCTTCACCAGGTGGATTGACAGAGTGACTGGAAGTGAAAAAGGACTCAAGTATACCAGGGATTGTGAGGATGGCACAGGATAAGAAATAATTCAGGTCTGTTGTTCATATGATTTCTATGAGTCATACATTTTTGATGTCACCTAAAGTTGTGCTGAGAAAATTGTAGGACAACTACTTGGCCAACTGGAAGAAACATGGAAGAGATTCATATTTATTACCATTCAAAAAAAAAAGGTGACCTGATAGGATGAAGAAATTATTGAATAATATCACACAATAGCAAGATCCTGCTAAAGATCATCCATAAACAACTGGAACAGTACATTGACAGAGAACTACCAGAAATACAAACTGGGTTTAAAAAAGAAGCTGTGACACTAGAGACATTATCAACAATTTCACGTGGATCTCAGCAGAAAACTAAGAGTACCAGTAGAATGTCTATAAGTGTATCACTGACTATGCGAAGGCATTTGACTGTGTGGATCACAAAAAAATGTGGCTAATCTTGAGGGCAATGGGAATCCCAGAACACTTGACTGTGCTTATGTGAAACCTATACCAGGAAGCAGTCCTCAGAACAGAATAGGAAACACTGCGTGGTTCAAAATCAGGAAAGGAGTGTGTCAGGGGTACATCCTATCTCCATACCTTTTCAATCTGTATGTAGAACAGATTATTCTGGTAGCAGGGCTTTATAAGGAAGAATGTGACATCAGGATTGGAGGTAGACGCATCAACAACA
>NW_006399923.1:2863484-2864654 GCF_000299155.1 Elephantulus edwardii | reverse complement strand
TATTACTAGTTAACTGTTATTAAACTAATCCCTTTTGTTAATTGTGTAGGTCTCAATTTTGTAACATTGACTGAGGTCTTGAGACAGAATAGATACCATTCGTTTTCCTTTTTGGAGAGTTAAAATATCCTGCTGATTTTAAAAACATTTACATCTCGCAAACCTGTGTCTGTTTCTGGATTACTTCCTATGAGTTTGACCCTGAATATTCTGATATTTTTTCCCTATGACATCAATTCATATTCACAGTGTTGAATAGATTCCTGAATTGTGTCTTAGACATAGATCTAACTTGCTATATTTGGTTTGCCATTTTCTGTGGTCAGCTTCTCAAGCTGTGCCTTTTCCTCCACTTTCTGTCAAATACAATCTCAGTTCTTTATTACATCCCACTGGCTTCTTTTATCAGAAGCTCAAATGCTTTTTCACATAAAGCTTTTCAAGGCAAGTCCATTATTCAACATATTAACCACCATATTTCAAAAGCTCTACTTTATGCCTACAAATAAATTCTCAAATATAAATAAGAGATATATGTATAATGTATCTTCATTATTATAAAAGATAATTTTAATACAAATAATTGTCCAAAGGAATTGCAAAAGATAATTTTAAAAAATGTCTAGAAATATTGTATTTTTGCCTTGAAGTACTGCTTTAGGTCTTCCATAAGTAAGGAATTTTTAAGATTTTTAAAAATGAATTTTATAAATCAAGAATATGTCCAACATAAAGTAATTTAGCTGCTTTTAGTGTAATTGTTGTTATGAGTTAGAATCAATTCATAGCTTAACCTCCCCTGGGCTTTCACAGACTGCAAATATCACGGGAGGAGAGTGCATGTCTTTTTGGCTTTGAACAGCCAGTGGATTGGAACAGACTGTCTTTGGTTTGGCAGTACAACTACTTATCTCTAAAATAAAATATGACAGTTTTTTTATTGCAAGCTTATTTGTGACTGTGTTGATCTTCAACAAGGCAAAGTTCATTTTTTATATTTTCTTAAGTTTCTCTTCATATTTATGTGTATTTTTAAATTGGTACTAACCCATCACGAAATTGTAGTTTTCATGGCGTTGATTATGCAGCTAAAATATTTTTCTTATGACTATGACTGTCGTATTGATAGAAAAAATTCCTGATTATTTATATGTAATTAGATGTTAAAAA
>NW_006399923.1:2855740-2862314 GCF_000299155.1 Elephantulus edwardii | reverse complement strand
CTTGCTTGCGTGGGAAATCAATGACATTGTTCTATAGTTTCCACACTCTATTGGGTCACCATTCTTTGGGATGGGAACAAATATAGACCTCTTCCAGTCAGTTGGCCACGAGGTTGTTCTCCAGATTTCTTGGCACAACTTGGTGAGTACATCCAGGGCAGCATCTGTTAACTGAAATATGTTCATTGATATACCATTTATTCCTGGGGCCTATTCTACTTTCTTCAAAGCAGCCTGAACTTCTTCCTTCATCACCATAGGTTGTTGCTCATATGTTGTTTCATTAAATAGTCCCTTAAATTTAATTACTGTAATTTTTTAAAAAATAGAGAAAATTATTTGAGTAATATCATATTCCTATGTTGTATTAACTATGTTGTTGTGCACCATAGTATCAGAATCACCCCATAGTGGTCTCTCTAGTGAGTTTTCAGGGGTAGGTGGTGGATTTGAACCACATACCTTTGCATTCGTAGTGCAATTCCTTATCAGTAAGGCAGTAGAGTTCCTTATGTTCTCTTTGTTGTCTACCATCGAATAGGAAATTGTCCATAGCTGACCCTCCAATGGGTTTTCAGGTGCAGTTAATCACAAGGGAGGAAATTGCCTGCTCTTCTCAGCAGCTGGTGGACTGAAATCTAGTTTCTTCAGTCCAACTACCAGTCCCTTTTCATTATTTCCAATTTTTGCATTTGAGTCACCAATTACAATTAACACCTCTTGATTTCTTGTTTGGTGAATTTCTGACTGTAAAGTTGGATAGGACCTTTGAATTTCCTCCTTCTTTGGCTTTAGCTATAGGAGCCTATATTTGAATAATAATTGTACTACCAGGCCTTCTTTGTATGAGTATGGATAATATACTATTGCTCACAACATTGTACTTCAGGATAGAAATTGAAATTGACCTTTTAACTATGACTCAAATATTCTTCTTCTTCTGTTTTTCATTCCCAGCATAGTATCCCATGTGATTGACTGATGTGCTGATGTGCAGTGGCCAAAGCTCGTCCATCTAATCTCACTAATGCCTACAATGTCAATGTTCATGAGTTGCATTTCATTTTCTAGTTTTTCGACATTCATGTTTCGTATTAGATTGTGGGTTTTTTTGTTATTGTTGTTGTTAGGTGCCATCAAGTCAAGCACAACTCATAGTGACCCTATGAATGAAAAATCTGAACCCTGTTCTATTCTGCACCATCCTCACACTTCATGACACACAAGAGCTCACTGCAGCAGTCACCGTGTCAATCTACCTGGTTGAGGGTCTTCTTCTCTTTGCTGACCCTGCACCCTTCCAAGCATTCATGTCCTTCTCCAAAGAATAGCACTCCTAGCAATATGTCCAAAGTATGTGAGGTGAAAACTCATCATCCTTGCCTCTATTGAACACTCTGGCTGCACCATCTGTAAGACATAATTTTTTGTTCTATTGGCCATCCATGGAATGCTCAGCGTTCTTCACCAACACCACACCTCCATCAAATGCTCAGTGTTCTTCTCCAACACCACACCTCAAAGTGTCCATTCTTTGTCTGTCATCATTATTCATTGTCCAGCTCTCAGATGTATGTCAAGTAATCGGAAAGATGATGGCCTGAATCAGATACACCTTAATCTTAAAACTGACATCACTACTACTCAAAAATTTGGAAAAGTCCTTAACTATAGATTTTCACAGTGCAATGTATCTCCTTATTTTCTGACTGCTGCTACCATGAGTGTTACTTGTGGATCCAAGCAAGATGAAGCTATTGACAGTTTCAGTCTCCTCTCCATTCATCATGATGCGGACTTTCAGCCCAGTGTTAAAGAACTTTGTTTTCCTGACAGTGACATACAATCCATACTAAAGGCTGCATTCCTAGATCTTCTGCAACAAGTGGTTCAAGTCCTCCTCACTTTCAGCAAGCAAGGTTATGTCATCTGTATAATGCAGGCTAATGAACTGTTTCTCTCCATTCCTGATGCCACGTTCCTCTTCATAGAGTCCAGCTTATAGGATAATTTGCTCAGCATGCAGACTGAGTAAGTATGGGGGGGGGTGGGTAATACAACCCTCGCGCACTTGCTTCCCCAGTTCTTCTCAATGTGAGCCACAACTTGTCATGATCCACATAGCTGAATGCCTTTGCATAGTCAATAAAGCAGAAATAGACATTCTTCTGGTATCCTCTGACATCAGCAAAGATATCCCTAGAGCTAAGGCTTCTCCTAAATCCTATTTGAACTCCTGGCAGTTCCTTATCTATACACTATTCCAGCTCTTTTTGAATGATCTTCAGCAGTATTTTGCTTGCATGTGGTATCAATGATATTGTTCCATGGGCTATATTAATATCCTTTGTTGTTTTCCTTTTAACTTGCTACTAAAAAAAATTAAATTGTATTCTCCTCAGCTAAAGTACTTACAGTATTTTTCTTCTGTTAGATAATTTTTAATATTTATGTATGTCATATAAATACTTTATCATGTTTAGATGTTTGGAAGCCCTGGTAGCTTAGTGGCTGTGTACTTAGTGGATAGCTGTACTGCCAACCAAATGGCTGGTTTGAATCCACCAATGACTGTGGGAGAAAGATGGGCAATCTTTACCTACACAATTTGCATCCTCTGAAAACCATCCAGAGTGACAGCTAGAACTTGGTTCCAATTCCATGTCATTTTTTTTACTTTCTTTTTCACTGAAATATCAGTTTATGTATTATATTTCACTAACTTATCCCTTGGTTTGACTTTTATAGTTTTCTTCTATCAATATTTTATTTAATATCCAATATAATGCTCCAATTAAACATTTCAAACACTAAAATGCTGGGTTTTGTTTTCACAACCTTTCTTTTTCTAAGATGCAATTTAATCACTTAAGCTTGATATTTGAAAATTATACCAGATTTCTCGTTTCCTCCTTTTACATCCAATTAATCCTCTAAATGACAATTTTTCTCATATCTTTCATATCACTGTTATTACATTCAAGCAAAATACTACTGAAGATCATAAAAAAGCAGAACAGTACATTTACAGAATACCACCAGGTGTTCAAACTGGATTCAAAAGAGGCTGTGAAACAGAGAGATCATTGCTGATATTGGATCAATCCTGGTTGAAAGCAGAGAGTACCAAAATAACATCTATTTATGTTTTATTCTCTAAGCAAGGGCATTTTATTGTGTGTATCATAACAAATTATCGTTAACATTGAGAAGAGTAGGAATTTCAGGACACTTAATTGTGCTTTTGTGAAACCTATACCTAGATCTAGAGGTAGTTGTGTGAACAGAACAAGAGAACTATTGTTGTGTGCTGTAGAGTCAACATGTTTTCACTCTCTCTGGGTGTGGTGTTAACCTAAAAATTGGCTTTTATTTTTTTTTTTTAGGCATTAGCCACTCTGGTCTCCAGCTACCTTAACTGCAGACACATGGTCTTGCAAATCAGCATGCTCTTGTAAATTAGTATCAGCTGTGAGACTAGCATAAGAGAGTGCCTCCTACATTGCTCAACAAGACTTGAGGTGAGCAAGACTTGAGACAAGCAAGGCTTGTGGCAATAAGATGCTAGTGTGAGTGAGACCGTGGTGGTAGAGATACTGGCATTGCTGTGGAGAAACGGTGGCAAGGTGTGACCAGAGGCATGTGAGCATGTGAGCTGCCCACAGATAAAGGTTTGCCTGTTCTTGCATTTAATGATGGATGATTTGGATTTGACTTTTGAACTTAAACCAGAGCCTTGATTAATTGAGTATTTGTGCCTTGAGGCTGTTGGCTAAAACTTGGATTTGCATTGGGTGATATTCTTTGTCTCCCCCACTCCAACTTCCTTCCGTAATAAACCCCATTGTTGGTACCATAATTATGAATCAGCAATGACTAAACAAACCCCATTGCTGTGGCTTTGGCATTAGAGGCTCCATGGGACTGGGCTATAGGATCTTTATCTGCTTTCTATTCTGGGGCAGTGAGGGGTTGTGCTATTTTTACTCCCTCTCACCCTATCAGAGAGACGCTCATGGTCCTATACCCCATTTCCTGTTTTCTTCTCTTTAGACACCAGGATAGACCTGCATGATATCTTTGAAGTACATCAGAAGTTTAATACTCTTCTCTAGCACTATAACTTAAACACATCAATTCTTCTGGCATCCTTAGTTTCTGTCCACCTCATAATAAGTAATTGGGAAAACCGTGGCTAGGATCAGGAACATTTTAGTCTTTAGATCGACGTCACTGCTTTTCAGCACTGTAGAAAAATCTTTGACATCAGACTTTCTGAAAGCAATCCATCTTTTACTTTATGGCTTGCTGGTGCCAAGAGTAACTGTGGGTTTGCGCAAGAGCAAATTGTTAACAACTCAATCTCTTCTCCATCCGTCATGGTGCTGTCAACTGGTTGGTGGTGAGAATCTCTGTTGACCTTGAGATACAATCCACATTAAAGATTATTGTCCTTGAACTTCTTCTGCAGTAAATGCTTCAGTTCCTCCTCAGCTTTTGAAGTAAGGTATGTCATCTGCATAACAAAGGTTGTTGATGAGTCTTGCTCTAATCCTGATGCCACATTCCTACTCATAAAGTCCAGCCTCCTGCTTATTTGTTCTGCATATAGAATTGCAATAATATGAAGCAAAGATACATCCTTGATGCATCCCTTTTTCGATTTTAAACCATGCAGGGTTTCAATGCTCTATTCTGATGACTGCTTCCTGGTCGAGGTTTTGCCTAAGAACAATTAGGTGTTCTGGAATTTCCATTTTTCTCAAAGTTAGCCACAATTTATTGTTATCCACACAGTCCAATGCTGTTTAATAGTTAATAAAACACAAATACACGTTCTTTTGATACTTTTTGTTTTTAACCAACGTCTATCTGACATTAGCAATGATGTTCCTTGTGCCACAGCCTCTTCTAAACCCAACTTGTACTTCTGGCACATTGTTTAAAATCAGGGAAGACACTGTGATTCAGGCTTGTATCCTTTCTCCATATTTGTTCAATCTGTATCCTGAAAAAATAATTTGAGAAATTTGACTCTATGAAGAAGAATGTGGCATCAGAATAGGCAGAATTCGTCAACAACCTGTGTTGTACAGATGCTACACCCTTGGTTGCTAAAAGTGAGAAAGTCTAGTGTTGCTTGCTGCGGAAAATCAATGTCTTCAATATGGATTACATCTCAACATCAAGAAAACAGAAACTCTCACCAGTAGACCAACAAGTACCATCATTATAAGTGGAGAAAATACTGAAATTGTCAATGATATCTCCCTAAGGTCCACATTTAACATCCTGGGTACCAGCAGTAAGGAAATAAAATGTATTACATTAGGAAAGTTTGCAGACAGGGAATCACTCCAAATTACTGAAGAGCAAATCAATTTGAGCACTAAGGTGTACCTTATTAAGGGCATGGTATAGGAGTCAGTCCTATTTTTCATAAGGTTCCTACAACACATCTTTCTGTTTTCTTCTTTTTTATTTCTAGTATTACTACTCTTTTATTGGTGTTGTTGTTATGTGCCATCGAGTTGCTTGCGACTCACAGCGACCCTATGTACAACAGCCCTAAACCCTGCTCTATCCTGTACCAATCTCACTGTCACTGACACACCCATCCCAATTACCCCAGTCACTGAATCAATCCACCTCATAGAGGGTCTTCCCCTTCTGCACTGTCCCTCCACCCTACCAAGCATGATCAGATGTATTACATTAGGAAAGTTTGCAGACAGGGAATCACTCTAAATTACTGAAGAGCAAGTCAGTTTTCGCACTAAGGTGCAACTTATTAAGGGCATGGTATTTTTCAATCACTTGTGCATCTGAGATCTAGCCAATGAATAAGGATGGAAGAATAACAATTGATGCTTTTGAGCTGCAGTACAGGATAAGCATACTGAATTATCCATGGACTTCCAAAAGAATAAACATTATATGTCTTGGAGAAAGTATAGACAGAGTTCTCCTTGGACGCAAAGACCACAGAGCTCCATCTTCAGGAGTGGCTATTCTTGCAAAAGGACATTATACTTCGAAAGGTGGAAAGTTAGACAAAGAGAGGAAGACTCTTAACCCCATGGATTGGCACAGCAACTGTTGTGGAAGACTCAAGTATGTCAGAAAGATGAGGATAGGACAGGATAAGATAGGATTCAGACCTATTTTTCATAAGGTTCCTACAACATATCTTTCCATTTTCTTCTTTTTTATTTCTAGTATTACTACTCTTTTATTGAGCATAATAAAATCATATCATTTAGAAAGTTCTTGTTAGATGATATTGAGTCTAATAGAATTAATAGCCACCCTATTGACAATGGTTCTAAATCTTGCCATATTTTGTGCTGTCGTCATCATCTCTTATACACTTGAGACCATTGCTACAGTCACTCGGTTGATCTATCTTACTTATGGTCTTCTCTTCCAATAACCTTGCACCTTTCCATGCATGGTGCCTTTTTTCCAAGGAATGGCTGTCCTAATAACGTCCAAAGTTGATGAGATGAAGTTTCATTACCTTTACTTCTAAGGAGCACCATATCCAGGACATACTTGGTTGTTATTTTTGTAG
>NW_006399923.1:2849932-2854382 GCF_000299155.1 Elephantulus edwardii | reverse complement strand
GCTCAGACTGGTAAGCACATTCAGGGCTGCATTTATCTGTTAAAACACGTATCCTATCAATTCCTGGGGTATGTATGTATGTTTGTATTTTTCTAATGCTTTAAATGTAGTTTGAACTTCTTTCTGAATTATCACTGGTTTTGAACATAATGTTATTTTTTTATTCTTATTTTTTGTGTATGTACCGTCAAATCAGATCTGACTGGTACAGGAGGAAATTGTCCTTCCTTCTCCAGCAGAGCATCTGGTGGATTTGAACCGTGTACCTCTGAGATTGCAGTACAGCTTCTTGCCACTAGGCCACCAGAGCTCCCCTGAACATAATGCTATTTTCAGGAATGGTTCCCTGCCAGTCAATTTTTTTGGTACAGTAAGCCTGTGTATTTCCTCCATCATCTTTTGATGCTCCCTAAATCATTTAAGATTCTGTCCACGGAAATTCTAAGAATTGCAGCTCAATGCCTGAATTTTTTTTTTCACTTTTTCTTTAGCTTGATAAATGCTAAGCAAGGTCTTCTTTTCATTTTCTTCTTTTTTTTTATTGAGATTTTAATGGAAGTTTACAGAGAACTTGGATTTCCATTCATTCATTGTTCCGCATTGTCCTCCCTAACCCCTCCCACAGTTCACTTTTCTCTTTAAAAAAATTAAAAAAATCATTGTTGTACATTTTTTTCCCTACTCAATCCCTCCCCCACCCCATCCACTTTGCTATGCACCTCTTATTCTGGACTGTTGTCATGCAAATAATACCTAATCATGTATTCCTTATAAATAGTTCTTTCCCTCATCTGTTTCAATGCTATATACATTATTTGTCCCCTCTTTTCCTAATTTTTCTCCAACCTCCATGTCAATCCTGTTTCACAACAGGGCATTATGCAGTATTTTTCCTTTTGTAGCTGAGATATTTCACTCAACATAATGTCCTGCAGGGTCATTCACTTTGTATAATATTTTGAGTTCCTTGTTTCTCAGTGCTGCTAGTATTCCATTGTGTGACTATACCACAGCTTCTCTATCCATTCATTTGTTGATGGACACTTTGGTTCATTCCATCACTTTGCTATTATGAATAATGTAGCAATAAGTGTGAATATATCTGGGTGGCAATTCTGGTTTCTTTAGGGTATATTCCCAGTAGTGCAATTTCTGGGTCAAATGATATTTCTATTTCCAACTTTTTGAGAAAGTGCCATACTGCATTCCAGAGTGGTGGCACCATTCTTCATTCTCACCAACAGTGAATAAGGGTTCCAGTGTCTTCACAACCTCTCCAGCATTTGTTTGCTGTCCTGTTGAACTTTTCTATTTTTACTGGGGTGAGATGATATCTCATAGTTGTTTTGATTTGCACCTCTCTTAGAGATAGAGATTTTGTAGTTCATTTTCACGTGTTTGTTCACCATTTAATGTCTTTTTTGGTGAAGTGTCTGTTCATATCCTGTGCCCATTTTGCAACTGGGTTGTCTTAACTTTTTCTTGTGAGGGTACTGGAGTATTCTATAAATTCTAGATATAAGTCCCTTATCAGACATGTTATTACCAAAGATTTTTCTCAGTCTGTGGCTTTCCTATTTACACTGTCGAAGAAGTTTTTTTATATGTATAGGGATTTGATTCTTAGAAGGTCCCATTCATTTATTTTGTTATTTTTTGGTTGTAGAGTTTTCAGGATGCTTGTAAGACTGTGAATGTCATAGATTTAGATTTCTAGACTTCTTTAAGCTTTTCTCTGAAGTTTATGGTCCTATGTCCTTGATCCACTTTGAGTTGGTTTTTGTGTATAATGCTAAATGTGGGTCTTTCTTCAGTTATTTTGTAGATCATTTTCCAATTTTGCCAACACCATTTATTAAAGAGCCTTTAATTTCCCCATTTAACTGATTGCATCTCCTTTTCAAAAAGCAGTTCTTTTTCTAAACCTAGGTCTTCACACTTTTCTGTCACCATGTACATAATTTCCAACAACCAGACCTTCTTTGCTTACAACTTTTGTATTCCAGTCACAAATTAATTAATGTATCTTGATTGCATGCTCAATTTCAGACTGTAAAATTGGCAAAATTATTAAATTTCCTCATATTTGGCTTTATTTGTGGATATGTGTATATATATATAATATCTTTCTATGTATAATATCTTATTACTCAGCAATGTAAGGATAGATCCTAAAATGGTCATTTTTACTATGAATATCACACTATAATTTTTCAATGCAGATCAATCTTAAAATGGTCTTTATTATTATGAGTCAACACCATTGTTCCACAATTATTTTTTTTTTATTCCCAGCGTAATAGATCAACATATTGTCTGATGTAAAGTGGTCAGTCCAGTTCATTTCAGTCTACAGTGCTTAGAATGTTGATCTTGGTGCACTCCATTTCATTTTTTACACTTTGCAGATTTTCTAGATGCATACTTCATATATTCTACATATAAATTATTAATGGATATATGCAGCTAGTTTTTTTAGTAACTTCCAAGCTAGGCACTAGTACTGTTCCTCTCTTGTTTATAGGTTTTCCAAAGGTCTATTATTTCAGAAGTTGGTGGCCCATCCTTCTTCCTACTCTATCTTAATTTGGAAGCTTTCTTGAAATTTATTCACCATCGTTGACCCTGTTCTATTAATTACACTGGTGGCATAGCTACTTGCGTCACAACAACTGGAAATTCATCTCACAGTAGAGCAAATTTACAGGAATCCTGCATTCATAAGAGCAAATTATAAATGAGAAATCATGTGCAACTTGAATTAGAAAATAAAAGGCAATTCTGATAGATTTCTAAGATTTCAATCACATACCTCTCACATTCAACTATATACTCTTTATGGACTTCTATAACTCTTTATGGACTTCTATATCTCGTTGATTTGTTTTCCAAATATGAGGTTCATTTTTATAGTTCATTGAACTTACCACTTGTTGGAGGAAGAGAGTCAAGACTAGATTTTCTAAAGAAAGGTGACAAATTGAAAACCTATTTGTGCCAATAAAATAAAACAGAGAATCTTGTGTTAGAATGCATTTGACTTTTCAAGAAACAATCAATCCTTTTATATTGAGAATTGGATTAAATTTTTATGAGAAATTTTGTTTATTCAAAAGAAACATGAAAACAAAATATATTTAATATGAAGCTAGATGCTCTATAATGGTCAATAATTTTTCTTGCTGTATTTCTTTTTTGTTATGTTATGTGTAGGCCAAAGAAAGCAGGTTTGGAGCCCTGTCTCAGTGCACAGTACATCACATTGTGAACTTCCTTTTAAACTTATGTATCATTTACGGTATCAATTACAATTGAAACTAAGTCCATGAAAGCATGGATTTTGCATAATGTTGTTATTATATAATCTAGTTGGAATTGACTCATAGTTGACCCTCCATTAAGTTTTCACAGACAGCAAATCTCACAGAAAATTTCTTATTTTTCTCCTACAAAGTAGCTGGTGCATTCAAACTGAGAGCAATTAGGTTGAAAACACAACTCCTTACCACAAGATATGTAATATTTATACTTTCTCAGAATTAATATGAGAAAAGAGGAAAAATAGTGGTTATATATAATAAAAAATTAAACATTTGCTATAAATAGATATAGATATAGTCTTGAATAATGACTATTCAATTTAAAAACAACTTATAGTTGTCCCTAAATGTTATATTTTTGTAATTACTTGCTATGCATCAGATATCTGGACACTGACTAGGGATGATAGAAGTAGAGTTGATGCCTTTAAGTTTTCGTGCTGGAGAAGAGTGTTGAATATACCATGGACTGCTAGGAGAATAAACAAGTTCATCCTGGAGAGGGTGAAGCCAGATATCCTTGGGGGCAAGGATTCTAAAGCTCAGTCTGACATACTTTGGACATGTTGCAAGGCGGGATCAGCCCTTGGAGAGGGATGTCATGCTTGGGAGGGTGAAGGGACAGCACAGGAGAGGAAGACTGTTGATGATATGGATTGGTTTCATCACTGGGAAAATGGGTATAGGTATGTCAGAGACAATAGGATTTTCAAGGGATAGAACAGGGGTTAGGGCTGTTGTACATAGGGTTGCTATGAGTCACAAGTAACTGGATGGCACATAACAACAACAACAACATTATGTAAATTTGACTTCACTTTGAAGGCAAATGTTTAATTGACATAACCTCATTCACAATACATTCTATGTCACAATAATTTTTATTTATTTATTTATTTTATTCCTCCACCCTTCCAAATAAGATGTCCCTCTCTAAGGACTGGTCAGTCCTGGAAACATTCCCAAGTATGATAGACAGAGCTTCAAAATCCTTGCCTCCAAGGAGAAACTTGGTTTCTCACTCTCCAGAACAGATCTGTTTGTTCTCTTGGAAGTCCATGGTAGTATGTTCAAGATTCTTCTTCAGAACCACAATCTAAAGGTACCAATTCTACTCTTATCATCCTGAG
>NW_006399923.1:2840558-2848502 GCF_000299155.1 Elephantulus edwardii | reverse complement strand
AACAACAACAACAACAAAGCAAAGTTAAATAAGAAATGTATGTAGATGTTCTGACATAACTACACACTTTACTTAATGACACTTGAAGAACAGATCTATTTTGTACCTTGGAGATTGTATGTGGATTGTAGAAACTATTAACTTCAAGCTGTTAATTTAAAATTAAATAAACAAAGATCTACTTTGATATTACATTAAGGCTAAATGTGTACAATCCTAAGTAATATTTCTTTTGACTGATTTCTGATCTTTTCACTAAGGATATAATCTTTTAGTTAACTATTGCAGAAACATTGATGTTAATGTTAATCACCACAATAAAATTTTGGTGGACATATGTTTTAAATTTGAGTTACAAATTAGCATAATTGTATATACATAGATACACACTAAAGGTGTATTTTCTTTTTTCAAGTGAGCATAAAAATATTATACATCATATATTAAAATTTTCAGGAAGAATACATATATAAGGTTGTTTTTATCTATTTTCTTATCAATATTTGTTATAATTTGAAATTTTCTTATTCCATGCAGGATATGAAATTGTCATAGGACATAGTTCATGTGGTCATATGAGTCATTGTTGATTTGATGGTGTCTAACAACAATAACATATCCTTGAGTACATTTAGTCAATTTAAAAACTAAAGTGTGCTTGATTCAAGCAATGTTGCTCTGAATTGAATCATATGCAGCTGGAAGTTGGACAATGAATCAGGGAGACTGAAAAAATATTGATGCCTTTGGAATTTGGTTATGGTAAAGAGTATTACACATACCATAAACTGTCAAAGAGAACCAACAAATCTGTCTTGAAGGTGCAGCCAGGGTGATCTCTAAAGGGAAGGATAATGAAATTTCATCTCAAATGTTTTCAAAATGTTATAAGCAAAAGCTAGCCCATGGAAAATGACATTAGGCTTAGAAAAGAGGAGGTCAGAGAAGGGGAGGATGACTTTCAATGAGAAGGATTGACTTAGTGATTGCAACATAAATACAGTAGAGATTCAAAAGAATAGGCATAGTTTCTATCTTTTGTATATAGGTTATATGCCAGAATATGTCAGAATGCCACATGTATATGTCAAAATGTTACGTAGTTTACAATCAGGAAAGATTGTGTCTGGATTGTATCCTTTCTCCATAACTATTCAATCTGTATGGTGAGCTAATTATTTGAGGAGTTAGACACTATGAAGAAGAATGTGGCATCAGGATTGGAGGAAGATTCATCAATAAGCTGCTTTATGCAGATGACACAACCTTGTTGAAAGTGAGGGAGACTTGAAGCACTTGCTTTGGAGGATCAAAAACTGCAGCCTTCACTGTGGATTGCATCTCAATGTCAAGGGGGGAAAAATCCTTGCCACTTGACTAAGCCTAATAGGAAAGATGATGATAGATGCAGAAAAGGTTGAAACTGACGACAACTAAATCTTACTTGAATCGTGATCAATATACTTGTTACCAGCAGTTAGGAGATCAGGGGATGTATTGTACTAGGAAAGTCTGTAGTTAGAGGCTTCTCCAAATCATTGAGGAGCAATGATGTTAGTTTGAGGATTAAGGTGTACCTGATTTGGGTCATAATTTTTTCAGTCATTTGCTATGCATAATGAATTAGGAGAATAGAAGAATTGATGTGCACCAAATATACTCCGCTATGCAACCTACATTCTGGACTCTTGTCATACCCATAATACCCTATCATATATTGCATTATGTATAAATGATATAATAATCAAAGTGATCTTTGTTGACCTGCATGGTTAAGAGTTGCCCTACCAACCAAAATGCAAGTGGTTTGGATATGCCAGCTGCTTCATAGGAGAGAGATGGGTAATATCCACTACAGGTTCATCTTAGTTGGTTCCTGCAAGATGACATGTAACAACAGACTATTCGTTGTTGTTAAGTTTCATAGAATTGGTTGAAATAGACAGTGACTTTAAGCAACTGAAGGAAATACTGCTCAGTTTTCACCCTCCTCACATTTTGTACTTTTTGCCCATTTTTAATCTACTATATCATTCTAATTCATTTAAGATCTTTCTCTTTTTCATTCACCATATTTACCAAATATTATATATTTCTCCAGTGATTGGTCCCTCCTTATAATATTCCTAATATCTGCCAGTGTGGAAATTATCAAACTGTATCATTGATATCACATACAAGTAAGATTCTACTGAAGATTATAAAATAAATGACTGGAACAAGTACATCAACAGAGAACTTCCTGAAATGCAGGCTGGATTTAGAAGAGTCCATGGCATTAGGGATATTATAGCTAATGTCATATGGATCTTGGCTGAAAGCAGAGAGTACCAATGGAATGTCTATCTGTGTTTCATTGATTATGCAAAGGCATTTGATTGTGGGGATCACAAAAAACTGTGGCTTACTCTGAAAAAAAATGGGAATCCAAGAACACTTGATTGTGCTTATGTGAAACCTATACTTGGACCAGGAGTCAGTCATCAGAACAGAACAAGGGAACACTGCATGTTTCAAAACTGGGAATGGTGTGTGTCAAGGATGTGTCCTATCTCCATACGTTTTAAATCTATATGCAGAATATAGTATCCAGGAGTCTGGGCTCTATGAGGCAAAGTGTAACATCAGGATTAGAGGTAGACTCAACAATCTATGTTATACAGATGACACAACCCTGCTTGCTGAAACTGAGGAGGACCTGAAGCACTTGATGCAGAAGGTTAAGGACTGCAGCCTTCAGTATGGATTGAACCTCAACATCAAGACAACTAAGATTCTCACCACTGGATCAATTGGAAGCATCATTATACATTAAGAGATTGAGATTGTTGACAGCTTTAGTTTGCTTGGCTCTATAAGCAACACTCCTGGTACCAGCAGCCAGGAAATTAAGACAAATTTCACTGCGAAGTTTGCTCTCAGAGACCTCTCCAAAGTACTGAAGAGCAGCAATGTCAGCCTGGAGACTAAGGTAAGCCTGATACAGGTATTTGCAATTACTTGCTATGGATTGGAAAGCTGGACAATGACTAGGGATGATAGAATGAGAGTTGATGCCTTTGAGCTGTAGTGCTGGAGAAGAGTGTTGAATATACCATGGAGTGCTAGGAGAACAAACAAGTTAGTCCTGGAAAGGGTGAAGCTAGGCTGCTCCTTGGAGGCAAGGATTCTGAAGCTCCATCTGACATACTTTGCACATGTTGCAAGGTGGGATCAGTCCTTGGAGAGGACCATCATCCTTGGGAGGGTGGAGGGATGTTGCAGGAGAGAAAGATCCTCAGTGATATGGATTGATTCCACCACTGGGGTAATGGGAATAGGTGCGTTGGAGATAATGAGACAATGAGATTGACAATGGATGAGTTGAGTTTAGGGCTGTTGAACATAGGGTGGCTGAGTCACAGGTGGTGACATGATGTCACATAATAACAACAACAACAGCAAAAACATTTAAGAGGAAATCTACCCATCCTTGTCTCCAAAGAACATTCGGTCTGTGTAACTTCCAAGATGTATGTGCTTGTTCTTTTGGTGGTTGTGGTGATAGACTAAAAGTTGGCTTGTTTTAGCCATTAGTTAGTTCCTCCAATCTCTAGCTATCTTAATTACAGACATGTATCCTTGCAAATCAGCATAATCTTGCTAATCATCAACAGCTGAAGCACAAATATAAAGAGAGCACTGTCTAATCTAGAGAGTGTGAGAAAACACCAACACAGGGGAGACAGCAAGGCTTAATGTGTGAAAGACTTGAACCAAGATTTGTGGTCAGCAAAGCTTGTGGCAGCAAGACCACAGTGAAAACAAAACCCCAGTGGTAGAGAGACTGGCATTGCAGTGGACAAACGATGACAAGGTGTGACCGGAGGTTTCTTACTGCCACAATGAAAAGAGATTACTGTTTTTGCCTTTGATGTCAGAGGAAAAGCTCCTTCCTGAATTGAAATCAGAGACTGGATTGAAAAGTTGTGCCTTGGAACTGCCGAACCTAAATCTGGACTTATTTTTGGGTGATAGTGTGATATTCTTTGCCTCCCCTACTTGCCAAATTCCTTCCCTAATAAACTCCATTTTTAGTACCGTAACTGTGAGTTTATGAATCAGCAGTGAAAAAATGAATGTCTTTCTGTTGATAGGGCTCTACAGGCACCATGGGGCTTGATACAGGCTCCTTATCAGCTTGCTTTTCTGAGCTGCTGAGGGACTATGCTCTTCCTATTCCCTCTGGTCCTTTCAAAGAGACATTCTTGGCCCTGTGCCTCCATTGCAATATTCATTGCTGGCACTGTAATTTATAGACATCAATTTTTCTTCTACTTTCCTTGTTCAATATTCAAGTAGATATGAGGTGATTAAACATACTTTGTACAAGCACAGCTTAGTCTTTTTACCTTAGTTCTTATTCTTTAGCGCTTTTTAGAAGATTTTCAAAATGCAGTATTTTATTCAATTTCTTGATTATTCCTTCTCAGAGTTGAATGGGATCCAAGTAAACTAAAGTCCTTGAAAATGTCAATTTTTTTTTTATTTTCCATCACGTTGTTTATTGGTCCAATTGTAACGATTTTTGTTTCTATCTTTGCTAGCAAAGTAGTTCAAGTATTTTGTTGGTTCCCCCCACCCTATTCTTCAGGCTCTGTGGTGTTATATGAATTTCAAAGATTTTTTTAGTGAGTCTTGTACCAATCTTAATGCAATATGAGTTTTCATATAGTCCAGCTTCTCTGCAGATAATTTCCTTACTAGATCTCCTCCTGTGTGATTAACAGCCCCTGAAAACCCACTGGAGGGTCAGCTATGGGTTGCTTCTGACTCAGCAGTACACAAAAACAACATAGATTAAAGAGAAATGATGAAATGTTACAACACTGATGTTTATGTCTCTTAATTTTAGGCCATGTAGAAAGTTTGCTTTTTAGTTTATATGCAAGTTTTATCTGACCACTATTAAGTGTTCTGTAATTACCATTATCTGCAATGTTATCCATCATTTATTGCAGCCAAGGCAATGACCCTAGGGTGGGAAACATCCCAATAAAAGGTCTTGCCTTTTATTAACAAAGAATTACCAGAAAAGTCTCAGTGGTTTCAAAAAATCCTAACTTCATTTGTCAGGGCAGCTCATGAGCAGAGCAGGTTAAGATTGAATCTAGAGATGGATCCATGAACAAAGATTTTGGTAAAGTTTGTAGGGACGTTTAGAAAGAAAACAGCATATTTTTCTTCCGAATTCTGAGGATAGCTATGGAAAGGCACGCCTTTTCTATTCTAGGATGTGTGGCCCACGTTTCTTAAACAGCAAGTGTTTACTAAGCCTTATGTGAAGGTTGGAGATGAATATTTAAAGAAAAAATATTTCTATGTTCTTCTGCTTATACGTTATGGGACAGCAAAGTAAACTTACATGAATTTGTTGGTCCTGGCAGTCTGTCTTTATTGTAACTGATCAGAGAGCTGACAAGATTGGGACCAGGAATGGGTATTCAGCACAGTCCTTGAAATACTTCAAAACCCCCTTTGAGGTTAGAGCTTTTCACTGCCTCCACTGAAAAAAATCACTGAGCAATTACTCTGTGAGGCACTGTGCACATTTTTGAAGTTGGTTCAAACTAGTTATTCTGGGTGATAATTTCTAGAAAACTGTTACTTTGTGTCTTGATACCTTATTCCAAGTTATGATTGTTTATTTTATGGTATATGTTTCGTCCTATAATCCTATTTAGTAATTAAACTGGGCTCTGGGTACAAGAAAGCTCTTGTGGTTCAGTCTGTAGAGAGCTGCACTACTAATGCCAAGTCAGCAACTCTCCACAGTTTCAAATCCACAAGGACTCCACCAGAGAAAAATGAGAAATCTCCTCCTGAGATTTACAGTCTCAGAAACGTGTTGGAGAATCAGCCTTGAGACAATTCTGATTGACAGAAAGAATTTTGAAGTTTGATTTATGGGAATTTTGCTCTTGTTCTTACTCATTTATCACAACATTATTTATTTCCTGAGAAGTGAAGATTTTTGTTTCCATCTTTATCGTTAAGTACTTCAGGTTGATTTTCAGTTCTACAAGCAAAGTTGTGTTAAGTACGTATCACAGGTTATTATTGAGTCTTTCTCCATTCCTTATGTTTGTTTCTTACCTACCTCAAAATTCTTTTAACCTCAAAATGTTTTCACAGTCAATAAACACTAGTTAGAAGTTTCAAAGTGTTTCAAAATTTAAGTCTCAAGATGTTTTTGCAGTAAATGAAGACAAGAAGTTTTGTGTTGGGTTTATTTCATTTTGTTTAGAGGGGTTTTTTTGGGGTTTTTTTTCTCCTTCACTTTCAAGTAAGGTCTATCTGAAGTAAGTAATTACTTTTTTTATGCCAAGTCCTCTTCTAAATCTGGCCTGAATGTGTGAAAATTCCTTACCAGTGACAGCTACAACCATTTTTTAAACTAGTATTATCAATGTTATGCTTGTGTGTGATGGTAATGATGTTGGTAGGTGATATATTTCAATAATTTCTGTTGGCCCACCTTTCTTCAGGTTAGGCAAAAATATGATTCTCTTCTAATCAGTTTTCTAGGTCTTTCATTTTATAACAAAGTAAGCATGTCCAAGTTTATTGAAACTTGTTCTCAGTAAATTTTTAAATTGCTAGGTTTTGCTGATGCCTTCAGTGAATCTTAAATAGAATTATCGCTTCAGTCTCATTAGTTCATATTTCTACACTGCTTTCCTGAAATGACTGAGTAGCAACTCAAAGTTTTGCTACAATAGCTGTATTCCTCCTCATTTTCTTTGATGTTTCCTGTGCCATTCAATGGGTTGTCAAAGTTTTTGTTACTACTGTTGTTGTTAGATGCCAAATATTTGATATGACTCTTAGCTACCCTCTTCCGATATACTTGACCATTTGCCTTCTTCATTGATATCATTCCACAAATCACATGGCCTTCGATCATTGGTGTTCAGTGCTTCAAAACTATTCGTTTTTTTTTTTTTCAAATGTACTAAAATGATTTTGAAAATATGACTATATTCAAGATAGTATGTTAGCTGTTTTGGACTTGTTTTAATTTTCTTCAGCTTCAATATGAACTTTCACATGAGTAACTAACTGACGGTTTGAGCCAGTATGGCCTGGCCCTTTTGACTGCTGATGTTGAGCTTCTCCAATGATTCCTTCGACAGATGAAATCAATCTAATTCCTATGCAGACCACCAAATGACGTCCCTGTGTAAAGTTAACATTTGTGCTTTTTTGAAAGGTATTTGCAATAAATAAGTCATTGAAAATACAGCATTTCATTCATTAGTCTATTTCCAGCCTCGTTTCTATTACCAATCTCATATTTTCTGATTCTATTACTTTGTCATTGTTTCCAACTTTTGAATTCCAGTAACCAATTATAATAACTACAACTTGAGTGCATGTTTGGTCAATTTATGACTGCAAGATTTGGTAAAAATTTTTAATTTCTTTCTCTATGGCTCTAGATGTAGGTATGTATATTTGAATATAATTGTGTGAACAGGTCTTCCTTGATATAGTATTCATATATGCATATTCTATAACTCACAAGATTGAATTTCAAGATAGAACATAAAATTAACTTCTTTTTTAAATTTTTTAATAATTTTAATGAACGATTTCCATTCATTCATTGCTACACTTCTCTACCTGCCCAGACCTCTCCACCCGCGCCCCAGTTTGCTCCTCTCTTTCAAAAGTAAAAGACTCCCTCCTTGGTACCCAATCCCCACACACCCCTCCCACAGCCCCAAGTACATTCCACTATGCAACCTTAATTGTGAACTCTTGTGATAACCATAATACCCTATCATACATTGCTTTTAAATTATTCAGTCCCTCATCTGTTTCAGTGCAGTATACAAAATTTATCCAGTTTTTCTGAGTCTTAACTCTACCCTGATATCAGTCCCATTTTACAGAAGTGGC
>NW_006399923.1:2836089-2837683 GCF_000299155.1 Elephantulus edwardii | reverse complement strand
TTCCCAGAGGTTTTGGTAAGTGGTGTTTTCATTGTCATTTGTTTCAAGAAACTTGTTAATTTCATTTTTTTTTCCTAGTACCCAGTCTTGTTCAAGCAAGGAGTGGTTCAGCTTCCAAATGCTTTTTCTTCAGCTTCCAGCATGCTTTTTTCTCCTTTGTCGTCCTATTATTAATTTCTAATTCTGTAGCATTATGGTCTGAAAAGATGCTTTGTATTATTTCTATATTTTTTAATTTATTGATGCTTGCCTTGTGTCCCAGAATGTGATCTATTCTGGAGAATGTTCCATGTACTTTGGAGAAGAAGGTATACTGTGTTTTTGGGGGGTGCATTAGCCTGTAAATATCTATGAGGTCAAGTTGATTTATTGTATGGTTTAATTCTTCAGAATCTTTGTTGAGTTTCTTTCTGGTAGTTCTATCTTTTCTTGAGAGGGGTGTATTGAAGTGTCCAAGTATTACGGTATTGTTGGCTATTTCCTTTTTCAGTTTTGTTTATGTTTGTTTTATGTAGTTTGCAGGTCTTTCATTTGGTGCATAGATATTTGTTATTGTTATGTTCTGTTGTTCTATTGAACCTCTCAGCATTATGTAGTGACCTTCCTTGTCCTTTGTGATGGTTTTTACATTGGTATTTACTTTATCGGAGATTAATATCACTACTCCTGCTTTTTTCTGGTTGCCGTTTTCTTGGTATATTTTCCCTCACCCTTTTATTTTTAGTCTGTCTTTATCTTCATTTTTTAGATGTGTCTCTGGTAGACAACATATTGATGGATTTTGGCTTTTTATCCAGTCTGCTACTCTTTTTCTCTCCAGTGGTGCATTTAAGCCATTTACATTCAGTGTGATTATTGAGAGGCAAGGTTTTGTTGCCATCATTGTGTTGAGTTCTTTTTGGTGTTGTTGCTAGTTACTTTGGTCCATGATGCTTTCTGTGTTATCTCTGTGAGAAGAACAGCTCTGAGTCTGTCCTACAATGCTGGTCTTGTTTTTACAAACTCTCTTAATTTTTGCTTTTCTGAGAATATCTTGATCTCTCTCTTTCATATTTGATGGCTAACTTTGCTGGGTATAGTATTCTTGGTTGACAGTTGTGTTCTTTGAGTGTTTGATATATGTCCTTCCTCTCTCTTCTTGCTTGTATGGTTTCTTTTGAGAAATCAGCAGGCACTTAATCTTATCTGCTCTCCCTTATAGATGACTTTGTTTCTCCCTTGCTGCTTTCAGGATTCTCTCCTTATCTTTGGTTCTGGCAAATTTAACTATGATATACCTTGATGTTTTTCTTTTTGGGTCTAGTCTATATGGTGTTCGCTGAGCTTCTTGTATATATATTCTCTCATTCTTCATTATGCATGGAAAGTTTTCCTCTAGTAATTCTTCCACAACTTTTTCAGTGCCTTTACTTGCTACTTCCTTTTCTGGGATTCCAATGATGCGCATGTTCTTTCTTTTGATGGTGTCCCACATTATTCTTAGGTTTTCTTCCTTTTCCTTCCTTTTTGTGTCTGCTGTTTGCTCTAGCAAATCCGTGGTGACAATTTTGTCTTCTGTTTCATTGGATCTTTGTTCCATGTGCCCCTCCATCAT
>NW_006399923.1:2832424-2835107 GCF_000299155.1 Elephantulus edwardii | reverse complement strand
CCTCCCACCAGTGGGCTCATCCTTGGAAACTCTCCCAGACAATTGGCGATGCCCAAGAAAACCCAATTAGGATCCTACCAGCCTTTCTTGTGGCAGATCAGTCCCACAGCAGCTCGATTGGTGGCTTCAGACGATGGCTGTCTCCATGGTGTGCCTTTGTGTGCTGACTCAGAATTGTATTGTCCACAGCTATTGTTGTGTTGCGTGAAGGAGTCTCTAGTGGCCCTGGAGCACCACCAGGGGGCGCAGAGTTGTCCCGAGGCCACCAGGGTGTGCCAAAACTGTGGGGGTGCGGGATAGTGGTGGGGTGGTGTCCCTGGACACAGTGCTGTGGCAGGGATGGGGGGTGCAGGGCTTGGGCAGTGCTGGGAGTTAGGGGTTGCATTCTCTTCCCAGATACTAAGCTGTGAAGTCACCAGTCCTCAGCAAATAAGATTTACTGCACCTCGTCACCCTTCTTGTGCTCTGTGTCATCCTTCTTTGCAAAATTAACTTTTTAACTGTGAACATAACGTCATTCTTTTTCTGTATTTCATTCCCAGCATAGTATCCCATGTGATTATCTGATTTATAGTGGCCAGAGCTACTCCATCTCATCTCACTAATGCCGCAAACATTGATGTTCATGTTATCCATTTCATTTTTAACAATATCTAGTTTTCTAACAGTCAAGCTATGTACATACCATCTTCTAAATATTAAAGGATGTTTGCCCTTATTTTCCCTCCCTGACTTCTCATCCGGAAGGACTCTATAACAAATAATATATCTGTCAGCAAAATTTATGGTTCCAGGGGAAATGGATAATTTTCATGTGGAATGCTGCCACAATTAAGATTGTTGTTGTTGTTGCTCCTAAGTGCTATCAAGTCAGGCATAACATCTAGTGACTCTCTGAACAAAAGCCCTGAATTTTTGTTCTATAACTATTTTTGTTTCTCTAAGTTCATAGAGTTTCCAGAGGCATGTTGTTTAGGAAGTTGATGCCACTGCTACTTCCAAGCCTTTCTTGATTTGGGAGCTCCACCAAACACTGTCCACCAAAGGTAAACATGACATTTGACATACCAGTGGCACAGCGTTCAGCATTACAGCAACCCCAAGTTACTTCAGTACTGTACCACTTAGAAGAATATTCATTCCAAACACAATTACGATCAGGCCTGAGGGCCCAATCAACTTTTAAATATGCAGGCCTGCTCACCAAGTACTGATTGGCTCTAAATAAGAGTCACACACAGCTCATTGTTAGCCAAATTCAGTAAATGCAATCAACTCACACACAGTTGTGAACAAAATAAGAACAAACAATCAATCCCCAAGCTTCAACCAAACCAGGAATAACCCACCTTTCATAATCTGCTTCATACATGAGCCTTGTTTCTATTGTTATGTGCTATCAAGTTGCTTGGGACCCATAGCAATCCTTTGTACAGCAGAACCATGCCCTGTCCTGAACCATTCTCACTAATTCCAACACACTAACCCCCATTGCTCCAATAACTAAAACAATTCATCTCAGTTGGAGCCTTCCTCTCCTTCACTGTCCCTCTATACTTTCAAGCATGATGTCCTTCTCCAAGGACCTGTCTCTCCTGGCCACATGCTTAAATTATGTGAGACAGAACTTCAAAATCGTAGCCTCCAGGGAGAAACTTTGTTTCACCTTCTCCAAGACATACTTGTTTTCTTTACAGTCAATAGTATGTTCAAGACCCTTCCCTAGCACCAGAATTTAAAGACAACAATTCTTCTGCCATCCTTAGTTATTGCACAGTTCTCTGATGCATAGCAAGTAATTACAATGTACATGCCTGGATGAGGCACACCTTAGTCTATAGTCTGACATCATTGCTTTTCAGCAACCTGGAAGAGGTCCCTGAGAGCAGCTTTTTCCCAATGCAATTTGTCTTTTTATTTTCTGACTGCTGGTGTTAAGAGTGTAGTCTGTGAATCTGACTAAGCTGTAGTTGTTAACAACTTCAGTCTCTTCTCCATCTATCATGGGGCTGCCAGTGGGCCCAGTTGTAAGAATCTTTGTCATCTTGATGTTAAGCTTTAACTAATATTGAAGACTACAGTCCTTGACCTTCTGCAGGAAGCACTTCAGGTCTTCAGTTTAAGCAAACAAGGTTGTATCATCTGCATGACATAAGTTGTTCATGAGTCTTCCTCCAATCCTAATGTTGCATTCTTCCTTACAAAGCCCTCCTTTCTGAGTCTGTTCTGTATATAGATTGAAAAGCCTTGCGGACAGGATGCATTCCTGACCCAGTCTTTCCTGATTTGGAATAATGCAGTGTTTCCTGCTTTGTTTGAGGACTGCTACCTGGTCCAAGTATAGATTTTGCATAGGCACAGTGAAATGTTCTGGATTTCCAGCTTCCTCAAGGTTAGTAGCCACAGTTTGTTGTAGTCCATGCAATCAAATGCCTTTGCATAGTTAATGAAACACAGATAGACATTCCTCTGGTACTCTTTGCTTTCTGTTGAGGTCTGACATTGGCAATAATGTCTGTACTGCCACGACCTCTTCTAAATCCAGCTTGTATTTCTGGTAGTTCTCTGTCAACGTACTGTTCCAATCATTTAAGGGTGATATTCAGCAGGATTATGCTAGTGTGTGACATTAGTAATATTGTTTGATAATTTCCACACTCTGTTGGGTCATCTTTCTTTGAAT
>NW_006399923.1:2817610-2831887 GCF_000299155.1 Elephantulus edwardii | reverse complement strand
TTGCCTTCCTAAGCTGTCCTTAGAAATCTTCTATTCAGATTTCTTCTCTTTGTTTTGGCTTCTTGATGCTCTTGTGAAATATTCAGAGTCTCTTCTGACATCTATTTTGGTCTTCTCCTTCTTTGTAATGACCTTTTCCATTCTTCATGAATGATATTCTTGATGTCTACCCCAAAGCTCATCTGGTCTTCGGTGTTCAAGGCCTCAAAACTATTCCTGAGTTGATTTTTAAATTAAGAGAAGATAGACTCATGGTCAAATTTTTATTCCTGTGGATATAATTTAACCTTTTTTAGCTTTATTTTGAACTTGCATATGAGTGCTTGACAGTCTGTTCCGCAATCAAAGGCTGGTCTAGTTTTCACTGCTAATACTGAAATTCTCCAGTGATTCCTTCTACAAATGTAATTAATCTGACTCCTGTGCATCTTCATCAGGTGAAATTGTGTGTATAGCCTGAGTTTATGTTTCTTATAAAAGGTATTTGCCATATATAAATCCTTGATTATACAGAATTCTATCATTCTATCCCCAGCTTCATTTCTGTCACCAAGTCCATATCTTCCTACTACTGATCCTTCTTTATGGTTCCCAACTTTCACATTCCAGTCACTGATTATTATTAATGAATCATAGTTATTAATGAATCTTAGTTACATGTTTGATCAATTTCTGACTACAAAGGTTGATAGAAATCATCTACTTTCTCCTCTTTTGCTCTGGTTGTTGGTGCATAAATTTGAATTATAGTGGTATTAACAGGTCTTCCTTCTTTGGATATTATCTTGTCATTCACAATGTTGTATTTAAAGATAGATCTGGGAGCGGCCTCATTAATTATAATAGCAACTGGATTTTTTTCTCTTCTTTTTCATCTCCAGCATAATAGATCATATGATCATCTGATTCAATGTCACATGCCAGTTCATTTCATTTTGCTAATACCTAATATGCTAATATTTATGTGTTCCAATTTTTTTCTTAACATTATCTAATTTTTCTATATTTGTGTTTCTCACATTCCACATACCAATCACTAGTTTCTTCTTACAGCTGTTCTCCTCTGTGTTTCCAAATTTGAGCACTCAACCTCTGTTGCCACATCTGTTATTCCATTCTAAGTGTGCTCTGCTGTGCATAAGGTTTTCAAAGGCATGTTATATTTTAGATGTAGAAGGCCATAAGCTTAGTAGAGTAAAATACTCTAAGGAATATACGAGCTAGTCAACCTAACGAGTTGAAGTGCATGCTGTCTTCTTACCAGTGACTGAACGCTTTGGTAATGGTAAGAGTTCATATGTTTGGATTTTTACTGATTCGGGGACAGTCAATAATAGCTTAGTAATACGGTCAGAAAAATTGGAGATAGAAAATGAGGAAGTAAAAGATATAGATGAATATGGAGTCATTTGAATAGCTTCAAATGAAGGAAAAAATAGTGGAGGGCAGAAATAAAGTTAATATCTCAGAAACCGAGAGCTAAAAGAAAACAAATTTAAGCCTTCAAGCCACGGGTGGCAATACTTAAGGATAGTTTGGGCAGAATGTTGAATGATCCAGGAAGTATCAAAAGAAGATGGAAGGAGTACACAGAGTCACCGTATCAGAAGGAATTGGCTGACACAGAGGAATTTCATGAAATAACATATGAGCGAGAGCCTATGGTGATGAAGGAATTTGCAAAAAACAAGGCTCCAGGAGTTGATGGCATACCAATTGATTTATTTCAACAGACACTGCCCTGGATGTGCTTACTAAGTTGTGCCAGGAAATCTGGAGGAAAGTCAAATAGCCAACTGACTGGAAGAGATCCGTATTTTTTCCCATTCCAAAGAAAGGTGACCCAACAGAGTGTGGAAATTATCAAACCATATCTTTGATAGCACATGCAAGCAAGATTCTGCTAAAATTATCCAAAACATTTGGAACAATATATCAACAGAGAACTACCAGATGTGCAGGCTAGATTTAGAAGAGGTTGTGGTACTAGGGATATTATAGCTAATGTTAGGTGGACCTTGGCAGAGAGCAGAGAATACCAAAAGAATGTCTATCTGTATTTCATCGACTATGCAAAGACTTTTGACTGTGTGGATCACAACAAGCTATGGCTGACTCTGAGAAGAACGGGAACCCCAGAACATTTGATTGTGCTAATGTGAAACCTATACTTGGACCAAGAGGCAGTCATCAGAACAGAGCAGGGAGACACTGGATGGTTCAAAATCAAGAAAGGGGTCTGTCAGGGATGTATTTTGTCTCCATACATTTTAAATTTGTATGCAGAACAGATCATCTGAGACGTTGGTCTGTAGAGGAGGAATGTGGCATCAGGATTGGTGAAAGAGTCATCAACACTCTGCATTATGCAGATGACACAACCCTGCTTCTGAAACTGAGGAGGACTTGAAGTGCTTGCTGCATGCAGAAGGTCAAGGTCTGCAGTCTTCAATATGGACTGAAGCTCAACCTCAAGAAAACAAAGATTCACACCACTGGGTCAATTGGCAGCATCAGTGAAGATATTGAGATAGTTAACAGTTTTAATTTACTTGGTTCCATAGTCAACGCTCTTGGTAACAGCAGCAAGGAAATCAGGAGACTAATTGCATTGGGAAAGTCAGCTGTGAGGTTCCTCTCAAGAGTACTGAAGAGCAACGATGTCAGGCAGGAGACTGTTCCAGGCGATAGTCTTTGCAGTTGCAGGCAATGCATTAGAGAGTTGGACAGTGAATATGGATGACAGAAAGAGAATTGATGCCTTTGAGCTGTGGTGCTAGAGAAGAGTGTTGAATACCATGGACTGGTAGAAGATCAAGCAGATTTGTCCTGGAGAGGGTGAAGCCAGAATGCTCCTTGGAGGCAAGGATTCTGAAGCTTCGTCTGACATACTTTGAGCATGTTGCAAGGAGGGACTGATCCTTGGAGAGGGACATCATGTTTGGGAGAGTGGAGGGATGGCACAGGAGAGGAAGACCTTCGATGAGATGGAAGTGAGTGGAGTGGTGGGAATGAGTGTGTCTGAGACAGCGAGGTTGGCACAGGATAGAATGGCGTTTAGGGCTCTTGTGCATAGGGTCGCTATGAGTTGCAAGTGACTCGATGGCACAGAACAACAACAATGGAGTTATTTTAAAAGCTACAGGAAAAGGTTCAAATTATGGAGGGAACAAAATAAAGCATTAAGAAAGTGAATACTCAAGAGACAGGGATACAGAAGAATATGCTGAAGAGGAGAAAGAAAGAATTGAAAAAGTACTTCAAAAATATCAAAAGACAGTGTAAAGCCAACAGAGTACGGGAAATAACAGGAATAAATGAAAATGAAATCCAGACTATTAAGACTGAAATGGCAGAAGTGTCTAAAATGCTTGAGGGACAAAAAATTAAAACAGAAGAAATGGAACAGAGTTAGTGAGCTGCAAAGCAAGAACCTCAATGGAAAAAGACTAAAAAATAACAACAGCAAAACCCCAGAGATGATACATACAGAAAATGAATAAAACATTAGAATCATATGGGATGACATCAAAAGGAACAATACACATATGAATGAAATTCCAGAACACCAGAGGGACAGTGAAATAACTGAGAAAATTGTGGAAGAGGTCTAGAAGAAAACTTCCCAGATATTATGAATAATGGAGAAATTCACATCACGCTCAGTGAAAAAAAATAAACTAGACCCAAAAAGAAAAACATCACGATATATCACAGTTAAATTCTCCAAAATAAAAGATAAGGATTAAATACTGAAAGCAACATGGGAAAAACAGTCACTTAAGAGGAAAAACAATTAGATTGAGTTCTGATTTCTTAGCATAGACCATGCAAGCAGGAAGACAACCCCCAACCAAGGATCTTGTATCCAGAAGAGCTGTCCATTAAATATGGAGGGGAAATTCAGTCAATTGTAGAAAAAATGAAACTTAAGACATTTATGATGATAAGATAAAAAAAATTAGAAATTTTAATGGAATTCCTTTACGAAGAGATATCAAATGGAAATGGATGGACTACAGTAACTAGAAGCAACAGAAAAAAGAAACACAGAAAATTGTCAACAATAAAGCTTGGCATGTTAATAATCACACTTAATGTGAATGGACTGAATGTGCAAATTAAGAGAAAAAGAGCAGCCGATTGGATAAAATTAAAAAGACCAAAGCCCATCAATATTTTGCCTACAAGAGACACATATGAATCAACAAAGAGGAGGGTGCAAAATAGACTCAAAATAAAAAGCTGGGAAAATATACAACAAGCAAATGGCATACACAGAAAAGCAAGAGCTATAATGCTAATCTCTCTTTGGTAAAATAGATTTCAGTATGAGAACCACCATAAAACCTAAGAAAGAACAGTATATAATGATTAAAGACACAATAGATCAAGAAGATAAAATACTGGTCAGTATCTATGCACCAAATGATAGACCTACAAAATAAGGTTAGTAGAATTAATTTCAATTTTTTCAAATTCAATTTAAATTTTCTGGCAAGGAGCTCTTCTGTCAATCCAAAGGCATACAATTCAAATGCACTACTTGTTCTACAGGAGACAGCTGGTACATTTCCTCCTATGTGATTTATTGTCTCTGAAAACTCTCACTAGAGCATCAGCTGTGGGTTAATTTCAGCTCAATGGTATTTATCAACAACAGCAAATAATGGCATTGCCTATTAGTCCAGCGGTGAAGAGTTTTATTTTATTGATTTTGAGATATGATCACTTTGAAGGTTGTAGTCTTCGATGTTCAAGGCCTAGTGTTAAAAGCCTTATTCCCTTCCAGCAAACATGAATGTGTTATCTGTGTAACACATGTCACTGATGAGTCTTTCTCCAATCCTCATGCCACATTGTTCTTCACATAGTTCAGCTTCTCAAATGATTTGAAAGACATATAGATTGAAGAGTTATTAAAAACTGATTCAACCCTGATGCACACCTCTTAACTTGAAACCATAAATTACTCCCTTATTCTCTTCAGATATCTTTATACATGGTCTAAGTATGCATTTCACATGAGCACAATAAAGTGTTCTGGTATTCCTATTCTTCTCAATGTTATCTATAATTGGCTATGATCCACAGAGTCAAATGCCTCTTCAAAGTTAATATAACACAAAAAAGAAAAGGGTAGCTCAGGAAGATAAAACAAAATATTATTAGGAAAGGCCCAAAGAGCTGGAGTCAGAAAATCAAAAGGAATGAACTCATTGAGAATTTCTTAAACTGAAGGAACTGAAGAACAAATTCAAGCCTTGAGTAACAATATTTAAGGATGAGAAGAGCATCATGCTTGAAAGGATGGAGGGACACTGGAGATGAAGACTCCGAATGAGATGGATTGATACAGTATCTGGAGTAACAGGGGTAGGTGTGTTAGAGTCACTGAGACTGGTTCAGGATAGGATAGGCTTCAGAGCTGCTGTACTTAGGGTCACTAGGAGTCACATGTGACTTGATGTGATGGCACACAACAACAAAAACATGAGTAGAATTTTGGAGGATCCAGAAAGCATCAAAATAAGATGGAAAGAGTACAGAGTTCCTATACCAAAAAGAATTGTCTAGCTCAGAAATATTTCATGAAATAACTTATGTTTAAGAGGCAATGGTGAAGAAGGAGGAAGTTCAAGCTGCTCTGAAGGAATTGACACAATACGAGGTCCCAAGAATTGATGGAATAACAACAGACATATTTCAACAAACAGATAAAACCCTGCATGTGCTCACCTGGCTGTGCTGTGAGATCTGGGGGACAAACACCTGACCAACTGACTAGAATAGATCAATATTTATTCTTATTCCAATAAAAGGTGATTCCACAGAGTGAGGAAATTATAGAAAAATACCAATAATATCACATGCTAATAAAACTCTGCTGAGGATAATAAAAAAAAAACAAACCTGGAACAGTGTATACACAGAGAACTACCAGAAATAGAAAGTGAAGCCATGACACTAGGAACATTTATTAACTCCAATGTCAGATGGATATTGGCTGTAAGCAAAGAGAACCAGAGGAATGCCTATCTGTCTTCATTAACTTTACAAAGGCATATGATTGTGTGGATAACAACAAATTGTTGCTAACCTTGAGAAGACTGGGTATCTCAGAACACCTGATTATGATCATGTGAAACCTATACTTGGACCAAGAAGCAGGACTCAACAAAGCAAGGTAATGCTGTGTGGTTCAAAATCAGGACATGAGTTCATCAAGGATTCATCTTGCCTTTTCAATAAGTGAGGAACAGGTCATTAAGGAGACTGGCCTTTCTGAGGAGGAATGTGGAATCAGGATTGGGGGGAGACTCATCAACAATATGCTTTATGCAAATGACACAAGCCTGCTTGCGGAAAACTGAGGAGAGCTTGAAGCATTCGCTGCAGAAGGTCAAGGACTGTAATCGTCAATATGGATTGAAGCTCAACATTAAGAAAACAAAAATTCTTACCTCTGGGATTATTGGCAGCACTATGACAGGTAAAGAATAGATTGAGATAGTTAATAATTTCATCTTGCTCAGTGCCACAAACAAATCTCTTGGCACCAGCAGTGAGGACATCAAAAGACAAATTGCATTATGAAAATCTGCTGTCAGAGACCGCATCAACGATGTCTAAATCAGTCTAGAGACCAAGGTGCACCCGATGCAAGCCATGGTATTTGCAGGTACTTGCTACACATGCAAGATCTGGGCAATGTCAAAAGATAACAGAAAAAGAATTGATGCCTTTGAGTTGTGGTACAGGAGAAGAGTGTTGAACGTACCATAGACTGCCAAGAGAAGAAAAAGGTCTGTTCTCAAGAGAGGGTGAAACTAAGCTGTTCCTTGGGGACAAGGATTTTGGGCATGGTGCCAGGAGGGCCTGATCCTTGGATAAAGATATCATATTTAGATGGGTTAGAGGGACAGCACAAGAGAGGAAGACCCAGATGAGGTGGACTGACACAATAACTAGGATAATGAGGATAGGTATGTCAGAAGTAGTGAGATTGTCTTAGGATAGAGCAGGGTTCTAAGCTATTATGCATAAGGTGGCTAGAGTCGGATTTGACTCAAAGGCACATAAAAACAACAACGACAACAAAGACAACTGTAATTATTCCTTCTATTTTTTACATTCAGCCAAGATCAATCCACAATCAGCAATATTTCTTTTTTAAAAAAATATTTTATTAATTCTAATAAACCTTTACAGAGATTTTTGTATTTCCATTCTTTCATTGTTGCATTTTTCTCTCTACCCACTCTTCCCCCGCAGTTTGCTCTTCTCTTTGAAAAGTAAAAGAAAAATTACTTCATTGGTATACAATATCCTCCCCTCCACAGTACACCCCACTATGCAACTTTGATTCTGGACTCTTGTCATAATAATACCCAATCATATATCACTTTCCCTTATCTGTTTCAATGCAATATACATCATTTATTCAATTTTTCTTAGTCTCACTCCAACCCTGATGTCGGTCCCATTCTACAACAGTGGCACTATGCGGTATTTGTCCTTTTGTGACTGAGATATTTCACTCAGCGTAATGTCCTCCAGGGTCACCCATTTTGAACAATATTGCATGAGTTCCTTGTTTTTCAATGCAGCATAGTATTCCATTGGGTAGATATACCAGATCTTCTCTATCCATTCGTTTGTTGATGGGCATGTAGGTTGTTTCCAACTCTTTGCTATTGTGAACAAAGCCACAATAAATAGGGGTGTGCATATATCTGCCTGAGTGGGAGTTATGGCTTCTTTAGGGCATATTCCCAGTAGAGGAATAGTTGGGTCAAATGGTACTTCTATTTGCAACTTTTTGAGAAAGTACCCTACAGCCTTTCATAGTGGTTGCACCATTTTACACTTCCATCCACCAACAGTGAATAAGGGTCCCAGTTTTCCGCAACCTTGCCAGCATTTGTTGTTTTCTACTCTGTTCAGTTTTGCTATTCTAACTGGGGTGAGATGACATCTCATAGTTGTTTTGATTTGCATGTCTCTTAGAGCTAAGGATTTTGAACATTTCTTCATTTATTTCTTGGCTATCTGAATGTCTTCTTTGGTGAAGTATTTGTTCATATCCTGTGCCCATTTTTCAACTGGGTTATTTACCTTTATCTTGTGGTGCTCGAGTATTTTAAACATTCTACATATTAGTCCTTTAACTGACATATCATTACTAAATACTTTTTCCCAATCTGTGGCTTCCTGTTTTACTCTTTTGGAGAAGTTGTTAGATGTGCATAGGAACAATGGTATTTCTTATGCTGCTCTGAATTCAGCTTGAATTTCTGACAGTTCACTTTTAATGTACTGTTCTAGTATTTGTTTTAATAATAATAGTAACATGCAGAAGTTGGTAGAAATTCTCAGGTTTTTATATTTGTCTTATAGTGGTTGATGAGTAAACTTTTTATAATTGTAATTTTAAAAGTATTTCCTCATATCTGTACGGTTATTACCCTATCACCAATGGCAATAGAATAGACTTCAGAACAGATGTTGAAATGGTCTTTTCTAAGATGAATTTGCTGACATCTTCCTTCAATTGGTTGTTCTCTGTGCAATAGGATCATATGGATTTCTGAATCCAAAAGGCTAATTCCAGTCCATTTCACCTTTTTTTCTGTTTAAGATAAGAAACTCTGGTGTTATGGTGGGTAAAGTGTTTATGTACTAATCAGAAGGTATGAAATTCAAACTCCTAGCTCCTTTACTGAACTTACAAGATGGACTGACATGGTAACTAACAGATGGCTCAAGTAAATCAGAGTTGATGAGAATGGTACAGGATAAGACTGTGTTCAGTTCTGTGACTCATAGTGTCACTGCATTGCAGTTGACTCAACAGCACATAACAAAACCAACAAAGCTTCTCTATAAGAGACAAATTAGCATTCTATTCTCATTAAAATATTAAGCCTTGTAAAACCAATGGAAGATTACCCTGAGTCAGAATCAAGTTGAAGCCATTCAGTTTGAGTTCAATTTTAAAAATGGACAGGGTATCAATTGAAATGGAGTCCATTGTTATGTCACAATTCAGTTTTTCTACATTCAGTATTCCCCAGTTTGATGGACGTTTGCTGCTGTCTCCTCATTTTGAACCATTCCAACCATGGAAATGAACGTCTTTCATTGACTGAAGGTTTTACTATATGTCATTCAGGTAGACACTATTATAGAAGGCAATTTTTACCAATAATATGAATGTCTTTGAACATGTGCATCTCATCTTCTGGCAAGATATCAGACATTGATCTTTTATTATTTATATTATTTCCCCTAACTAATCATTTAAGAATTGGGATGGTGACCAATTCTGTTTCTTTAGTCTGAAGATCCAAAGAAACTTGTCCACCATAGGTGATCTTATGTCTATTTGCAATTCTGGAGGCGTAAAAGATCATAGGCACATATAAGCCACAACATTATGATAAACTGGCAGACAAGTCCTGGGTATTAGAGCTAAGAGTCAATTATTCAGTTGTATTAATATTCTAATTTCCCAGAAGACTGATGTCTCTTTTAAAGTGAACATAAATTCTTTAACTTGCAGTTCTTGTCAAGGATTGTATCTTCTTTCTTTCTGACATACTGTTTTATATTAGATTTTTTATTAACCTTTAAAATGAAATCATAACTCACCTATCAATTTGACTGGTAATTTAAATGTAATATATTAGCTATCTCTTGTTTTCATAAGATACAAGCACTCCGTGGTTTATGAGAGAAATTCACTTCTAACTATGTCTTAAAACTTAAGGATTTGTCGGGACTTTGAAATGAGTCTGTGCATTCTAATGTTAGGTGAAAAATATTGCCAGGATGGACACAATTTTTTTAAAGGTATAGAAAGTGAATGTAAAATATAAACTGAATGGGGGGGGGGAAATCAGTTGAATCCTTGCTAGAAATTTAATCTCTCCCTTATAGCAGAATATCTGTGTATGAGTTAATAGCAGTCAAATCTTATGTCCTCATATTTTGACAATAATCTTAAGCATTCCTGCACTATGTTTAGATGACAGCCAAGAGAGATGCTCTGAATGTGTATGGTTCTTCAGAGTTCTTCCAAAAATTCAACCCTAGCATCACATTCTTAAAAGGGTTCTCTACATCTCTACCAGTTTTCATATCCCAGACCTTCAATCTGTAATTTTTCCTGTTCTAGAAACAGTGTGGAGTTTGCCAAATTGTAAAATTCTGAATTTATTTTTATTTTGTTTTGTCTGTCATTGCAGAACAGGTCCTAGGGGCAACTCACTCTCTCATTCACTGCTTTGAAGGGCTGGCAGGTTCAAATTGCTGACCTAATGTTTAGTAGTGCAACACTTAGTGCACCAGGACTCCTAAAGATCAAGTCCTTGTCAGTAAATCAGGTATTTATAAGTCAGGTATTTCTTGAAGAGGGACATGAGACTGGGAAGGGTGGAGGGTCAGCAAAGGAGAGGGAGAAACTCAACCAGGTGGATTGGCACGGTGACTGCCATAATGCGCTCGTGAGTGTCAGGAAGTGTGAGGATGGCACAGGATAGAAGAGGGTTCAGATCTTTTGTTCATAAGGTGGCTGTGAGTGGTACTCAACTGGATAGCATGTAAAAACAACAACAACAACCACATAAGTACTAACTGTATTTTTTGTCTTTTTAAAAAAGAATCCAATTAAGTTCTTTCTGTAAGCTTTTGACATCATTTTGATGCTAATTTTAGCTTTAGAAAGGTCTGAACTTTTTGACTCTGCCTAGTAAGAGATCAGGAGCTCTGGTGACCTGGTGGTGAGGACTGTGCTGCCAACCCAGAGGAATATGGTTTGGATGCACTAGCTGTTCTGCAGGATCCTCTCCTGCTATTTACTGTCTCCGTAAATCCATTACAGGGTCAACTATGGGTCAGTCTTATCTCAATGGCACACAACAACAACAGTAAGAGGTAAGAGCTTCCAGAGTTTTCAAGAGTTCTATTTTCACCGACTAGAAAAACATAACTCTCAAATAGTTGTCAAGCAGAAGTCGCCATGGAGAAGAGATTCCTTCTTTCCAGGGACCACAAATCATATTTACTTTCAGATTACAAAATTAAATCTATAACAACTTCCATTCATTAAAAGTGTTAATACTAATGCTAATAAGGGGGACATGGTGACCTAGTGGTAAGAAGTTACACTGTAATCACAAAAGCACAGCCTTCACAAGAAAATGGTTGATCACACAATTACAAAATTGGCAGAAAATGTGGAAAGACTCCACAGAGGGAGATATTTGGATGGCTGACAGATACATGGATAAGTGGTCAAATTCACTAACAATAACAGAGTTGACAATCAAAACCACAATGTGATACCATCTTATTCCAGTAGCAGTGGCAAATTTTAAAAGGACATTAAGTAATAAATGTTGGAGAGGATGTGGCGAGATAAGAACTCTCTTACAGTGTTGTTGGAAATGTAAAATGGCACAACCACTCTGGAAGGCAGTTTGGTGTTTCCTCAGAAAGCTGAATATAGAAATTCCGTATGACCCAGCTATTCCACTGCTTAGAATATACCCTGAGAAAACCAGAACTGAGGCACAAACAGAAACTTGTACACTAATGTTCATAGCAGCATTATTCACCATCACAAGAACATAGAAACAGCCCAGATGTCCAACCACAATCGAATGGATTGAGAAATTATGGTTCATTCTACACAGCAACAGGAGCAATGATTTTGTAAATTACTGCCTAAGTTGGGAGGGATTGGAAAGCACTCAGTTCCATAAGGACAAATACTGTATAAGACCATTAATTAAAAATAGATAACTAGGAAAACATCTATGAGGATATAAGTGGGGGAGTAGGGGAGCACAGGGGTGAGGATGGTTGGAGGGCATAATCATAGAGTCACACAATTTGATTGGTGGAGGGAGGGGTAGTTTAAAGAAATGGAAAACATCTGGTGTGAAAAACAATGTATATGAAATTTTTAAGTAAACCAGTATAAAAGAAAAATTTTATATTAAAAAAATGAATTAGTTCACCCCTTTTGATTTTTCAATTCCACCTGTTACCACATTTCATTATAATACTTTGATTTGTCTTCCCATGTTGCTCTGTGAAATCTTCTGTGAAGCTCTTTAACTCTTTCATGCCTTCCTTTTGTTTTGGCTTTGTGGTGCTCTCATGCAATATCCAGAGTCTCTTCTGACTTTCATCTCAGTCTTCTCTTCGTCCTCTGTTTTTGCAATGACCTTTTGCATTATTCACAGATGATATCCTTGATATCCTCCCGCAGCTCATCTGGTCTCCGTTTATTATTGTTCAAGGCCTCAAATATGTTAATAAGATTTTTTTAAAAATACAGATAGTATAGGCTCAAGGTCAAATATTGGTTCTTGTGGATTTCGTTTAATCTTCTTTAGATTCAGTTCTAACTTGCATATAAGTAGTTGATGATCTGTTCCACAATCAGCACCTGGTTTAGTTTTCACAATTTATTTTTAGTTTCTCCAATGATTCTTCACTAGATGTAATCAGTCTGATTCCTGTATAAACCATAAGCTTAGGCCCATGTGTACAGTCACCATTTGTGTTTCTTATAAAAATGTGTTTGCAATGAATAGATCATTGATTGTACTAAATTCTATCATTCTTTCTCCAGACTCATTTCTGTCACTAACTCCAAATTATCTGACTACTAATTCTTCTTCCTAGTTCCCCAACTTTTGCATTCCAGTCACTCATTATTATTATACTTTGATTTACATCCAATCAATTTCTGACTTCAATAGTTAGTAGAAATAATCTATTTTCTTCTCTTTGTCTCTGGTTGTTGGTGTATTTATTTCAATGATTGTAGTATTAGCAGGTTTTTCTTGTATGTGTATAACTTTTATCCTGTTACTCATAGCATTATGGTTCAAGATGGATCTGGAAATTGTCTTTTTAACTATGAATGAAGCCCCATTTTTCCTCACTTTTTTATTTCTGGTGTAGTAGATTACCTGACTGTCTGATTCATATGTCTCATGCCAGTTCATCTCATATTGCCAATGTCTAGTATGCCAATATATGCATTCCATTTCTTCTTTAACAATCTAATTTTCCTACATTCATACTTTTTCATATTTCCCATTCCAATCACAAGTCTCTCTTGCAGTTGTCCTTCCCTTTGTGTTTTCCCAAAGTGAGAGCTCAGTCTCAGGTGTCATATCTACTAATCTATGTGTTCTCTATTGTACATAGGGTTTTAGTTTAGAAGTTGATCACCGATAAGTAAGTCTGTCTTAATTTGGATCCTCAGAATTAGAATAATATCTGACAGACAAGTATTTTAACCAAAAGAGCAGATATAAACTCCTTCCCCATTACACAGCTAACACATTCAGTGTTAGTTCTGTCTTCCCTTTGGTGTATGCATCATGGTCCCCCCCCCCCGCCCCAACCTTGATAGCCTCCTCTGTTCCCTCACCTCATCCAATTCACCCCCTGGTCACCTCTTTCCTCACTGCACAACTAACCTTCAATATTATGGCCCAGGCCTCTGGTCCCTTCTGTCGTCTCATTACTTCTCTACTTCCCAGTGATTTTGGTGCTCTAAGCAGGTCTGAACAATAGTTACCCATGGTGGACAGTTTAGTGAAGCTCCCCAATTAAAACAGGCTTGCAAACATCCACTTCCACAATAGCTTGCCTCTGGAAACCCTATGAACCTGGAGAAAGGACGAAAGTTATACAGGAGGTGTCCAGGGCTTCCATTGATAGGGTCGCTATGAGTCACCTGCAACTCAACGGCACTTAACAACAACAAAAAGCAGGTCTGGGCGGGACAGACACAGACTATTCTGAGCGGGAGCCTACGTGTGTGTGTGTGAGTGTATGTGTGTGTATATAATATTACTGTATTATAAGTAGGAATCTCTAGTGCCTTTTTTTAAGAAGCTGTGCTGCCATCTCAAAAGCAGGTCATTCAAATCCACCAGCTTCTCCACAGAAGTATGGGCAACCAACTCCTGTGCAATTTACAGCTTCTGATAACCTGATTGAGGGTCAGTTATGGGTTTCTTTCAACTCTATGGCACACAACAACAACAACAATATGATATGAATCCAAACATACATATATGCACACAGTTGTTTTTGTTGTTGTGTGCAATTGAGTCTTGACTGAGTTTTCAGAGGTAGTAAACTACACAGGAGGAGATTGTCCATCCTTCTCCCATGAAGGAGCTGATGGGTTCTAACCATATGCCTTTGGGACTGTAGTGTAGCTTCCTAACACTAGGCCACCAG
>NW_006399923.1:2815573-2816800 GCF_000299155.1 Elephantulus edwardii | reverse complement strand
CATAACTGATCCTCCATAGTTTTTTCAGAAGGCTGTAAATTGCACATGAAGAAATTACCCATCTGTCTCCCCTATAGCCTCTGGTGATATGGTCTTTGGGTAAGCAACACTGTTGTGGTTCGTTGTTAAGTGCCACCAAGTCGTAGGCTACTCATAGCGACCTATGAACCGAAGTCAACAGTTGTGTGACTTTTGTCCTTTCTCCAGGTTCATTGGGTTTCCAGAAGCAAGCTATTTATGGAAGTTGATGCCACTCCTGCTTCTAAGCTTGTTTTAATCAGGGAGCTCCACCAAACACTCTCCACCATGGGTAACCATTCTCTCATTTGACACATCTGTGTCACAGTGTTCAGCTTCACAGTGACCACAAGTTACTTCTGTATGGCAAATGGACAAACCAGGACTACACTACTTCCTATGAAATCCCCCACCATGAAATCATATACACCAGGTGTATGTATATGAGAGAGAGAGAGATGTAACTAGATACTACATATTAATTAGCTTTTTAATAAAGAATCTCCATAACAAATTTGATAGCAATTTAAGATTTATTGCCTGTAAATTACAGAATTAGGGAAATATTTTGAAGAAACGTAATATGAACCATGAATTTTAAATATATCAAGATACATAAAAGATTTTTATCTTTCTTGCTTAAAATATCTAATGTTCTTGGTGGCCGTGTTCATAAACATATTAGTACTAACAATATTTTATAGGTCTGTCACATAAATATACTGTGCAAAACATCACTATGAAACATAAAACTGCATTCGGAAAGAAAGAGCAAGTAAAGAACTTCTGCTCAAGTCAGATTTATCTTCCACTGTATTGAGGTACATTATTGGCATTAAATCTATCAGTATAATATCTTAACTAAAAACAAACTTTATGGAAGTAAGATATAATGTAGAATTAGGGGAACACTGGAAGGTCATTTTTTCTACTCCCAAGTAATTAATTTTTGGTGATTTATTTTTTCAAGAAATATACTTAATCAAGAAAGATATATATCTAACATAAAGGTGAAATTAAAATTTCTCTTGCTAGCTAAACGTAGCATCAGTCTTTTCTGTTGCAACACAAAAGCAGCGCTTGATTGTATGCATATAGGCCTGGTAAGAGGGCTTATGCTGTAGGTCAAGACTCTGTTATGTTTGCTTTATAATAAGCTTGAGGACCTATAGAACTAGATTATACAGTAGTTTCTCAATAAATATTTTT
>NW_006399923.1:2810981-2814835 GCF_000299155.1 Elephantulus edwardii | reverse complement strand
ATGTGGGGTGTGGGTCTTGCTTGAGTTTTCTATCCATGGTTTTCCAATTTTGCCAACCCCATTTGTGAAAAAGGCTGTCATTTCTCAACTTAACTGATATCATCTCTTTGTCAAAATATCTGTTGATAGATGAGCTGATTTTTGGGTTCTCAATTCTATTTGATTGATCTATGTGTCTGTCACAGTACCAGTACCATGCTGTCTTGATCACCATAGCTGTGTGGTATGATTTGAAATCAAGGAGTGTGATGCCTCCTACCTTGTTTCTCTTTTTCAGAATCAAATCCCTATGCATATCAAAAAACTTCTCTAGCAGGGTACAAAGGAGAGCTACAGACTAGGGGGGGAAAAAAGCTTTGGTGATGACATATCTACTAAGGGACTCATATCTAAAATTTATAAACTACTCCAGCACCTCAACGAGAAAAAGGCAAACAACCCAATTGCAAAATAGATACAGTATATGAACAGAAATTTCATCAAATAAGATATTCAGATTACAAACAAACATGTAGAAATGTTCAAATTCCCTAGCTATCAGAGAGATGCAAATTAAAACAGCTATAAGATATCACCTCATGCCAGTAATAATAGCAAAGTTCAAAGGAGCAGTAAGCAATAAATTCTGGCAAGGTTGTGGAGAGATTGAAACCCTTACTTACTGCTGGTGGGAGTGTAAAATGATGCATTAGAGGAAGATTCAACAACCTGCATTACATAGATGACACAACCTCACTTGCCAAAACTGAAGAGGATATGATACATTTGTTACAGAAAGTCAAGGTCTGCAGTCAGTCTTCAATACGGATTGAAGCTCAACATCAAGAAAATAAAGCATCTTACTACTGGACCATTTGACAACACCATGATAGGTAGAGAAGATATTAAGATTGTTAACAATGTCAGTTCATTTGTTTCTACAATCAACACACTTTGCACCAACAGTCAGGAAATCAAGACAAATTACATTAGGAAAATCTGTTTTTAGGGACTTCTTCAAAGCGATGGAGTGCAATAATGGTAGTCTAGAGACTAAGGTGCACTGAATTCAGGCCGTAGGCCTCACAATTACTTATTATGCATCAGAGAGCTTGTCAATGACTATAGATGATAGAAGAAGAATTAATACATCTGAGCTGTGGTTCTGGAGAAAAGTATTGAACATACCATGAACTGCTAAGAGAATAACTCTGTCCTCGAGAGGGTGAAACCAGTTTGCTCCTTAGAGAAGAGAAATTTTAAACCCTGGTTCACATACTTAGGGCATATTACCAGGAGGACCAGTCCTTGGAGAAGCACATCATGCTTGGAAATGTGGAGGGGTAGCATCAAGGGGGAAGTCCCTGGATGACATGAATTGACACAGTAAACGGGATAATGAGATAGGTGTGTTAGAGACAGTGAGATAGACTCAGGAAAGGGCAGAGTTTAGAGCTGTTATACATAGGTCCCTGTGAGTCAGAGGTGACTCAGTAGCATGTAACAACAACAAGCATTTAAATAAAAGCATCATTTAAAAAACCAAAATAAGACCTCTCTTCTTAGGTTAATTCTAACTCTTAGAAATTCTATAGAATATAGAGTTCAATATGGATTTCATCTCTACATGAAGAAAATAAAACTCTTCACCATAGAACCGGTAGGTAACATCATTATGGAGAAAAAAGAATGAGACTGTCAACCACTTCCTTTTACCTGAATCCACAATAAAACTTTTGGTATCAGCAGTCAGGTGGTCATAAGATATATTGTACTGGGAACTTCTGTTGTCATGTACCTCTACAAATTGTTGAGGAACAGTGATGTCTGTTCTAGGACTAAAATGTGCCTGATTCAGGCCACAGTCTTTCCAGTCACTTGTTATGCTACTGAGAGTTGGACAATTAATAAGGATAATATAAGAAGAATTAATGCCTTTCAGTTGTGATGTTGGAGAAGAATGCTGAATATCCTCTCTACTGTAAAAGGTACAAATAGATTTATCTTGGAGACAATGTAGCCAAACTGTTCTTTGGGGACAAGGATATAAAGCTTCCTCACATATGCTTTGGGCATGTTTCTAGAAGAGGCTTTTCTTTGGTTAAGGACTTTTGCTTGACAAAGTGGAGGTGAGGCAAAGGAGAGGAATATCCTCAAACAGGAGGACTGACATAATAACGGAAACAATGGACTTGAGTGTGTCAGGGTTTGTGAGATTGTCACAGGATAGGGCAGGGTTCAAATGTGTTAATTAAAGGGTCGTTATAAGTTGTACTCTTCTTGATGGCACCTAACAACAACAAATCTTAAATCAAGATATTTAAAAGGCAAATTCAAACTGCAGCTTTTAAACTACCATAACACCCATGTTAGGTTGTTGTTGTTGTTGTTTAGACTCAAGTAAGAGAGGAGTGGCTTCCACTTCCTAACCAACATGCCTCTGGAAACTCTGTGTACTTTGATATATGTCCATAGTTGTAGAGGGGCTTCAAGGCCTTTTGTTCATAGAGTCACTATGTGTCATGCTCAACTCGATGGCAAACAACAACAACATGAACAATGGATGTGAATCTTGCCCTATCATGTGCCATCATTACCGTCTCTAATATATGTTAGATTATTGTTCCAATCACCGTGTGAATACGTCTTGTTGAGTCATCATCTCTCTTTGGTTACTCACTCTCTATATTTCCAAACATAAGGACTTTCTCCAAGGATTAGCCCCTCCTAGAAGACATAACTAAAATGTGAGATGGAGTTTCATCATTCTTCCCTCTAAAGAGGAACCTGATTGCATTTTCTCCAAGACACACCCATTTGTTCTTTTGGCAGTTCATGAGAAATTCAGTGCTCTTTTCAACACTACAACTCAAAGCCATAGGTTGAGTCTGTCTTTCTTGTTCATTGTCCAACTTTCAGATGCTCACCAAGAAACTGAAAAGAACATGGCTTAGATCAAGAGTACCTTAGTCTTTAAACTGACATTGTTGCTCCTTAGCATTTTGGAGAAATGTTTGACAACAGATTTTTTTTTTGCTTTCCCATTTTATTTTATTATATTTTAATGACTGTAGTAACCAAGTAATAGGTGATTTGAGGCAACAGATTTTCCCAATGCAGTATGGTTCCTTATTTCTTTAGAGTTAGTACTAGTGGTGTTGATTATATATCCACTCAAGTTGAAATCACCGACAACTTCAATCGTTCTCCATTTATTATAATGTTGCTTTTTGGCCCAGTTAGTGAGTATAACTCATAGCAACCCTGTGAACAAAAGACCTGAAACTTTTCCGTAACTGTTTTCACTTCTCAAAGTTCTTGGAGTTTTCAGAGGCATATTGTTTAAGAAGTGGATACCACTCCTGCTTCCAAACCTGTCTTAAACTGGGAGCTCCACCAAACACTGTCCACCACGGGTAACTGTTATGGAATTTGAAACCCAAATTGCACAAGGTTCAGCACTACAGAAATCCCAGGTTACCTCAGTACAGCTAATTGACAGAAGAATACCGTACCATGTAGAAGAATGTCCCTCCAAAATATAATAATAATAGATTTTTAAATACAAACGTCCTCCACGAGGTCTATTGACTCTAAACAAGAGGTTTAAATAAAAATCAACCAATATAATATGCTGGTGTTGTTATGTGCCACTGAGTCTCCTGAGATGTACAGCGATCCTATGTACAGCAACTCTGAACTCCTCCCTGTCCCTGAGTCATTCTCACTAATTCTGACACACAAAACCCCATTGCCTAAGATACTGTATCAATCAATCTCATCAAAGATCTCCTCTTTTGTACTATGTAATACTAAATTTTATTTTTAATTCTTTTCTATTTTATGTGAGTGAAGATTACAAATAATATTGGCTT
>NW_006399923.1:2791094-2809695 GCF_000299155.1 Elephantulus edwardii | reverse complement strand
GTTCTCTGCTGATGTGTTGTTCCAGTTTTTTGTGGATAATCTTTAGTAAAATCTTGCCAAAAAATTAATTACCTCTAATAAAACTTTATTACATATTGTCTTTTCTTTAACCAAATTATCTATTTATTAATTTTTATTTGTAACACATTCTGATTTTTATTTTTATGTGTTTTTTTAAATGCCTCCCAAGTGCCACCACATTACCAAAGGCATCGGTTCAAATCTTCTGCAGCTGCTCCACATGAGAAGAATAAGCAATCTCCTCTGGTCCAATTAACTGTCCCTGAAAACCCACTGAAGGGTCATCAATACGCCCGTTCCAACTTGACAGTACACAACAAGTATACAGTAAGTAGTTTACCATTTGTTTTGTCACTTTTAAATCTCCAGTCAGCATTACCTGAGCCACCTTTACTAATGCTCTTTTTTAAAATTTCATCCTTAAAATATGTCACATCTAAATTTACACCCCTGTTCCTTTCTAGTTCACTATATATTGGCATCTCAGACTTGAACTATTGTAGAGCTAGGGTAATCATCTTAGCGGCTGAAAGGTCACACTCTAAATATGGTATTTCAGGCAGCAGTTGTCTTGTATCCTCACGACAGCCGCTTTTCCCGACTCTTTCAAAAGTGGGCTGTTAGCCAAATTTGGCTCCTTTGTAATGAAACATCACGAATATGTGTCAGACTTCTGAAAATTTGGAATTCATTTCATAATGTCAGTATTATGAGAAGTCTATCCTCACGTACTTCAGGCATACTTGATGAAATTGTCAGGTGTCAGACATGAACATTTTGTCATCAGTGGAGGAATGATGGGTTCCAGGGGCTACAATGACAAACACAATATATTATTTACACAAAATAATGTTTATAGATCTAATAGTGGAGTTGTTGTTGTTGCTGTTGTTTGATGCTGTTGAGTCGTAGACGACTCATAGCGACCCTATGAACGAACGGCCTGAGCACTGTTCCTACATAGAGTTCCCGGAGGCAAGCCATTTCGGAAGTGGATGCCGCTCCTGCTTCCAGAATAGTGGAGTAGGAATTTATTTTAATAATGTATAGCTAATCAAACAAATGCTTAGGTAAAAGAAGATTCAGTTAATAGTATCTGAATTATTGTTGTTATATGCCTTTGAGTTATAACTCATCGTAACATAAGAAACAACAGATCTAAAACCTGTTCTATCTTGCTCAATCCTTGAAATCTCTGACATGTTCTAGCTCTTTGCTATGATAACTGTGCAAATCCATGTTATTGAAGATCCTCCTCTCTTCACTAAGACTTCACTTTTACCAGCATGATAGTAATTTCCAAGGACTAAAGACTATGGACTATATGTTCTAAGTTTGTGAGAAGAAGTTTGACCACACTTGCCTTTAAATAATGTCCTGATTACATTTTCTCTTAAGGTAGACTTGTTTGCTCTTTTATAAGTCTATGAGATATGTAGTATTCTGTCAACATCACCCTTTGACCAACTTTCAGACTCATCCAAAGAAATTGAAAATGCTGTGATTGGTTTGGATCAGGCATACCTTACCAATGTAATATGTCTTTTGATTTATTGGTTGTTATTACTATGGTAAGTACTGTGGATCCAAGTAAAATGAAATTGTTGGCAACTTCAATTTTTCATCCATCTTTTACGATATTGCCTATTGGTCTAAATCAGTGTCAATATTAAACTTAAAGAAAAATACATAGGCTTTTTATATCTAAAGAGCAACATATACTTAGTGTTGTGTTGTCAAGTGCTATCAAGACGACCATAATTTACAGTGATTGTGATAATAACAGATTACATTCTTGTCCTATATCTTACCATCCTTACAATCTCCAACATGTTCAAGCCTATTGTTACAGTTACAATGACAAACCAATTCATTGAGGGATTACTTTTCATTCATTCAAATTCTATGATTCCCAGCATGATGTCTTTTTCCAAGGATTAGATGTCCTAAAAGCATGCCTGAAATATGTTAGAAGGAATTATACTGTTTTTGCCTCTAAGAAGAAATATTCTTGTATTTCCTCAAAGATAGATTGGTTTATTTTGGCAGTTCATGCTATATTCAGTACCCATGTCAAACACTGAAATTGAAAGGCACCAATTCTTCATGGTCATTGTAATTCATCCAACTCTCAGGTGCTTGGAAAGTAATTGAAAAAATCCTGACTTGCATCAGGCAAACTTTAGTTTTTAAACTTATAACTTTGTTCTTTAGTACTTTAAATAGGTCTTTCACAGTAGATTTTTGCCAATAACACATCTTTTGCTTTCATTTTATTATTAAAATAATTAAATTTTGGTTGATTCTTTTTTATGCATTGAGTTTCACTCATATGCTTTGCGTTTTATACAATAAGTGATATATTGTTGTTATTGTGTCCCTGTACAGTAGAGTCAGAACTGACCCATAGCTGACCCTCTGGTGAGTTTTCAGAGAGAGTTAAGCACAGGAAGAGATTACCCATCCTTCTCTGGCATAATGTTTATACATTATGTTTTATACAAATGATTACTATTGATCAATGCCTTTTACCACTCCATTTCTTAAGTTCCCATTGTGTCTTTCCCAGTTCTTTCCTCCCTATAGGTCAATCAGCCGCCATTATTCCTGTGATTTCCATCCTTTTACTCTCTCTTCCCCTTTTCCCTTTCCCCCATTGATTTTTCATACACACCATACTCACTTATCTATTTAATAGTCTTACATAGTTATTTGAGTTATTTATAGCTAAGTTATTTCACTCAATGAAATAGATTATCCCGTGTTGTATTGTATTATAAGACTACTTCATTGTTCATTAGTGCTGTACAGTTTATTGTGTGAATATACCACAGTTTCACATTCATTTGTTTGTTGGTAGGTACATGGGTTGTTACTGCTTTTTTATATAGTGAATATGCTGCTTTTAACATAGGTGTACATATCCCTGTTAGAGTCTTATATCTAATTTCCCTGGGATTTATTCATAGCACTGAAATGTCTGCTTCATGTGGGATTATGTTCTGCTTTTTGAGGAAATGACAGACTACATTTAGTGTTTATACCATTTTACAGTCCCACCAACAGTATCTGAGAGCTCCAGTCACTCTTGCATCCTAGCTAACATTTCCTATTTTCTGTCTTATTGCATTTTGTTACTGTTGCTAGAATAAGATGGGATCACATTGAAATTTTATTTGATCATGCTAATGAGAAACCTATACTTGGACCAAGAGGTAGTCATCAGAACAGAGCAAGGAAACACTGCATGGTTCAAAACTGGGAAGGGTGTACGCCAGGGATGTGTCCTGTCTCCATACCTTTTCAATCTGTATGCAGAACAGATTTTCCAGGAGGCTGGGCTCTATGAGGAGAAATGTGGGGTCAGGATTCGTGGAAGATCTATAAACAATCTGCAATATGCAGATGACACAACCCTGCTTGCTGAAACTGAGGAGGAACTGAAGTGCTTGCTGCAGAGGGTCAAGGACTGTAGCCTACAATACGGATTGAGGCTCAATGTCAAGAAGACAAAGATTCTCACCACTGGACCAATTGGCAGCATCAGGATGGATGGTGAAGAGATTGACATTGTTCACAGCTTTAGTTTGCTTGGCTCCACAGTCAACACTCTTGGCACTAGTAGCCAGGAAATTAAAAGACATATTGCCATGAAAAAGTCTGCTGTTAGGGACCTCTCCAAAGTGCTGAAGAGCAGTGGTGTCTCTCTGCAGACTAAGGTGCATCTGATACAGGCCATGGTCTTTGCTATCACTTGTTATGCATCAGAGAGTTGGACACTGACTAGGGAAGATAGAAGGAGAATTGATGCCTTTGAGCTGTGGTGCTGGAAAAGTGTACTGAGTGTACCATGGATTGCTAGGAAAACAGATTCATCCTGGAAAGGGTTAAACTGGGCAGCTCCCTGGAGGCAAGGATTCTGAGGCTCTTTCTAACATACTGTCTAACATACTTTGGACATGTTCTGAGGAGAGACCAGTCCTTGGAGAGGGACATCATGCTTGGGAGGATGGAGGGACAGTGCAGGAGGGAAAGGCCCTCTATGAGGTGGATTGATTCAGTGACTGGGGTAATCGGGATGGGTGTGTCAGAGACAGTGTGATTGGCACAGGACAGAGCAGAGTTTAGGGCTGTTGTAGATTGGGTCACTATGAGTCACAAGCGAACCCAACAGCACTTAATAACAACAATGACAACAACATCTGATTGTCAAGGCATTTGAACATATACTCATGTGTTTCTTTGCTTTCCGGATGTTCTCCATTGTAAAGGATCTTTTTATCTTTTGTCCATTTTGTAGTCAGGTTACCAGTTTTGTTTTGTTTTGTGTGGAGGCCTTGCAGTATTTTTGTAAACTCTAGTTGAGACCCTTGTGTGAAATGTTGCTGAGTGTTTTTCCCTTTTCTGTGATCTTTGTTTTCACTCTATTGGAAAAAATATTTTGGTGCATGCTGAGATTTGATTTTCAGAATACAACATTAATCAATTTTATCCTCTATTGAGTATGCATTTTGGGTTGTGTTCACAAATCAATTTATGCGAGATTATGGCTTCTGATTTAGCTCTTCTTTTGCTTCTGATGATCTTTATGTGTTTTTTTTTTATTTTAGCCCAACTTCACTAATTCATTCTGAAATTGTTTATGTGTATGTTGTGAAATGTGAATTGGGCTATTTTCCTATAGGTAGATGTCCAATTTTTTGAGCACCTTTTGTTAAAGATGCTATCATTTCCTCATTTAATAGGGTTTTTTTTTCCTTGTCACAGATCAGCTGCATTAGATCTCGTTGATATATGTCTCTGTTGTTTTATCAGAGCTACATAGGCCTAGTGGACCGAGAGTTATGCTACCAAGCCCGAGGTGGGTGATTTTAAGCTGCGGCCCTCAGACCTGGTTCAAATTGTTTTTTGTCAAACATTCTTCAAAGTGCGATAACACTGGTCTGTGCATTGCTGTACAGAAGTCATGGTTGCTGTGATGCTGAACACTGTGACACTGTTGTGCAAATGTGATAATTGGTTACCCATGGTGGACAGTGTTTGATGGAGCTTCCCGATTAAAGTAAGCTTGGAAGCAGGAGTGACATCCACTTCTGAAATGGCTTGCCTCAGAAAACTCTATGAACAGTGCTCAGGTCTTTCGTTCATAGGGTCACTATGAATCATCTACGACTCGACAGCACTTAACAACAAAGAGCTGTTTTGGTTACTATGACTGTATTGTAGGTTTTGAGATCAAGGAATGTGATGCCTCCCACTTCCTCTTTATTTATTCATCAGAAGAGCTTTACTTTTCTGAGGTCTCTTTTTTTTCATAATACAACTAAAAATTACTTTTTATATCTCTTTGAAGAATTCGTTTTATATCTGTATTGGGATTTCATTGAATGTATAGAATGCTTTTCATAAGATAGTCTATAGTTTGCCCAAGTTAGTCTTTCTATTCATGAACAGGGAAATTTCCCCCCATTTAATTAGTTCTCTTCTTGATTCTTCTCATGGTTAGCACAGTCAATAAAACACAAATAAATGTTCTTGTCATATTCTCTGCTTTTAGCAGTGATTTATTTGACATCAAATATGCCATGGCCTCTTCTGAATCTTTAATTTCTTAATAAATGTGCTTTTCTAACCATTACTCAGTGATATTCAGTAATATTTTGCTTGTATGGGATAGTGATAATACTGCTTGATAATTTTCAGATTTTATTGGATCAACTTCCTTGGGAATTGGAATAAAACTTAATCTCTTCCAGTCAGCTGGTCCTCTAAATTTCCTGGCATAAAGTGGTGATCACATTCTCGTCTTCATCTGTCAGTGAGTGCTGTATCTGAAAAATGTTGGACTGTGTGAATCATAAACTATGGCTATGTAGATGAACATAGGAATCTCACGAGACTTAAATATGTCCATTTAAAAACTCTGTCTCCTACATTAACACTTCTAATATTCCGCATTCCAATCACTAGTTTCTGCTTGCAACTGTTCCTCCTCCTTTGTGTTTCCCAAGAGGGAAGCTCAGTCTCTGACGACTTATCTGCTAGTCTAATCTAAGTGTGTTCTTTTGTACATGGGATTTTTGAAGGTTTGTTATTTCAGGCGTGGATGGCCTAGTCTGTCTTAAATTGGTTGTTCAACTTTGGAACAATATGTAACAAATATCTTACCTAAAATAGCAGAAGAACAGGTGAAGGACACTACTTCATTGCAAAAGTAACCAATAGATTTGGTGTTAAATCCCCCACTTTAGCACATGTATCTTAACTCCATCACTCACCCCTCCTGGCATCCACTTCAGTCTCTCACCTCTCCCAGCTAGCACTACTCTCCTCCTTCACCCAGCCAAAACATGATAAGATGGCTCAGGCCTCAAGTTACTTCTGTGATGCCTTTTCACTTACACTGCGCTGCTGCTGGTGTCACACTGTGCTGCTTCATGAATGTAGGAAAATTGGATGTTATTAGGGAAGAAACAGAAAGTATAAATATTGGTGTACTAGGCATCAGGGAAAAGAGGTGGATTGACATAGGACATTTTAAAACAATAATCACATGATCTACCACATCAATGAAAGGTGAGGAAAAACAAGGTTGTGTTTACAGTTAATCTTGAAATACAGTGTTGTGAGCAACAGGATACTATTCATATGCATAAAAGTAAGATTTGTTAATACTGCTATCATTTGAATATATGCACCAACAACCAGAACCAAAGAGAAGGAAAGAGATGGTTTCTACCAATTTTTGCAGTCAGAAATCAATAGAATGTGTAATCAAGGTGGATTAATAATAATGGATGATTGGAACACAAAAGTGATGAATCAAGAAGGATCAGTATTTGGAAAACATGGACTTAGTTAGATAGATAAAGTTGGAGATAAAAAGATAAACTTTTGTACAATCAATGATTTATTCATTGCAAATACCTTTTATAAGGAACACAGATGATGACTATATTCATGGACCTCACCTGATGTTATGCATAGGAATTGGCTTGACAACATCTGTGGAAAGAATCATTGAAGAAGTTCAATATCAACTGTGAAAACTAAGATAGGTGTTGATTGTGGAACAACTCTTCAACTACTCCTATGCATGTTCAACCTGAAGCTAAAGAAAATGAAATCTGAAAGAATAAAAATTTGACATTCATTATATTCCACCTGAACTTAAAAACCATCTCAAAAACAGGTATGAGGCCTTGAACACTAACAGATGAGCCGTTGGAGTATATCAAGACTACCGTCCATGATTAATGGAAGGGGTCATTACAAAGACAGATAAAGAAAAAAAGGTCAAGATGGAAATCAGAAGACTCTGGATATTGAATACAGTGCCAAGAAGCCAAGTAAAGGGGGGAAAAAATCAAAGTTAAAGAGCTGAATAGAAAATTTTAAAAGTCAGATCAGGAAGACAAAGAAAAGAAATGTGTAAATATCTAAAGTCAGAAAATAAAGAGGAACAAATTTGTTAGCATTTTTAAAGCTGAAGGAATTAAAGAACAGATTAAAGTTCTGGGTGGAAATACTTAAGGATACTGTAAGCAGAATGTTGAATGATCCAGGATGCCTCAAAAGAAGATGGAAATAGTATAGAGTCACTGTACTAAAAAGAATTTACTGACACAGAATTTCTTGAAACAACATATAGTCAAGAGGTAATGGTGATGGAGGAAGTTGAAAGTATTCTGAAGGAATTAGCAAAATCATGGCCTAAAGAATTGATGGCATACCAAGAGACACATTTCAACAAGCGATGTGTCTATGGATGTGCTAGCCAGGTGGTTCCATATTATCTTCAGGAAAACTACCAGGACAACTGAGTGGAAAAGATTCATATTTACTCTCATTCCAAAAATAAAGATGATCTGACAGACTGCAGAGATTATCAAATGATATCACTAGTATCTCACACAAGTAAAATCCTGCTTTAGATAATTAAAAAAATGACTGGAACAGTACATCAACAGAAAACTGTGAGAAATATAAGCTGGGTGTAGAAGAGTCCATAACACTAACAACATCACACGCAATGTCAGATGGATCTTGGCTAAAAGCAGAGAGTACCAGAGGAATGTCTGTGTTTCATTGGCTATGAAAAGGATGTGACTGTGTAAATCACAACAAATTATGGCTAAACTTGAGAAGAAAGGGAATCCCAGAACAATTGATTGTACTCGTGTGAAACATATATTTGGAAGCAGTTGTCAGAACAGAGTGAGGAAACACTGCATGGTTCAAAATCAGGAAAGGAGAGCATCAGGGATGTGTCCTGTCTCCAAATCTTTTCAATTGATATTCAGAACAGGTCATCCAGGTGACTTTATAAAGGGAAATATAACACAGGATTGAAGGAAGACCCTAATTAACAACCTGCATTATGCAGATGACACAACCATGCTTTCAGACACTGAGGAAGACCTTAAGCATTTGCTACAGAAAGTCAAGGATGGTATTCTTCAATAAGGATTGCAGTTCATCTTTAAGAAAACAAAGATTCACACAACTGAGCCAATTAACAGTGCCAGGACAGATGGAGAAAAGAATGGGATTGTACACAATTTCAGCTTGTTAGGTTCTACAATCAAGTCTTGGCACCAGCAGTCTGGAAATCAAAAGATGAATTGCCTTAGGAAAATCTGATGTCAGTGACTTCTCAAGAGAGCTAAAGGACAAAGACATTGGGCTAGAGACTTAGATGAGCCTGATCCAGCCAAGGTCTTCACACTCACTTGTTATGCATCACACAGAGACGGACACAGATGAAGGATCAGAGAAGAAGAATCGATGTCTTTTAGTTGTAGTACTGGAGAAGAGTATTACAAATATTATGTTCCATCAAAAGAAAACAGAGATTTGTGTTAGAGAGGGTCAAACCAAGTTGCTCCTTGGTGACGAGGATTTTTGAAGTTCTATCTCCCATATTTTGGCAATATATTGGTTTGCATAGAAAATTAGTGTGCATTATGTATTATTCGTATACTTTGTATTTCACACATTCCAAATTCACATGTATCTCAGATGATAACTCATATATATTGTGTTTCATAAAATCCATCACCATTAATCTGCTGTAATATGTCTACTGTTACTCTGTCTTTTCAGGTCCCCACTGGATCTTTTCTAATTCCTTCACCCACCTACCCACCTCCTCTGCTCCCCAAACTTTGCTATCTTAGTAATTCCTTCCCCTCTCCACACACTATCACCGTTGTTGCTGTGTACCCTTGAGTTGGAACCCACCTAAAGCTAACCTTTCAGCAGGTTTTCAGAAGCAGTATTTGCATGAGAAGAGACTGCCCATCTTCCTCTCTTGGAACAGCTACTGGATTTGGACCACATGGCTTTGAGATTGTAGTAGCTTCTTACCAAGAGTATCTCTTCTCTAGTTCAGTTTCTGACAGTTATTTATTGCCATTCCGTGGCTGATGGAGGAATCCTTGTGACTTTCTTTATCTGTGTTCTTTTAGTAAACTACCACTCAAATGGAATTAGATATAGGACCCACACTACACTTACAGGACCTCCCCTCACAATAATAATTATAAACTCTACTTCCAAACAGGAACCCCTTTGCTTTTATAGAAGTTAAGACTGCAATATAGAATTTTGGGGGACACAAAGCAATCTATGTTTCTGTTTACATATTTTCTTTTGTAAAATTTCATTTGTACCTACCTACTTTGAAATATTTGATTAGAATTTTTTTGTTACCAAGAGCATATAGATTAGGGGAGCTCTGGTGGCCTAGTAGCAAGGAGCTGCCAATCCCAGAGGCGCACGGTTCAAATCCACCAGATGCTCTGCCCGGGAAGGAGGGACAATCTCCTCCTGTACCAGTCAGATCTGATTTGAAAGTACACTCATACAAAAATAATAAAATTTTTTAAAAAAGAGCATATAGAAAGATAGCTACCAAGATATTTATTTGCTCCTTACTTTACTTTGCTAGTTAATTACTACTTCAGTGGGTCTTAGGTAAAAATTTATTTTCTGTTGCTCCAATTGATGTCCTATGAATTTCCATTTGTGAAAGCATACAGGAATACCCCCACACACAGTTTATGATTCTAGTGCTCCCTCTTCTGCTATGTCTGTGAAGTTATTATGCAATGTGACCTCATCCACTCTTGGAGTTGTTTCCTCAGCTTCCTTCCACAATTTAATTGTACCTTATCTCATTGCCAGTTGTTTCATTTCTATGTAATTTGATTCTATTTCCTGCAGTTTCTATTTAGTGTGGGACTTTGTCCTGGAAGAGTAATAAGTTCATTAGTAAGATCAGGCAGGCAAGGCTATGTAATCCTTCTTCAACATTTCTACAGTCCCTACACATTCTTCTTGGTGCTTGTAAAACCTCTTATAATTTAGTCTCCAGACCTTTGAAGGATATACCATTCTTTCCTGTGAATAACTTTCAACAATATGTTGGCTTCCATTCCTTTAATACGATTATTGTCATTGCATTAGTATTGTAGCAATTGTTGACTTGTATCTACACTTTAGTATTTAGGGAATTCCTTTCTTTAACATCACCTAGGTTTTTAAGAGTAATTTTTGTCAGCAGATCGACAATTTTACTATCTTGCCACCTGTATCATTTTAGAAGAGAATATGTAGAGAACCGAAGAGAGATAGACAGACTACACTGTTCCCATCACCACCTTTCCTAAATCTTTTGTTCTATTTTAAGCCACCTTCAATCAAACTCCAATTCCAAAACAGTCCAAACGAGTTTTTACTCCTCCAAACAATGAAATCTGCTTTTGTCAGCTGTCATCTGACAGCCATGTGTTACTGACAACAGTTAAAATTTAGATCATTTATCACTTTATATGCCAGTATCATTTGACATAGCTGCTTTGTCCTGAAAAAAAAATTCTTTGTTTCATTTTCCATCTTGTTCTGTTTATTTCTTCTTTCCTCATAGGCAACTCTTCCTAATTTCTCATAGCTAACCCTCCAGTGGGCTTTTTTATTTGCTAATTCTATCTCTGTTCCTAACATCTTAAAGATTTATACCTACTGTCTCAATATATTCTCCTTTGACTCCTCCTGACATTCAAACTTTGGAAAAATGACATTTATTTGGTTGAATATTATGTATTCATAGCTGACTTGACAACATCTAACAACAGCATGTGTAGAAAAACATCTTTTTTAAATATCTTCTTATAACACCATTTCTTCTGCCTCACAACTATTCTAAACAGATTATACTATGGTGCTCTTAAAACTCAGACTAATAAAATAACCAGAAGAATCAACGTGAAACCCAAATCATGTCAGTTCATTCTTCTGTGGAAAAAGCTCCAGATTCTTCCCTATTTCACTATCTCTATGAGAATTTTCTATGTGGACATATTAATAAAAGGTTTCCTTTACCTCTTTTACTTGAACATTTTCTACTTGCTTCTTATGCATCTGAAAGCTGAACAATAAATAAGGATGATTGAAGTAGAAGCAATGCTTTTGAATGGCAGTCTTGACAAAGACTGTTGAATATACCGTGTTTGGAGAACCAAAAGAGTAATCGAGTCTGTTTTGGAGGACATAAGACCAGGAAGTTCTTTAGAAGCAAGAATGGTGAAGTGGCAGAATGCTTAACACAATGGGAAAGCTCTAATCTTTATGGTCAAACCTTTTTCTAAGTGGCATAGCACTGGTCTGTCCATTTGCTGTACAGAAGTAATTCGTGTCTGCTGTGATGCTGAAGACTGTGACATTGATGTGTCAAATGTCATAATGATTATCCATGGTGGACAGTGTTTGGTGGAGCTCCCCAATTAAAACAAGCTCAGAAGCAGGAATTGCATCCACTTCAGAAGTAGCTTGCCTCGAGAAACTCTACAAACTTGAAGAAATAAAAGTTATACAAGTGTTCAGGTCTTTCATTCATAGGATGGTTATGAGTTGTCTACAACTCAACATCACTAACAACACCAACAACAACAGTTGTCAGAAGATATCAGTCCTTGAAAAAGACATCATGCAGCCAAAGGTGGTGACCAGAGAAAGAGAGGAAGATCCTCAGCGAGATGACGTGATACAGTGACTGTAACAATGGGCTAAAGGATGTTGGAGATTGTGTTTCCAGTCTGTTGTTCATAAGATTCTTATAAATCATAAGAATATTCACAGCACATAACAACAAAAACAACAGTCCAATTTTCCAACCATACTCTGTTGACTTCCTTATTCTTCTGCAAACATGGTAACAACCCAAAATGTATTTTGAGTAAAGTAAAATTTTTTTTTAGTAAAGTAAAATTTTTATGTTCTTAAATATTATACACTTTAAAAAACTTTTATTATATGTTTTTTATTTATTCTTCTCTGAGCTCGGATAATGTAGTTCACAGGGAGCCAAGACAAAAGTTTAATCTCTCTGGAGCTTCAAATTCACCAGGGGCTCCATAGCAGGGGGAAAAAAAAGGACAATCTCCTCCTGTGCAATTTATAGACTCTAAAATGAAATACTAATCAGTTATGAGCCAAAGCAGACTCTACAACAACCAGTGAATGATTGGTTCACTGATACAAGCAGTCCTCATAGCATAGAGTGTAATGAATTGGGCCACAAACAGAAAGATCGATGGCATTTTAGTCCTTAAAGATTCTCAGCCTTGCAAACCCAATAAAAGATCATCATGAGTCCTAACTAACTTTTTTTCAAGTGGGTAGATTCATAACTCTCTATTTTCCAAGAACTCAGGGAGATGAGATTTAAATAAAAATAAAGAATAATGAAAACATAAGTAAAAAATACAGTATAAGAGGCATAGATGATTTCTTTTCCTCACTAACAGAAAAAAAATAATATAAATTGTGCAAAGAACATTTAAAAATTGATTATTTCTAACAATTAAAGAAAGATTGTTGGGATTACAACTCAGAACCAAATATAAAGTTTAATACACTAAAATTTGATAAAACCTTCAAATCTAGGGAATATTTATAGCAAACTGGCAGAGATTTGAATTTCAAGTGAACAGATATCTGTATTTTAACACGTACTTTTAGATAGTAAATAGCAAACAAATGTACATCCTTTAAACAATAAAATAATTTTCAAAATTACCCATTAGAAGAGGCTCAAATATGACACTAAAATGTCACCACTTTGCATTATCATGAAGTGATCCAAACACTTAACAAAAAATACCTTTTTACTTATAATTTAAAGTTGTGGAAACCAAAAAATGAAGAGACTAAATAATGTCTCCATGAGCACATATTTGAGAAGGATTAGAGACATTAGCTGAATTAATTTTTACCTCAGAGATATTATTTAGAGAAGAAAGGAAAGCCTAGAACACTTAATTATGCTCCTATAAAACCTAAACCTAGACAAAGAAGCGGTTGTTCAAACAGAGTAAGGCAACACTACATGGCTTAAAATCATGAAATGTTTGTGTCAGTGTTATATCTTTCCCCATACTATCTAATCTTTATGCCATTCAAACCATGTGAGAAGCTGGGCTCTTGGAGGAAGTATTTGGCATTAGGAGCAGATCAACGATTTGCATTATACAGATGACACAATGCATGCTGAAAGTGAAAAAGACTTGAAATAATGGCTGCCAAAGATCCAAGACTACAGCCTCAACGTAGATTGCTTATCAACATCAAAAAACAAAAATCTTACTCACTGGACCAATAAGCAACATCATGATGTTGTCATGTACCATCGAGTAGACTACAACTCATAGCCATCTTTTGAACCACAACTCTGAACTTTGCCCTATTCTTAGCCAACTTGCCTCTGACACACTTGATTCTATTGCTGCAGTCACGGTGTCAATCCAAATCATTCAAAGTCTTCTTCCGCTAAGGAAACTCTCTACCCTTCCATGTATGATGATAGAGAAAAGATTGAAATTATCAATGATTTTATCCTACTTAGATCCACAACTAATTGGTCAAGCCCTTATTCATGGTATTCTCCAAATCACTGAAGAGCAACAATGTCAGTTTGAAGATTAAGGTGCACCTACTTGAGATCATGATCTTTTCCATAAATTGCTGTGCATCTGAGAGATAGATATTGAATAAGAATTACAAAAGAAAAATGGTGCCTTTGAACAGTGATGTTTAAGAAGACTACATAATATCCCACGGACTATGAAAAGAACAAACAGATGTATCTTAGAGAAAGTCCAGCCAGAATGTTCCTTGGAGGCAAAGATGAAATAAGTCTGTCTCACATACTTTGGGTATGTTGTTAGGAGAAGCTATTGTCAGAGAAAACCAGATCTGAAACTTGTCCTGTTCTGTGCCACACTCATCATCTTTGACCTATTTGAGTCCATTTCTGTAGTCAATATGCCAATTCATCTTTTGCTGAGCCTCTCCTTTTTTCAAGCATGATGTCTCTTCCCAAGAAATAGCCTCTCTTAGCAACATGCCGGAAGTATGTGATAAAAGGCTCCATCATAAGTCACACAAGTTGCACCTTTTCCCAAGACATATCTGTTTTTCTTTTGGCAGTCCATGGAATATTAAGTACTCTTCTCCAACACCACAGTGCAAATGTGTAAATTTTTCCTGTGTCAGTGATATTCATTGTCCAGCTCTCAGGTACATAGCAAGTGACTGAAAAGGCCATGAACTAAGGTACACCTTAGTCCTTAAAGTGACATCATTGCTCCTCAATAATCTGGAGCAGACCCTGGCTGTAGATTTCCCAGTTTGAGATCTATCTCCTGATCTCCTGGCTGCTGGTAGCAAGAGTGTAGATTCTGTATACAAGTAAGATGAAGTTGTTGATAGTTTGAATCTTTTCACTATCTATCATGATGTTACCTATTGATTCAGTGGTGAATTTTTCTTGTTATTGAGATGCAATTCACACTGAAGACTGTTCTTTGATGTTCTACAGTAAGTGTTTCAAGTATAACTTGATTGTCATTGAGTATTGATTTTTTATCTACGTTCTAAACAACTTCAAACTTCTTCCATCTGTCATTATGTTACTATAGACTATTAGTCTAATGGTGAAGGTTTTTATTTTGTTAATGTTGAAATGTATCCATAACAAAGGGTAAAATTAGCAGTAGCCTAAAATAAGTTACTCCAAGTATGTAAAGAAAACAAACTCCTTATGATTTCATGGTACTGACTTTTGAGATGAAGATCACCAGGTTCTCTGCCAGACACCACTGTTGTTATTACATAACTGAGAGTTAGAAGCAATTTATAGATGACCTTCTACCCAGTAGGTTTTCAGAGGCTGAAAATTTCACTAAAGAATTATTTCTCCCGTGGAGCAGCTGGTGGATTCAAACTGTCTGTTTGCAATGGCAATGCAACTCTTTACTCCCTAGACAACTGTTGTTAGATGCCATCAAATTACTTGCAAGTCATAGTGACCTTCTGTACAATAGCTCAGAACTCTGTTGTATCATGAGCCAATTTCATTATTTCTGACTCATCCACCCCCCTTACCCCAGTTACTGAGTCAGTCCATCTCAGTGAGGGTCTTCCTCTTCTGTGCTGTCTCTCTACCCTCCCAAGCATGATGTCCCTCTCCAAAGACCAGTCCCTCCTTGCAACATGCCCAATGTATATCAGACAGAGCTTCAAAATCCTTGCCTCCAAGGAGCAGCCTGGATTCACTCTCTCCAAGATGAGCCTTCTTTTTCTCCTATCAACCCACTGTACATTTACCCTTTTGGAGCACCACAACTCAAAGGTATCAATCCTCCTTATATCCTTACTAGTTATTATGCACCCTTCTGATGCATAGCAAGTGATTGAAAAAACCATGGCCTGAATCAGGTGCAACTTAGTCTCCAGACTGACATCATTGTTTTTCAGTACTCAGAAGAGGTCCCTGACAGCATATTTCCCAATGAAATTAATCTTTTGATTTCCTGGCTGCCAATACCAAGAGTGTTGGTAGTGGAGTCAAGCAAACTAAAGCTTTTAACAATCTCACTGTCTTCCTTGTCTATCATGATGCTGCCAATTGGACCAGTGGTGAGAATCTTTGTTTTTTTTATATTGAGCTTCAATCCATATTGAAGGCTTCAGTCCTTGCCATTCTTCAGCAAGTGCTTCAGGTCCTCCCCAGTATGAACAAGCAGAGTTGTCTCATCTGCATAGTGCAGATGATTGATGAGTCTTCTTTATCCTGATGCCGAAATTCCTTTTAATAGAGTCCCACCTAACTCTGGAGAGAATGGAGACCATTAGGCTAAGTGAACTAATTAACTCAGTTTCAAAGAGACAAATACTGTATAAAACCATTATTATAGAATACACATGAAAATCCAAGGGAGAAGGGTGGAAGCAAAGGAGTGAGGATGGGTGTGGATGGAAGGCTGTTAATCATGGGGTTACACAATTTGATGGGTGGAGGGGGGTTGAAGGAAATGGGAAAGATTAGATGTGAATAACAATGTATACGAACTTTGTAAATAAACCAGAAAAAACAAAAATACAAACAACAAAACAAAAATTAATCATTATTAAAAATTGTACATTATACAGAACACATTTTATTAACTTTAAAGAAATAATGTAATTTTTCCACTATATATATTCACATTTCTTATATATTTGATTTTTTAACATGTGTGTTAAATTTCTCTTTCCTTCACATTTTACTGGAGCTCTACTGTCAATTTGAATGTGGACGCTACGAAAGAAATGACCTTTAATCTCTTTGGTGTATTATTGTTCTTGTGTGCCACCAAGTCTCCTACAACTCAGAGCAATACTATGAACAAGGGCTCTGCCCTATCCTCAGCCAACCTCACTCTCTCCAACACACCTTACCCCATTGCCACAGTCACTGTGTCAATCCATCTCATCCAAGTCTTTCTGACAAAAGTAGATATTCTTTTTTGGCTTTTTAATAAAATGTTATTTATGTACGGATTTACTTGCAAAGCCCATATACATTGTTTCTCACACCGGATCTTTCTGTTTTCCTTTACCCATCCCTCCTTCCACCCATCGAATTATGTAACCTATGATTAACCACACAACCCCTACCACCCATCCTCACCCCTCTGGTCCTCCTCACCCTTTAGATTATCATACACCTTCTACAGTAATGGTATTGTACAGTATTTATCTCTATGAGACTTAGTTAATTTACTTACTGTAATGGTCTCCAGTCCCTCCAAAGTTAGATAGTAATTTATAAAATCATTCCTCCTGTGTGCTTCATAGTATTGCATCTTATGAATGTACCATAAGTTCTCAGTCCATTAGATTATGGTTGGACAATTGGGGTGTCTCCATGTTCTTACTATGGGTAAAAAAGATGCTGCTATGAACATTGGTGTACAAGTTATAGTTTGTGCCTCAGTTCTCCTTCTGTTGGGAAGTGTTCCAAGCAGTGAAATAACTGGGTCATATGAAATTTTTGTGTTCAGCTTTTTGAGGAAACTCCAAACTGATTTCCAGAGTGGTTTTACCATTTTACAATCTCGCCAATAGCGTATAAGTGTTCCTGTCTTGCCACATCCTCTCCAACTATTATTGCTTGCTGCTACTAAACTTTGCTACTGCTACTGGGATAAGATGGTATCTCATAATGGTTTTGATTTGCATCTTTCTTATTCTCAGTGATTTTGAGCATTTCTTCATGTGTCTGTCTGTTGGTCATCTGAATGTCTTCCTCCATGAAAAGTCTTTCAATGTCTTTTGCCCATTTTGTAATTGGATCATCAGGCTTTTACTACTGGAGGCCCAGGAGTTTTTTTGGTAAACTTTTGCTAAAAGGCCCTTATCTGAGATGGTTGCCAAAAGTTTTTTCCAAGTGGGTAAATTTTCTTTTCTCTCTATAGGAAAATGTTTTGATAAGCACAATGATTTAATCTTTAGAAGGTCCATTTTCTTTAATCTTTAGAAGTTCAATTTTATCTTCTTTAGATTTTGCATTTCTGGCTCTGTTTGGAAGTTTCTTTACACCATCGACTAGGCCTTCTGAGCTTGCTCTCAGTTTGTCTATTAATGAACTGTATGATTTTGGGGTTTATGCCCAGATCCCTGACCCACTAGAATTATTATTATTTATTTTTATTTGCATGGTGTGAGATGTGGATCCTGTTTCAGCTTTCTGAATGTAGAAGTCCATTTTGCCAGGACCATTTGTTGAACCGGTTGTTATTTCCCCATTTAATAGGTTTTATTTCCTTGTCGAATATCATTTGACCATATAGATGAGTGTATTTCAGGGTTTTTAATTCTGTCTCATTGGTCTATGTGCCTATCATTGTACCAGTAGCATGCTGGTATGGTTACTACCACTGCATAGTAGATTTTGAGGTCAGGGAGTTCTCTGGCTCCAACTTTATTATTGTTCTTCAAAAGTGTTTTACTTAGTCAGGGTCTCTTTTCTCTCCAGATAAACTTGACAATTTCCCTTTCAATCTCGAAAAATGAATTGGGTATCTATATTATAATGAAATGTGCAAGAAATTGGAGTCAGAAAATCAAAAGGGACGAACTCGCTCAGCATTTCTTAAGCTCAAGGAAATGAAGAACAAATTCAAACCTCGAGTTGCTATAATCAAGGATGCTTTAGACAGAATCTTAAATGATCCAGAAAGCATTAAGAGAGATG
>NW_006399923.1:2770451-2783029 GCF_000299155.1 Elephantulus edwardii | reverse complement strand
GCATTTAGGATGTTGGTCCTCTTGTGCATGCTGCCACTGTTAAGGTCATCAGACTCACAGTGACTTTCAGCAATCCATTGTATAGGTAATCATCTTCTTTGGCCTGTCCATGGAAACCCACACCTGCAGATGGCTGGCATGCATCCCATCCCCCACCTCTTATGCAGGCAGCCAGCGGGGCGTGCACTCCCCCAGTGCGGGCGGCTGGCGGGGGGCACGCGGCCCCCCTCAGCGCGGGCAGCCAGTGGGGGTGCGCCCCCCCTCCCCACCGCACAGGCACTCGGCGGCTGCGTGGCCCCTCTTGGGCGGGCAGCCAGCGGGTGCCCACTTCCCCCACTGTGGCCATCCCGGCTCCAAGAATTCTCTCCAGAACAAGTCCACTTGTGGCAGTGTGGTGGCTTCACTGTACCAGTCTTGAGGAGGACCGGTGCCCAGCATCATGGAGCTGCAGTGGCTGTTCAGCACGGCGCAGGCTCTGCGGGTGGGGTGGGGAGGGGGTTTGGGAGCCATGAGACTCACCCATTCCTCCTTGGGAAAACTTGAATTCCTGTTGTTGAGCCTCGATCTTCACTGAGGGCCAATCATCAACTGTTTAATTGTTCAATTATCAATAAGCTGAAGTCTGTAGAAGGCCATAATGGCCCTGCTTTAAGTGGTTCGCTGCTCCCACAGCTCACCATGCTGTCTATGCCTCCGCCACCATCTTGGATCCAAGCACTCTTCTAAGTGATATAGTTTTCCTCTGGAAACTCTATTAACTTGGAGAAAGATGAAAGTTATAGAAATTGGCTTGTTCTCCTAGTAGTCTATGACATATTCAATACTCTTCTCCAACGTAACAGCTCAAAGGCATCAGTTCTCCTTCTATCATCCCTCATCAAGATTTCTGATACATAGCAAGTAATTGCAAAGACCATGGCCTGTATCCAGCACACCTTAGTCTCCGGACTGTCATTGTTGCTCAGGATAGACAAATTTTATAGCCAACTTGCTTAGGATTGCCATGAGTCATAGATAATGTGAGGACTCATTATAACAATATTGTTTTGTAAAACAAATTAAAAATATTTAGTTCAATTGATTTGTTTTATAAAACAATCTTGTTATTATTTACATAAACTAAGAAATTTTTTATGTAAGCATTTTGCAACTCTATCATATTGTTCTGTGATTACAGTATATATTAAACATTACTAGGATGTCCTTAGGGAATCTCTGGTGGCATAATTGAGAGGTTGTTTACTGATAACCAAAAGGCTGCATCCCTGGATGTTCATATCTACCAGCTATTTCACAGGAGAAAGATAGGCAGATTTATCCTTGCTTTGCTATTTACAGCCTCTGTAACTTATGGAGGGTCACTATGAGGCAGAACTGATTAATAGGTAGTGAGTGAGTAAAGAATTCCATATAGTCTTGTGTGGAAAGGGGTACAGGGAGTCTGTGACTTCTGAGTTATCGCACTGGATGACACTAACCATAGTGAGGGCACAGGACAGAACTGCAGTGTGCCATTTCAGAATTCATTTTATTAGTTAATTCTCTCTCCCTGCACAAGGTGTCTTAACTGAGCTTGAGCTGCAGCTGCCATGTCTCCAAAGTGGTGTCCTCAATATTTTAAAATCAAATAAATCCTCAGCACACTCTCTATTCTTTCCCTAAGGCTTTGAAATTTTTTTCTAGATTAATGAAAGCATTCAGTCACATCTCTAAACCTCTTCTTTAGAATATTTTAATGAGGTTGTGGGTTGTTGATTACTAAAAAAAAAAAAAAACAAGCATTGTCTTCATGTAATTTTGATGGTGAGTCAGGAGTAGAATTTAGTTGCCTGTTTCATTTCACCTTTGATACTTCTCATATATGAGAATGCAGAAAAAGAGAAATTCAGTGTAAAAGGAAAGTCAAATTAAAAGCCCATGTTCTTACACAGTGCATTTTACCTTTGTTTAGGACCACTTTAAATTAATCATTATATTGTACATGAAGTACCTACTAGGTGTCAATCTTCATATTCTTCTATTGCAATATGCTTTAAGTAGATGAGTTTATATATTAAATCTTAACTGTAAGTTTGAGAATATGTTAGCTTTAATCATAACTATGTTTATGGCTAGCAATATTATTTAATTTACTTTTACAGGCAGCAATATTTAATTATACTAGATCGATTTTTACACAATGTTGTTGTTATGTGCCATCAAGGCCCTTATGACTCATAGCAACCCTATGTTCACCAGCTCTGAACCCTGCTCTATCCTACGCTAAGCTCACTATCTCTTGCATACCTATCCTTATTACCCCAGTCACTGAATCAGCCCATCTCATTGAGGCTTTTCCTCTATTGCACTGTGCCCTGCACCTTCCCAGCATGATGTCCCTCTCCAAGAACCAGTCCCCCCTTGCAATATGCCCGAAGTATGTCAGATGAAGCCTCAATATCCTTGCCTCCAAGGAGCAGCCTGGTTTCACCCTGAATAGGATGAACTTTTCTTCTCCCAGCAATCCATATTCTAGTCAGTACTTTTCTCCAGAACCACAGCTCAAAGACATCAGTCCTCTATATATCATCACTAGTCATTGTTCAGCTTTCTGATGTATAGCAAGTAATTGCCTGGATCAGGCACATCTTAGTCTTTAGACTGATATTGTTGTTCTTCAGTACTCTGGAGAGTTCCCTGACAGCCAACTTTCCACATGCAATTAGTCTTTTGATTTCCTGGCTGTTGGTACCAAGAGTGTTGATTGTGGAGCCAAGCCAACTAAAGTGGTTTACAATCTCAATCTCTTAACCATCTGTCACGATGCTGACCATGGGCCTAGTGGGGAGAATCTTTGTTTTCTTGATGTTGGAGCTTCAATTCATATTGAAGGCTGCAGTCCCTGACCTTCTACAGCAAATGCTTCAGGTCCTCCTTAGTTTCAGCAAGCAGGGTTGTGTCACATGCATAACACAGTTTGTTGATTAGTCTTCCTCTAATTCTGATGCCTCACTCCGCCTCATAGAGCCCAGTCTCCCAGATGATGTGGTCTACAATAGAACATCCTTAACTATGAAATAAAAAGGTCTAATATGTTGCTATTTCTTAAATCTTCAGATACAATAAATCTTTAAATAGAATAGGTAATCCTAGAGTACACAGTGTATTGTTCTGCTTACTGAAAATATAGTAGTTCAAATACTTCACATCTTTCCTTATAGATAGGCAATCTCCCCTCAAAAGATTTACAATATTGGAAACCCATTGGAGAGTTGTACTATCAGTCAGAATCCATTTTACCATCAAATGGCAGTTATCACTTGTTTATTTCTTTAGAATCATTTCACTTTCAACATAGAGGGAAAATATTTTTATGCATCTCCCAATCATAAAATATGGTCTTTGACCTTTTGCATTTAGAGAATAAATCATTGTACATAGAACCATAAAATCTGTTATACATTGGCATGGAATACAATTAGAAGACATGAAGGTATCTTGCCAGAAAACATGTTGAATATAATATCCTGATATCTTCAGAAGACAAGAATCTATTATTTAATTTTACTAGTTTTCCATCAAATTGTAATAAAATAAATATGAAAAAATCATAACTGTTTTACACATAATTATAAGCTCATTAAACACTAAAAAAGGTATATTTGAAAAACAAAATACAGTCAGACTATTTTTAACAAATAGTTTGATTTAATCTTCACTATTCTTTACTGAGAATTGTTCAGTTGTGGGAACATCTGGATTTAGGACATTTATTATTTTCCACAAATCAACAATATTCATGCCAGAAATATTTTGCATATTGAATATTCAACTAAACAAACTACCATTATATGCTTCCTTGACATTCATCACAAAATGAAATCATGTTTTTTTCTTAAATTCAAACAATCTATGTAATTAGGAAATAGTTTGTCACTATCTACTTCAAAACTGAGTATATTAATTGCTGAGTATATAAGCAACTTTTCATAGAATGATTACATTGTTTAAAATATAATGAGCAGAAATGGCATTTAAACAGATAATAAATCTTGTTTCCCTCTCACAACAAAAATAATGCTTCCTGATTCTCATTATAGATATGGAATCATCTGAATAAAAGAAGTGGGAATTCATTCTGTCTCTGCATGAATACTTCATCATTTTAGTTCTATGAACTTCTAAGTTTACTTTTAAAGAATGCCTTAAGGAATTTAAACTTTATAACTCCATATTATTACTGCTATTTAAACTTTTTTTAAAAAATCTAGTGTCTATCAAGGCTTTTAAGCGATAACCATAATTAAAGAAGAGTTACCATTTCTCATTACATTTAAAAATAAATAATAATTGAAGGATAATATGTCAATTTTAAATATGAAAACTCTACTGAATTTTAGGCACGTAATTAATAAACATGTGAACTGAGATTTGAATATAGAACAGACAAATAATTTTGCTGAAAATAATTCCACAGTTAATAGACTAATCTACACTCTTTTTATCATCTCCATAAGTCAATGTTAGTGAAATGAGCTAAATTTTAAGGGTGGTAAGTAAAATGACAATTAAAAAACAACAGCTATTGATTGGTTGCTATCATAGAGTGGGCACTTTTCCTTGGCAATTTGGATATCAATAAGCCAACTTTAATGGGGAAAAAGCCAACCTAAAAGTTAAGTAAACCTGCCTAAGGCATTATTTTAAAAATAAAAGAACATTGGGGTCTACTATCCATAGAGCTCAAATTAATTCTTCATACAGCAAATTTAATTATCTAGAATGCTATGGGGGGTACAAGGAATCTTGGTTAATTATTATATTTCCTAGAGAATATGGGGATTAGCCATTTAAAATATCTTGGAGCCTAATAAAATTATCCCTTGTTAAAGTCTGCTAAATATATTAATATTCCTTCAATGAGTCAGAAAGTACACTGGAGTTTCGCAGTTTCAGAGTTACTATTGTGAGCATGAATTACCACTATTTGGCATGCACTGGTTTGAACAGACCAAGAGGAACTAGGAAAGTAGAATTCCAGATGAACTGAACTCACTTTTACTGGAGTGTTAATCACTAAGCCTTTAGGGTTCTATTTAACATATTTTTGTGGCAGTGTGTTAAATAAGACCTCAGTGACCCATTAAATTCAGTGTAGTTTTCTAAGTATAAAAATTACTTCAAGATTAACTTAGAAATTGTAAAGAATCCAGCATACATTGCTATTACTATATCCACTTGATTAGCATAAAATATGGACCAGGCTTTTTATTTACACTCTTGTTTATTATGTGTTTATGTTTACTGTATTATGATGTTACTTTATTACATTCTTAGGAGCTCTGATGGTGTGGTGGCAAGAAGCTGCACTCCAATCCTGAAGGAACATGGTTTGAGGCCACCAGCTGCTCTGTGGGAGAGGGATAGACAATCTCCTCCAATGTGATTAACTCCCTCTGAAAACCCGCCAGAGGGTCACCTTTGGGTCAGTTATTCTATCATAAACAACAACAGCAACATCACATTCTTAATGTCGTTTTTAAAATTTCTTATTAAAAGGAGCTCTAATTTTTGGTGGAAAGGCAATTGTTCTGTTGGTCCAAATGTTAATGGTTTGAGTCCACCAGCTGCTTCATAGAAAATTGATGGAAAAATCTCCTTTGTAGTTTGTAGCCTTGAAAACACGCTGGGAGGTCAGTTATCAATTGATTCCAAGACAATAAACAGTAACAACATTTTATTTCATTAATTTCAAAGACCATTTACAGAGATTTTGGCTTTCCATTCATTCATTGTTGCACTTTTTTCCCTTCCCACCACTCTCCCCAACTCCTCTCCGCCCAGGTGGTTCTCTTTGAAGAGTAAAAGAAAAATTCCTTCACTAGTATACAATCCCCCCAACCCTGAGTACACTCCACTGTGCAATCTTCATTCTGGACTCCTGAAATAACAATGATACCCTATCCTATATCACTTTTAAACTGTTCTCTCCTTCATCTGTTTCATTTATTATGAAGCTATTTATTCAGGAGTAATGGTCATATTGAGCATGGAGAGTCGTGTTGTTGTCCTAAAGACAGAGCCTATCTGGTGAATTGAATTCACCAGTGGTTCTACAGGAGAAAAATGCAGTGTCTTCCTGTGTTCTTTACAGCCTCAGAAAGGCAATGGAGGGTTAACTATGGTTTCTGACTCCAACGTAATGAGAATTTTTTGTTTTTATTTATCACACAAACCCTCATAAAATTGTGCATTGGAAATATACATGTGCATGGTATCTCCTACTACTGAAGCCTATTACAATTACAAAATAAAGACAGGTGTAATGTTTATTCCATTGTCCACGAGTCAATGTTGGCTCACAGTAAAATTTCCCCTAAAATTTTCCAAGGCTAACTTGAAGGTTGGCAGTTTGAAGCTACTCGATGCTGTTGATTTAAAAAGAAGGGACTTCTTCCCATAAAGATTTACAGTCTCAGCAATCCAATGCAGGCTCTCACTGAGTCAGAATTGATTCAATGAGAATAAGATTCACTTCATCTTTATCAAAACATACTATACATATTTCCTCTAAGGAAAAACTTCTGAATTTGAACTGTCAATTATTTAATTAGCAAAAAAGGAGCTTAGTCACTGAACCACAATGGCTCTTAACAGCTATAGATAAATTTTAGAGATATATTTTCTGGGAGGAAATAGTTGCTTTTCTATCATACCAGTTAAAATGTATGTTACTCTTTATCAAAGTATTATGTTTAAAAATGAATAAATTTTTAAAAAAATTATTTTAGAAAACTATATATTTTCCATTATCAAATCCATCACTTATGTAGTGATAAAGAGTTGCGCTATCACCCAAAACACATGCAGTTAGAGTCCACCAGCTGCTCCACAAGAGAAATAGGGGCAGTGTCCTTCTGTGATTTATTGCCTCTAAAAAATAAGTGTATACCTGTAGGGTCAGGTATAAGTCAGTTTCAACTCAACATTACACATGAACAACATCATTAATGCATTTACTTGTAATGCAATTTAATAGTTTTTATTTCAATTTAAAAGCAGTAATTTTCAATTTAAAACATAAACACAATTCTTATAAGAAACAATGAAAGTAATGATATTGATATTGGAAGTGTTTTGAATGGTTTACATATAGGCATTATTTAAATTAAATTTTAGGACAAGCTTTAATTTTTTTAAAAATTTTTTTTGTGAATGTGCCATCAAATCAGATCTGACTTTCACAGGAGGAGATTGTCCCTCCTTCTCCAGCAGAGCATCTAATGAATTCAAACTGCTCATCTGGGAGGCTGGGCTCTATGAGAATGCAGCATCAGGATTGATGGATGATCTAGCAACAATCTGTGTTATGCGGATGACACAACCCTGTTTGCTAAAACTGAGGAGGACCTCACGCACTTGCTACAGAGGGTCAAGGACTTCAGTATGGATTGAGGCCCAATGTCAAAAAGACAAAGATTCTCACCACTGGACCAATTGACAGCTTCAGGATGGAGGGTGAAGAGATTGAGATTGTTCACAGCTTTAGTCTGCTTGGCTCCACAATCAACACTCTCGGCACCAGCAGCCAGGAAATTAAAAGATGTATTGCCATGGGAAAGTTCGTTGTTAGGGACCTCTCTAAAGTACTGAAGAGCAACGTTGTCTCTCTGGAGAACAAGGTGTGTCTGACACAGGCCATGGTCTTTGCAATCACTTGTTATGCGTCAGAGAGTTGGACAATGACTGGGGAGGATAGAAGGAGAATTGATGCCTTCGAGCTTTGGTGTTGGAAAAGAGTATTGAGAGTACCATGGACAACAAACAGATTCATCCCAGAGAGGATTAAACTGGGCTGCTCCTTGGAAGCAAGGGTTCTTAGGCTTCGTCTGACATACTGTGGTCATGTTGTAAGGGGAGACTCGTCCTTGGAGAAGGACATCATGCTTGGGAGGATGGAGGGCAGGTGCAGCAGGGGGAAGGCCCTCTATGAGGTGGATTGATTCGGTTACTGGGGTAATCGGGATGAGTGTGTCAGAGACAATGAGATTGTCACAGGACAGAACTGAGTTTAGGGCTGTTGTACATAGCGTCGCTATGAGTCGCAAGTGACTCGACGGCACATAACAACAACAACAACAACAACAACAACCACCTCTGGGATTGCAGTGCAGCTTCTTGCCACTAGGCCACCAGAGTTTGACAAAATTTTATGACAGCCTTTAAGTTAGGTATAAGCTTTGAAATGTTGAAGATATTTTAAATAATTCTCTAACGGCAAGAACCTGTGCTGTATAATCCTGAAGGTACAATGTTTGAGCTCACCAGCTGCTCTGCCAGAGATCGATGGGCCATCTCCTCCCGTGTGATTAATTGTCCCTGAAAGCACACCAGTGGGTCAGCTGTGGTTGGTTATGATACTATGGAACACAACAATAATTGTATCCTAACTCTGGAGGCATAGACTGCTTAGAACTACACTAGTCAAAGGTCATGTCTCTCTGGCAGGATGAATCCACCAAGCTCTCCACAGCAGAGAGATGGACAATCTCCGTCCATGGTATTTATAATCTTCATCATCTGCTGGGGAAGAAGAGGTCAGCTGTGAGTCATTTCTGACTAACAATGACTAATCACTAACTGATCTTTCAAACAAACTTAGGAATGGTACTTGGAAACAAAACGTCATACAGTGAAAGAGAGAGAAAGCTGAGTGGAGAGAGTAGAGTTTAAAGAAGAAAACATGTTAAATAAGGATAAATATTTATTAAAAATATGCTTCATATCCTTTTCTTTCCCCTAGCTTTTTCTGGAGAATGAATAGCATTTCCATCTTTTGCTTTTCAGGATTCCATTGACTAGCCTACAGTAGTCTTCAGAATTCTCTATTTCTTTTGCTTGCTTTGTTCACATTTATGTCTTAAAAATCATTATGAGTCATTGTGGACTCAATGGCATATAACAATAACAGCGCAGAAATAAAAATACAAATGTCCTAAGACTCTGAAACATGCTTGTGAAGGTAAGATAGTTAAAACAAGTGGAATAAATTATGAAATAACGTCTTTAAACAAATTATCTGAAAGAACAGCTTGAGAGGGCAGAATGAAAGAGTGTTATGAGATGGACAAAGATGTAGAAAATAAAAAAAAGATAATGTACTTGGCATTTCACAGTCTAAACAAACTAGAAAGATTTTCAAAACTTGAGTTGCAATAATAAAAGAGTCAATTGACAAAATACTGAAGGATCATGGTAGAAGGGAAAAGATTGAAGTTGTCAATTATTTCATGTTGCTTGGATCCACAATTAACACCTTTGGTATTAACAGTCGAGAAATATAAGGACATGTTGTTGTTAAGTACTATCAAGTAGAGTATGCCTCATGGCTACCCTGTGAACAAAAGATCTGAACCCAGTCCTGTCCTGTGCCATCCTTACACTTTTTGACACACAAGAGCCCATTGCAGCAGTCACCTTGTCAATCCACCTGGTTGAGGGCCTTCCTCTCCTTCACCAAAGCTCCATCTTTTACAACATCATATCCCTCTCCAAGGAATAGCACCGTCTAGCAAAATGTCCAAAGTATGTGAGGCGAAGCCTCATCATTCTTGCCTCTAAAGAACATTCCAGCCACACTATCTCCAAGACATATCTATTTGTTTTCTTGCCTGTCCATGGGATGTTCAGTGCTCTTCTCCAACACCACAGCTCAAAGGTATCAATTCTTTTTCTGTCATCCTTATTCATTGTCTGGGTCTCAGATGCATAACTAGTAATCAGAAAACGCATGGCCTGAATCAGATGCACCTTTGTCCTCAAACTGACATCACTACCCCTCAATAATTTGGGAAGGTTCCTAACTGCAGATTTTTCCCAGTGCAATGTGTCTCCTTATTTTCTAACTGCTTGTACCAACGGTGTTAATTTTGGATCCAAGCAAGATGAAGCTATTGACAGTTTCAATCTCCTTTCCATCCATCATGACAGTGCCTATTGGTCCAGTGGTAAGAATCTTTGTTTTCTTGATACTGAGACACAATTCATACTAAAGTCTACATTCCTTGATCTTCTGCAGCAAGTTCTTCAAATTCTCCTCACTTTCAGCAGTAAGGTTGTGTCATTTGCATAATGCCAGGGTATTGATGAGTCTCCCTCCAATCCTGATGCTAACTTCCTCTTCATAGAGTCCAGCTTCTTGGGTAATTTGTTCAGCCTATAGATTGAACAAGTATGGAGGTAGAATACATCCCTGATGCACTCTTTTCTTCATTCCAAAACATGCAGTACTCCCCTGCTCCATTTGCACAACAGCCTCCTAATCTTCATATAGGTTCTTCATGAGCACAATCAAGCGCTCTGGTATTTCTATTCTCCTCAGTGTCATCTTGTCATGATCCACGCTGTCAAACGCCTTTGCATAGTCAATAAAACAGAACTAGACATTCTTCTGATATTTCTGACTTTCAGTCAGGATCCATCTGACATAAGCAATCATATCCTTGGTGTCACAGCATCTTCTAAATTCCACTTGAATTTCTGGAAATTCCGTATCTATGTAATGTTCCAGCTGTTTTTTGAATGATCTTCATCAGTATTTTGCTTGCATGTGACATCAGTGATATTGTTCAATAATTTCCACATCAGTTTTCCTTCTTGGGGAAAGGAATAAATAGAGACCTCTTCCAATCCATTGACCAGACATCCATTGACCAGAAAGCTGTCCTCTAAATTTCTTGACATAGACAGTGAGTGCATCGCAAGCTTGAATATGTTAATTGAAAAAGTCAATTGGTATCCCACCAATTCCTGGGGGCCTTATTTTTTGCCAATGCCTTCAATGCAACTTCCACTTTCTCTTTCATTACCATTGGTTCCTGTTCATATGGTACTTCATGAAATTTTTCAGTGTTTATCAATTCTCTCTGGTACTGTGACTCTGTGTATTCCATCCATCTTCTTTTGATGCTTTTTGGGTCATTTAATATATGGCCCATAGCATCTTTCAACATTGTGACACAAGGCTTAAATTTGTTTTTCAGTTATTTCAGCTTGAGAAATTCAGAGCGAGTTCTTCACTTTATATTCTCCAATTCCACTTGTCTGCACTTTCCATTCTAATACTTTGTTTTGTCCACCTGAGCTGCCCTTTGAAACCGTCTGTTCATCTCTTTCACTTTGATACGTTTTCCTTTAGATTTGGCTTCTTCACTTTCCAGTGCAATCTTTAGGTTCTCTTCTGATATCCATTTTTATTTTTTCTTTCTCCTCTGTTTTTATAATGAACTTTTGGTTTCTTCATGGATGATATTCTTGATATCATCCCACAACTCATCTGATCTTCTGTCATTGGTGTTCAGTGCCTCAAACGTATTCTTAAGATGGTCGTGAAATTCCAATGGAATTGATTCAAGATCATATCTCGGTTCCTTGGAACTTATTTTAATTTTTTTGGCCTCAATTTAAAATTGCATATGAGTATGTAATGATCTGACCCTCAATCTGCAACAGGCCTAATTTTGACTGCTGATGTTGAACTTCTCCAACAATTTACATAGAGAATATCCAATCTAAAAAATCTCTGCCAGCTATTAAATACCAATGATATAAATTTAAAGGCTAAAGTATACTCGATTCAATCCATGGTCTTATCAGCAATGTACTTCACATCTGAACATTGGACAGTGGATAATGATGGCAGAAAAAGAATCAATGCCTTTGAATTATGGTGTGTTAGGAAAGTAACGGCAGCACTGAATATCCCATAGACTGCCCAAAGAACAATCAAATATGTCTTAAAGAAAGTACACTTACCAACTTCCTTAGAGGCAAGGATGGAGAATTTTGGTCTCATACTTTTGGCAGGTTGTTAGAAGGAGCTAATCCCCAGAAAAAGGCACTATGCTGCTTAGAAAGGTGGAAGGTTCACTAAAGACAGGAAACACTCAAGGAGATGGATTGACACAGTGGCTGTAACAATGGGCTTAAGAGATGATGAAGATATCACAGAATAGAGCAAGGTTCAGACTTTTATTTATATAGTCACTCTGAGTTGTAATAGGTTCCAAACAACAACAATTATGCTAAGCAGATACACTGAGAAACTGAATTATATGAGGAATTATGTAGCATTAGAATTGCAAGATGACTTATTAACAACTTTTGTTATACAAATGATACAACCTTGCTTGCTGAAAGAGAGGATAGTTGAAATAATTACTGATGAATAGCAAAGACTACAGCCATACAGGTAATGAGTTAAACCTCAACATTCAGAAAATAACATTTCTCACATCTGACAGAATAATTAATATCATAGTAAAATGTGTAAATACTGAAGTAATGAAAGCTTTTATTTTACTCAGTACCAATTAAGAAAACAAACTAAATATTACATTGGGCAAATAAACTTGAAAATATATGCCTCTTAAAAATGTTAAGATAAACTTTCTTAACATGTTTAAAAGTAAGGACGTTGTTTTGAACATATGAAACCTTATTTTTAATTCCCTCATACACATATTATAGCTGGGGAAAGTATAAAAAAGGCAGAAAAAAATTAGTATCAATGAACTAATAAAATCCTACCCTTCGGGTAA
>NW_006399923.1:2767387-2768454 GCF_000299155.1 Elephantulus edwardii | reverse complement strand
TAATGCACCAATACATGGTTGTCTTTTCTTTTGTTGTATGGTATCAATAGTAACAATTGTTGCTTTTGTTTTGTTGTTTTTATTGGTGTTGTTTTGTTATTTTTGTTGTTCTTGTTATGTGCCATTGAGTGCCCTGCAACTCAGCAGCCCTAAACCCTGCTCTAGCCTTTGCCAATTTATTGTCTCCAACACACTTATCCCCATTATCCCAGTCATAAAATCAATCTATCTCCTTTCCTTCACTGTCCCGCCACCCTACCAAACATGGTGTCCCTCTCCAAGGACTGGTCCCTCCTTGAAACATATCCAAAGTATGTTAGATGAAGCTGCAGAATCTTTGCCTCCAAAGAGCAGCCTGGCATCACTGTCTCCAGGATGAATTTGTTTGTTCTCCTAGCAGTCTATGGTATATTCCATACTCTTCTCCAGCACCACAGTTCAAAGGCATCAATTTGCTTTCTATCATCCCTAGTCATTATCCAGCTTTCTGATGTATAAGAAGTAAATATAAAGGACATTGCATGTATAGCTAACTACAGGTTACCAAATATGAGCAATAATACAAAGCACCTTGTTTTGGAGAGTAAAACTTGAAGGTTCTTGAAATATTTAACGATCATCTAAAAATTGGAAAAAAAAATTCTTTGTAAAAGAAGCATTAGCCAGCATGCAGCCCTAAGCATTGCCAGAAAAAAGAGTTTTGGGCCTGAGGGCCCAGAAAATTTGCATCAGCACCTGGCTTTAAATGGAAGACAAGTGGTATTAACCCATGAGAAGGCAATCCTGGAGTGGAAGTTGTAGATTACAGTTGTACTTAACAACTTTAAATTGAAGTCATATTGGCTCCATCATAAGAGACAGCAGCACGATATATTCAGAATCACAAAAATCCTGATGGCTTGAGACTTAAGTGGAAAGACTCAGTGGAGAAGGTCAATATCAGCAGTGAAAACCAGGCCAGGTGCTCATTGTGGGACAGACCACTAACTACTCGTATGTAAGTTCAAGAAGAAGTTGAGGAAAATTAAATCAAGTCCACGGGAACAAAACTTTGGTCTTAAATATAT
>NW_006399923.1:2764889-2765472 GCF_000299155.1 Elephantulus edwardii | reverse complement strand
TCTGTGACTGGAGTGGTGGGAATAAGTGTGTTTGGGATGGCTAGGTTGGCACAGGATAGAGCTGTGTTTAGAGCTCTTGTACATAGGGTCGCTATGAGTCGCAAGCGACTCGATGGCACATAACAACAACAAAAGAAACAAAAGTAAATAAGCACTTTGTGACAGCACCAGTAAACTTTCAAACCAAACCTGTGTGGAGTCAGTTCAGATTCCTAGTGACTGCACAAGACAAAGAAGAAATGTCTCATGTAATTCCTAAATTTGTAATCTTTATGGAAGTAAGTTTTTACATTGTTTTCCCTTGGATTGTTTGGTGAGTTTAAATTACAGACCTTCCCTTTAGTAGATCTTCTTTAAACTCAGTCTCACTAAGGGTTCTTAAGTGTTGTTCTTGTTAGTGTCTTTGAGTCAGGCACTGATAAATAGTGCATATGTTAAGAATAACAAAAGATATACTTTCTCAGGAACAGATTTGAGGCTTTGAACAATAATTAACGAAGGCCAGATGAGTTGTGGGAGGATATCAAGGGTATCATCCAGGAAGAGTGCAAACGGTCATTGCAAAGACAGAAGAGGAAGAAAA
>NW_006399923.1:2758790-2763009 GCF_000299155.1 Elephantulus edwardii | reverse complement strand
CAACAACAACAACATACTTTCTTGATCCTGTACCATTCTCAGACTCTAGGCTCTGCTTAAGTTTGCTGACTTTCTTCTTCAACAAGTATGATATACCTCTGTAGAGACTGGCACCTGATGCAAACATGAGAAGAAATATGTGAGATAAAATGTGCCTGTCCCTGCTCCTATGGGGTACTCTAGCTGCATTTTTTACCAGAAAGGCTTGTTCTTTTTGGTAGTTCATAGTGTGATAAATTAGGCCTTTTAACTTCCTCTTATTCATTAATAATTACTCAGTTCTTTATTATTTTTATCTCAATCCTTTTTTTCAGCATTGGGAAAATATCACCAATGCAATTTCTCCTGGTGTCAGTTCTTTATTTTTATATGCTCAATGCTATTAAATTCCTGCATTTACATTTGCAGTTTATTTGAAATCACTTTTTTTAAATCTTACTCATCTCCTTTTGCTTGATCTCTCTTTTTAAAATTGCTTAGTCATTTGCCTAATTTGGTTTTCAGCTTCAGTTTTATAGATATATCTTGTAATCTGTTGATACTACTAAATGTAATGGCTAACATTTATATAGAAATTATAGCTTCACCTCCCATTCTTTGGAAATAAGGCATTTCTGTGAAATTTTTCACAAGCACAAAAACAGTTATCCTTAATCTATTTAGGAAAACTCTTTAGCACTTCAGACCCCCAAAGTAAGCACAAAATGATAGTAAATAACACAGAAAGATGAAAATAACACTACCATATTGGAATCCCATATACTTTACAAAGCCGTGGTTATTGAATGGTGAGATGCTGAGTGTACTTCCCAAGAAAGGATCTTGATATGCATGCTTCTCATAGTGTGTGCTGCTTTTTAAATGATCATTGAAAAACAAGTTCTCAATAGTTTCACTTTCCTACTATTTTTTTTGTAAAACTGAGTATTTTCTTTATGTTTCTTTGTCAGAAAAATGAGCACTAATTTAGTCTTTCACAGAAGTAAAGTTGTAGTAAATGAAATTTTGAAAAAGAGAGAAATTTGCACCATTTGCCAAACTATGTGTTGACTTTTTTCTTATTTCTGTGTTGCTGACTGTTGGTCCAGTTGTGAGGACTTTTGTTTTATGTTGAAGATACTGTCCTTCATCAATAAGTACTTCAAGCCCTCTTCACTTTCAAGCAAGCAAGGTTGTGTTATCTGCATATAGCATAATGTTAAAGATACTTTTTCCAAACTTGATGTGATTTTCTTCTTGACAAATTCCAGTTCTCAAATTATTTGTACAACATACAGATTGAAAATTGTGGTAAAAGAATATAACCTTGATACCCACCTTTCCTTATGCAAAAGATGCAACATTGTTTGCTGAAAGTGAGGAATTGAAGCACTTGTAGAAGTTCAAAGAATATAGCTTTCAATATAAGTTTCATCTCAACATCAAGAAAACAAAAATTATTATAACTGGATCAACAGGCAACATCTTGATGTTGTTGTTGTTGTTAGTTGTTATGTGCCATCGAGTCAACTATGACTCATAGCGACACTATGCACAAAAACTCTTAGCCCTCCTCTATCCTGAATCAAACTCACCGTTTCTAACACACCAACCCTCATTACCCTAGTTACTGTGTCAATCCATGTCATCAGGGTCTTTCTCTACTGCACTATTTCTTAAACCTTCCAAGCATAGTATCTTTCTCCAAAGACTGGTCCCTCCTGACTACATGGCCAAAGTATGTGAGATGGAGCCTCAAAATCCTTGCCTCCAAGGAGCACCTTGGTTTCATACTCTTTAGAACAGATCTGTTAGTTTCTTGGTAGTCCATTGTATGTTCAATAATCTTCTCCAGCATCCAATGTCTGGGATCTCACCAGAATGCTGAAGAGTAATGATATCAATCTAAAGACTCAGATGCACCCGATGCAGGCAATGATCTTTGGGTTCACTTGCTATGTATCAAAGACCCGACCAATTACCAAATAGGACACAAGAATTGAAACCATTGAATCATGGTGTTGGAGAAAAGTTTGGGATACCTTTTGGACTGTCAAAAGGACAAATATGTCTTAGACAAAATAAAACCAGAGTGCTCCTTGGAAGCAAAGGTAACGAAGCTTTTTCTCACATATTTCAAACATGTTGATAGGAGAGACTTTATCATGGAGAGGGACATCATGCTTGGAAATTTGGAGGGTCACCAGAAAAGAAGGTGAGCCTCAACCATTTGGATTGGCACTATGACTGCTGCAATGGGCTCTAGTGTGTCAGGAAGTGTAAGAATGGCACGCTAATGCCTTAAAAGAAAACGCTTTCTACGTTCTATTGCATTTACTTTTGTAATGTAGGTTGATTTTTCAAAATGGCTTTTCTAGCCAAAAGTTTTGACTTTTGCCACATGGATTCGTAGAGCTACGGTTGTATTAAATGAAGTAAGAACATGTAAACAAGGTGTTGATTATAATAATGGGATTGATTCCTATTTCCATCTCACCTGGCTTACATTGAACAGGTTTAGTAGTAGAAGAGTGTCTCTAGCAGTAGAGAATGCAGCCTGCATCCTACTGGGACAGAGACAACTTTATAACATGGAGACAGAACTAGATGGAAACATGCAGCAGCAAAAGAAAACCCAAGACCAGTCTGAGACAGAGCTGTGTAGGGATTGCTGCCCCATGGATACAAAGCCCAAGCCAGAGTTGGTGGAATCAATGAGTTTGGGGCACACATAATAATGGAAGGACTTTTCTCCATATGTATTCAATCTGTATGCTGAGTGAATAATTTATAAAGCTGGATTTTACAGAGAAATGTGTGACATCAGGATTTGAGGAAGACTCATCAATGCCCTGCATTATGCTGATGAGACAATTTGCTTGCTGAAACTGAGGAGGATATGAAACATTTGTTGCAGAAATTCAAGGACTACAGCCTTTTATATGGATTACATCTCAATATCAGAAAGACAAAGATCCTCACTTCAGGCCTAATATTCAATAAGATGATAAATGGAGAAAAGATTGAAGTTGTCAATGATTTCATCTTACATGGATCAACCATTAACACTCTTGGTATCAGCAGTCAGAAACTCAAGAGACATATTACACTGGGAAAGTATTTCTCCAAAACACTAAAGAGCAATGATGTCAGTTTGAGATTAAGGTGCACCTGACTGAGGTCATGGTTTTCTCAATAACCTGCTATAAATCAAAGACCGGGACAATGAATAAGTATAATAGAAGAAGAATTAATGCCTTACAGTTGTGATGCTGGAGAAGAATATTGAATATTCCATGGATTGCCAAAAGAACAAACATATATGTCCCAGAAAGGATGTGACCAGAGTGCTCCTGGAGGGCAAGAAAAATGAAAATTTGTCTTTCATATGTTAGAAATGTAGCTGGGACTTGCTATTCCTTGAAAAGGGACCTCATACTTAGAAAGATGAAGGGTCAACAAAGGCGAGGAAGATGCCCTATGAGATGAATTGACCATGTGACTTCACCAATGGCTCTACTGTCTCAGAGCTGATGAGGATGGCTCAGGATAGGGCAAGTTTCAGGTTAGCTCTTCAGAGGGTTTCTATGAGTCATGCTCATCTGGATGGCACCTAACAACAACAATAAGGGGGCTTTGTAACAGTGGCCTAACATCATTATTGCTTTTGCTACCCTACCTATCCTTTGCCATCATCCTCATTATCCCTAACACACTCGAAAAGGGCCACCATTATAATCTGTGTCAGCCTCGCTAATTGAGAATCTTCTCCTTAACTAACCCTTCACCCTTCCAAGAATGCTGTCCTCTTCCAAAGACTGGCCCCTCCTAATATCACAGTCAAAGTATGTGAGATAAAGTCTCACTATCCTTGACTCCCAGGAGCACTCTGGCTACACCTTTTTTCAGTATATACTTGTTTGTCTTTTTGACAGTCCATAATATATTCACTACTCTTCTCCATTACCACAACTCAAAGGCATCAATCAATTCCTCTTCTGTCATTCTTATTCGCTGTGCAACTCCCAGCATCATAAAAAGTAACTGAAAAGAATAGAGTTTGAATGAGGTGCACTGGTGTTTTTGTTATTTAGTACTCTAGAGAGATCCTTCTGTGTAGATTATGTTGGTCCGCCGGAAGCCCTGGATGTGCTCACCAAGTTGTGCCAAGAAATCTGGATAACAACCACTTGGCCAACTGACTGGAAGAGATCTATATTTGTTCCCATTCCAAAGAAAG
>NW_006399923.1:2752628-2757425 GCF_000299155.1 Elephantulus edwardii | reverse complement strand
CAAAGGGCTTATGAATACAGTTGAGAAGCTGTCCTAAAAGAATTGTAGCCTATTTCCAACTGAGTTGTAACTTCCTTAATAAGCCCCAATAAGTTTGAGCATTGTGTAAGTTTCTATGAGGTCATTAAAATGGATTAGTGGACCCAGCATAAAAGTAGCAGGAATCATGGGAATAGTTGGTATTAAAATGAATAGAAGAAGACAGAAACATGTGAGTGCTTGCTTGAACTGATGGGAATTAGTTTTGTGTTTTGGATGTTGTTAACAGGAACTAGTTTCTTCAGTGGAGGTTAGATGTGGATATCCCCACAATAGTCACACTTTTTATACATATTTCTTTAAAAGGGGCCATACATATGGATCTCTACAAGTCAAGTAGGAATATCTGGTGATGTAGTATGTAGGGAACGTCACTGTTAACCCAAAAGCTATACCTCAGATGGTTCAAGTTCACCAACAGTCTGTAGAACAAACAGAGGCAATTTACTCTCATGCCATTGGTAGCCTTGGAAACCCAATGGAAGGTCAACTATGAATCAGTCTAACTCCGTGACAGTGAGAGATGAATCAGTTGGTCATATGCTTCCTTTCCAATAGAATAATGTAAGTGCCAGCGTTGTATCAGTTCACTCAAATATTTCAGTTGTTATATAACACAGTTCCCTAAAACAGTGTTTTGATTTTCATTCTTAACAAAAACTCAGTGCAGCATAATGTTCTTCCTTCCTTACTTACTAAACATTCTTGATAATAGAACATTTTTGTAATGGCTCCATATTTTCCAAATATTTTTCTATGTATTAATATATTTTAGTGAAAAGTCAAATGTTGTAAACAAAAAAAGTAGATCAATATTTGGAAAATATTTTCTCCCTGAGGTTACTGTCACTGAAGAATACATAATATAATTTATTTTAATTTTTTTGTATATTGTACTGGTTTTTTTACAGTGTAGGAATACATTGTTTTAAACACCAAACCTTTCATATTTTCTTCCTCCCCCCCCCATCAAATTGTGTGACCCCACAATTAATCCCCTCTCCACCTATCCTCTTCAAAGCAGGAGTAGCATTCACTTCCTAAATAACATGCCTCCAGAAACTCTATGAACTTTCATAAACATCGATAGTTTTAGAGGGGCTTCAAGCCTTTTGTTCTTAAGGTTGCTACAGTCATGCTCGACTTGAAGGCAATCAACAGCAGTAACAACACCTCTCTTCACCCCTCTGCTTCTTCTGCTCCCCCACCCCTTGGATTCTCACACTCATTCTACAATAATTGTCTTAACAGTATTTATCCTTATGGGACTGAGCTAGTTCATGCAATGTAATGTTCTCCAGTCTCTCCCAAATTAAGTAGTGATTTTCAAAATCATTACTCCAGCATACTGCATACTATTCCATCATGTGAATGTACCATAATTTCTCAATCCATTCAATTGTGGTTGGACATTTAGGCTGTATCCATATTCTTGCAATAGTTTATAATGCTTCTGTGAACATTAGTGTACAAGTTTCTGTTTGTGCCTCAGTTCTCATTCTCTCAGGGTATATTTCAAGTAGTGTAATAGCTGGGTCATATGGGATTTCTATGTTCAGCTTAATGTCTATTAATTCTTGTTATTCATTTAAAATAATCATGTAGAATACTGTAAACTTTTGATATGAGACCCTTGTATAAAATGGTATTGCTAAATGTTTTTTTCCCCAGTCTCTAGGTTTTATTTTCACTCTATTGGAAATATTTTTAATGCAGAGATATATAATCTTTAGAAGGTCCCATTAATCAATTTTATCCTCTCCAGATTGTGTATTTCTGGCTGTATTTGATAGTCTCTTTATACCATACACTAGGCCATCTAAGCTGGATCCCAGTTTATCTCTTAGGAACTTTGTAGTTTTGAGCTTTACTTTCAGGTCTCTGATCCACCTTTAGTTATGGATCTTGTTTCAGCTTTCTGCAGGTAATAGTACAGTTTTGCCAGCACAGTTTGTTGAAGACATTGTCATTTCCCCATTACATAGTTTTGATTTTCTTGTCGAGTATCAGTTGACCATAGATAGCTGGGTCTATCTCTGGATTCTCAATTCTGTTTCATTGTTCTATGTGACTGTCATTGTACCAGTACCATATACTGTTTTGGTTACTACCTCTGTGTATTAAGTTTTGAATCCTACAGGGCTTCCACAAGAAAAAGACTGATGATCACATTACAAAATGGGCAAAAGATATGAAAAGACTTTTCACAAAGCAAGATACTCATATGGCCTACAGACACGTGAGAAATGCTCAAAATCACTGGAAGTAAGAGAAATGCAAACCAAAACCAAAGACATCTAACTCTAGCAGCTAGGACAAAGTTTAACAGGACAGCAAGTAATAAATGTTTCAGAGAAATGTGGAGAGATAGAACTCTTATACACTGTTGGTGGGATTGTAAAATGTACAACCACTCTGTAAGGCAGAATGGAGCTTCCTCATAATGTGAACATAGAAATTCAATATGACCCAACTCTTTCACTGCTTCAAACATACCCTGAGAAAAATAGAATAGAGACACAAATGGAGATTTGCACACTAATATTCATAGCAACATTATTCACTGTTGCAAGAACACCGAAAAAGCACAAATGGCCAACCATAATGTAATGTACTTAGAAATTGTGGTACTTTCACAAGATGGAATACTATGCAGTATACAGGAGCAATGCTTTTGAAAACCATTACCTAACTTGATGGGTAGAGGGGGGAGTTAGGTAAAGGAAATGGGAAAGATCTGGTCTGAAAAACAATGTATATGAACGTTGTTAAGTAAAACAGTATAAAAATTGTTTAATAAAAAATAAGTCTTCACAGCAATTTACTGACTATATATGCTGTACTATATAAACTACGCTGAAATCATTGGCAAAAAATAAGGCTCCAACAATCAATGGGATAATAATTGACATGTTTCAAATTACAGATGCAGCTCTGGATGTGCGAGGCAGTTTATGACAGGAGATTTGGAGGACAGCTGTCTGACCAACTGACTGGAAGAAATCCATATTTATTCCCATTCCTAAGAAAGGTGATCCCATAAATGTGGCAATGATAGAACAATGTCATTAATAGTCCATGCTAGCAAAATGCTGCTGAATATGTTTTTTAAATTACTAGAAGAGAACATAGAGTATTGCTAGAAGCTCAAATAGGTTTTAGAAGAGGCTGTGGCAGCAGAGATATCATTAGTGATGTCATATGGATCTTAGCTGAAAGAAAAGAATACCGGAAGAATCTCTATTTGTGCTTGTTTGACTATGCAAAGACATTTGACTGCATAGATCATAAAATACTTTGACTAACATTGAGTAGAATTGGAGTCACAGAATACTTAATGATTCTTATGTGAAACCTACACCTACATTAACAGGCTGTTGTCCAGAGCAAGGAATCACTACATGGTTTCAAATTAGGAAAGATTTACTTTCCTTAATAGGAAATTAGGAAAGGTTTATCTTAATACTTATTTAATCTGTATGCTGAGCAAATTATTCAAGAAACTTGACTCTATGAAGAATGTGGATGGCACAAACTTGCCTGCTGAAAATAAGGAAGACTTTGAAGCACATGGTACAGAAGATCCAATATTACAATATGGCCTTCAATACGAATCACATCTCAACATTAAGAAAACAAAAATTGTCACCACTGGAACTATAGGCAACATCATGACTGATGAAGAAAAGATTAAAAGCATCAAAAATGTCATCTTACTTGAATTCAATTAATACACTTAGTTCAAGCAATGTTAAGAGAATGGCCTCAATCAGATGGATCAGCAATATAAAAACAAGTCAAGGCATTGAGTATGTTTCACCTGAATTTAGGCAAAAGCTCACTAATAGATTTGACCCAAAGAACACTAAGAACTGAAAAGTTCTGTGATGTTATCATTGATTATCATAAATAAAAAAAGTCAAAGATTAATTTAAAGACAGAAAAAAAAGAAAACTCTAAAATGGACGTTAAAAGATACTCTGGGACTTACTTATTTTTAATTTATTTTATATTGGTTTGTTTACCCAGTTCATATACATTGTGTTTCACACTATTTTTCATTTCTATTGTGTTTGTATACAATCATTCCTACACATTATGTTTTATAAAATTAATCACCATTGAACCATGCATTATTACCTCTTTTTTTTTCCAGAGCCCCAATGAATCCTTCCTTCACTCCTTCCCTCTAATCGTCAAATTTTGCAACCCTGTCATTTTGTCCCTACCAATAGTCAACCCTCTTCTTCCACCCCTATCCCACTTGAGTCACCATACATATTTTGTGAGTTACCCTTCTGTTTTTACATTAATATTTTAATCCAATATCTGTTCTTATAGGACTTTGTTAGTTTACTCAGCATAATGCTCTCCAGTTTCTCCCAAGTTATGTAGTATTTTCTAAAATCATTGCTCCTGAGTGCTGCATAGTATTCCATTGTGTGAATGTACCATACTTTCTCAATCCATTCAGTTGTAATTGGACATTTGGGCTGTTTCTCTGTTCTCATGACAGCAAATAGGGACTGTTATGAACATTGGTGTACAAATTTCTTTTTGTTTTTCAGCTCTAATTTCCTTGGGGTATATTTCCAGTAGTGAAGTAGTTGGAATCTATGGAGTTTATATGTTCAACTTTCTGAGGAAACACCAAAATGCCTTCCAGATTTGCTGTACCATTTTATAATCCCACCAAAAGTGCATGAGACTTGCCACCTCCCCACATCCTCTCCAATATTTATTGTTTGCTCTCCTGGT
>NW_006399923.1:2746997-2751143 GCF_000299155.1 Elephantulus edwardii | reverse complement strand
GCATCCACTTCCAAAATGGCTTGCCTCCGGAAACTCTATGTATGAACAGTGCTCAGGCTGTTTGTTCATAGGGTCACTATGAGTCATCTACGACTCGACGGCATTAAACAACAGCAACAACATACATGAACAGGGAGTATATTTTTCTTTAATGTATGTCTTGTGTCTCACAGAAATGTTCTGTAGTTTGCTTTGTACAGGTCTTTTGTGTCTCTATTTGGATTAATTCACAAGTAGCTCAGATTGTGGTTGGCTACTGTAAATGGTTGTTGTTGGCTGTAGAGTCAAGAAAGCTATTAACAATCTTAATCTTATCACTGTCTGTCATGATGCTGCCAGTTAGCCCAGTGGTAAGAATATTTGTTTTTTTGAGGTCAAGTGTCAGTCCATCTTGAAGGCTGCAGTACTTGACCCTCTGCAAACGCCTCAGGTCCTTCTCAGTTTCAGCAAACCGGATTGTGTCATCGGCATAACCCATATTGATGACGAGTCTTCCTTCAATTCTGATGAAACATTTCTCCTCATAGAGTCCAGACACCTGGATGATTTGTTCTTCATATAGATTGAAAAGGTGTGGAGATAGAATGCATCTCTGGCATACAACTTTCCTGATTTTGAACCATGCAGGGGGTTTCACATAAGCACAATCAATTGTTCTGAGATTCCCATTCTACTCAGAGTTAGCCACCATATGTTGTGATCCACATAGTCAAATACTTTTGCATAAATGAAACATGGATGGACATTTCTCTAGTACTCTGCTTTCAGCGAAGATCCATCTAACATTGGCTATAATACAAGGATAAATGAGGTTGCTTTCATAGCAAAACAAGTAATTTCTAGAGATATTGTGAGTGACAAGATAATATACATATGCATACAAGGAAGTCCATTGAATACCCCTATCATTCAGATATATGCACCAAAAACCAGAGCCAGAGAAAAGGAAACAGAACATTTCTACCAACTTTTATAGTCAGAGATCAATCAAACATGTGATTAAGATGCATTAATAATAATGGGTGACTGAAATGCAAAAGTTGGAAACAGAGAAAGAGGATTAGAATATTGAAAACATAGACTTGGTGACAGAAATGAAGCTGGAGACAGAATGATTTCATTTTCCACAATCAACTACTCATTCATTGCAAATAAGTTTTATAAGAAACATAAACGCAGGTTATATACATGGATTTCACCTGATGCTATGCATAGGCATCAGATTGATTACATCTGTGGAAAGAACCACTGGAGAAGCTCAGTGTCAGCTGTGAAAACTAGGCCAGGTGCTTATTGTGGAACAGACCACCAACTCCTCATATGCAAGTTCAAGCTGAAGCTAAGGAAAACGAAATCAAATCCACAGGAACCAAAATATGACTTCGAGTCTATCCCACCTGAATTTCAGAACTGTCTCAGGAACAGGTTTGAGGCCTTGACCACCAATGAGCGAAGACCAGATGAGTTGTGGGAGGGTATTAAGAGTATCATCCAGGAAGAATGCAAAAGGTCATTACAAAAACAGAAAATGAAGAAAAGACCAAAATGAGCATCAGAAGAGACTCGGATTATTGCACTAGAGTGCCGAGAAGCCAAAGCACATGGAAGAATTCAAGATATTAAAAAACTGAACAGAAGATTTCAAAAGGTAGCACAGGAAGAGAAAGTAAACTATTCCAATGAAATGTTCAAGGAGCTGAAGTCAGAAAAATAAAAAGGGCTGAACTCACTCAACATTTCTTAAGATCAAGAACTGAAGAACATATTCAAACCTCAAGTTGCTATAATCAAGGATGCTTTAGGCAGAATATTAAATGATCCAGGAAGTATTAAAGGAAGATGGAAAGAGTATACAGAATTATTATATTAAAAAGATTTGGCAAACACAATAGAATTTAATGAAATAACACATGAGAAAGAGCCTATGGTGAGGAGGGGAGAAGTTCAGACTGTTTTGAAAGAATTGGCTAAGAATAAGGCACCAGGAATTGTTAGTCGCTGAGTACTTAACCCTCTGAACCACTACAGATTATAAAAGCTTCACTAAACACTTAAGTAACCATTAAAAGAGAGCACTAAATCCATTCTGTATAGACTTTGAATCTTAGTCTTATGAGGAAAAACTTGTTAATTGTGAATTATCAAATTACCTCTATCACTTATTTCTAGTTATTTTGCCGTCTGTTTAATATTAGTTTAATGTATAGTATCCAGAAAATTCTTTTTTTCCAACACAGAGATACTGGCATAGAGAAAAAGGGGGAAATGTCCTAAAGTTGAATTGTTTTACAAACTATAGTGCTATTTGGAAAACCTGCATCAGAGTTAGGTTGCTACACTTGATCTTAGCCAAAAGGCCGAGAAGCGATAGAATGAGGTTGCTAAGAATTGGAGCTTGCTCAACTCCACATACCAAACTCTTGGCATCTGCTGTCAGGAAATTAAAAGATTAATTGCTTTGAAGAAATACACTGTCTGGAACTTCTCCAAAGTGCTAAAGAGCAATGATGTCAATCTAGAGACTAAGGTGTGCCTTATCTAGGCCATAGTCTTCAGAATTACTTGCTGTGCATCATAGAGTTAGACAATTTCAATTAATAATAATTGCACCTCGGATAAACCTCATTGGCAATGATACTGACTCTTCACAAAGCTGAGATAGATGAACAAGGTCTAAGGATGATAGAAGAATAACTGATGCCTTTGAGATGTGATACTGTAAAAGAGTATTGGACAAATCATGGATAGATAGGAGAACAAATAAGTCTGTCTTAGAGAGGATTAAACCAATTTTCTCCTCGGAGACAAGGATTTTGAAGACCCATCTCATATTCTTTGGGCACATAGTAAGGAACAAACAGGTCTTAGAGAAGGACGTCATACTTGAAAGGATGTAGAGACACAGCAGGAGAGGAACACCTCAGATGAGATGAATTGACACAGTAACTGGGGCAATGGACAATGGACTTAAGTGTCTTGGAGTCAGTGAGACTTGCTCAGGAGAGGGCAGAGTTCAGAGCTGTTGTACTTAGGGTGGCTATGAATCATAGGCAACTCAGTGGCACATAACAATGCTTAAAACAATGGCCATCATTGAAAAGTGATATCCATGTAAAGTACAAAGAGTTGTCTCTTTAATAAGTAGAAGAGTACAGTGAAATATACAGTGACAGAGAAAGTATTAGAGGAGTAGGTTAAACTTTGAAGAAAGTATTATTGCCTCTTGATTTCCATCCAAATGTCAGCAAAGCTCATTTCTATAACATTTAGTATTTTAGTTCTAATCAGATGATTAATGAACTATCAGAGCAGAAACCATACTCAAAGGAAGGAATTAAAACAAAAAGCAAAATGGAGATTGTTGGTAACATGAGAGAAAGGATGGTATGTTTTCTTGATGTTTTGGTGTGCTGTCCAGTTGAAACTGGCTCAGGCCTGACCCTTAAATAGATTTTCACAACCAGTAAATAGCATAAAAGGAGATTTCCCATTTTTCTCTAATGAAGCAGGTATTAGATTTGAACCAACTACCTTTGTTTTGACAGCACAATTCTTTACTACTAAGCCATCAGAGCTCTTTTTTCTTATAACCAACTATATAAAATAGTGTATCTTCATAACTTTAAAATAACATATACTTTTGAATGATTAGTGATAAGTAGTCATTTACTCCTGAAATAATAAGCCTCAGAAAAACCCATGTAGAATAGAGCACAATTAGAATAGACTAAAAGGTACGGCACCAGAGGCAGAACGTTCTCACTGAAGTCACAGAGAAGGAGGAACAGTTGCAAACAGACACTATGGATTGTAATGGGGAATGGGAGATATATTAATGTAAGGAAACTGGAGATTGTTAAAGAAGAAATAGAACATATAAATATTGACATACGAGGCAATGGCAAAATGAAACGGGTTGGCAAGGGACATTTTTAATCAGTTAATCATAGGATCTACTAAGCCAGAGATAAAAAGGTGAGGAAAAATGGAGTTGCTGTCATAGCTAAAAAGACCATTCTAGATACATCTTGAAATATAATGTCGTGAGTGGCATGATTTAGCATCAGGAAAGGTTTGAGTCAGCGATGTACCTTACATACCTTTTCAATTTATATGCAGTACTGCTACAGGCCATGGTCTTTGCTA
>NW_006399923.1:2744068-2746372 GCF_000299155.1 Elephantulus edwardii | reverse complement strand
ATCAATATGGATTGAAACTCAACATTAAAAAAAAAATAAAGATTTTCACTACTGGGCCAATTAACAGCTTCATGATGGGTGGAGAAGAGAGTGAGATTGTTTATAACTTCAGGTTGCTTGGTTCTACAATCAGCACTCTTGGCACCAACAGACAGGAAATGAAAAATGAATTGCATTGGGAAAATCTGCTGTCAGGGACCTCTCTAACATACTGAAGAGCAGTGACTCCAGTCTGTCTGGAGAATAACATGCACCTGATCCAGCCCATTATTACTTGTTATACATCTGAGAGCTGGACAATAACTCAGGGTGATGAAGAGTATTGAATATACAGTAGACTACCAGAAGAACAAGCAGGTCTGTCCTCCAGAGAGAGAAAGTAGGCTGCTTCCAGAAGGCAAGGATTTTGAGATTCCACCTCACATACTTGGGGCACATGGCCAGGAGGGATAAATTCTTGGAGAAGGACATTGTGCTTGGAAGAGTAGATGTACATCATAGGAGAGGAAGACATAGGATGAGATGGATTGACTCGTGACTAGAGAAATGGGATTTCTGTCAGAGATTATTAGATTGGCTCAGCCTAGGGCAGGTTTCAGACAGAGCTCATGTACATGGGGTTGCTATGATTAGCTGGTGACTCATGGAGGTCCATAGCAACAATAACAGTTATAAGTAAAGAACACTGGAATTTCTGGTTGCTAAGTAATGGATCCTCATTTTGAAACCATCACACACTCCTCACAATGAAGATCAGCTTTCTCCTCTTGTAAAGATAGATACTTTCAGAACCTCAATGGAGGATTACTATTAGTCAGCTTGGAATGATGTATTAAGTAGTGATAAATCACAAAACTTTTGTGGTCATGTGAGCACTCAATAATTCTTTACCCTTTAGAACATTTTCAGAGGCTATCTGGCAGCCTTGTGACAAAGAACTGCACCTGTCAACCCCACAGACACACTTCAAATTCATCAGCTGTTCCTTGGGAGAAATATGGATAATCTCCTCTCATATGATTTATTGCCTCTGAAAACCTGTTCGAGGGTAAGCTGAATCAGTTCAAACTCAATGATACACACACACACACACACACACATACCCAACCAACAAAAAAAAACACCCCAAAACAAAAAACCAAACCCAAAACAAACAACAAACAACAAACAAACCCAACCAAAAAACCACAATGTTCATCACATGGGAGAAAATTGCTTGGTTTTTTGGTATTGGTTGGTTTTTTTTTTTCTTTGTTGATTTCGTCCCCCCCCCCCGCAATAGAACAACTAGTGGATTTGAGCCACCAAAGAGACATTGACTTTGTGTGAGCAGCACATCTTTCTTTGCACTGTGGCACTAGAGGTCCCAGTGGTGGTAGGTAGGTACTTACAAAATATCTTTAGCACATACAAGTCCAGAAATTTAAAAAGCAATAGAAAAAATAGAAAGTTCACTTGTAGAAAATGATTATCATAGTGTTTCAGAACACAGTCTTTTTAAGAGAGAATGTATGTGTGTATATGTGCTTATGAGACCAAAGAGCTATCACTAATCCAAGTGATAACCATAATGTCTTTAACTAAGACTAGGTTTACTGTCTTAAAGGAAATGAAACTAGAATGACCTTAGAGGCTAGGATGGTGAAACTAAGTCTCCCTTACTTTGGGAACATTTTCAGGAGGAACTAGTCCTTGGGAAGAGGTATATTCTGAGAAAGTCAGAGAGTCGGCAAAAGAAAGGATGTCTGTACAGGAGATGAATTTAAACAATGACTGCCACAAGAGACTTGAGCAAGAGAGGGATCACAGGGATTGTAGAAGGTAGGGTAAGATTCCGATCTGTTCATAAGGTCACTGTGAGTCGTAGTTGACTTGATACCATTAACTAACATCAGATTTATTAAAACAAGAAGAACCACCTGCTTTATTACTAGAGATTGTTTAACCTGTATGACTTGGCATTTCCAAAAAGGGTCTGGGATATGTGTTCAGTTTTCAGAAATGAAAACTTGGTGACTTTATTGTTTAGATGGGTACTTTTTGGTTATGGTTTTGTTGTTAACTTAAAAAAAGTATATCTGTACACACTATTATGCTTTGAATTGTGTCCCCTAGAAAGAATAGACTAAAATACCAACTCCTGTGTCTATAATGTGACTTTGCTTGAGGTAAATATAAATATTTCCTTAAAGAGATCATTGGTTTATAATTTTACATGGAAGTAGGGGAGGGAGGAGTACTAATCCTATATACTCTGCTTCTTATATAAAGAGACAGAGAATCAGAATATCATATCCTCAGGAG
>NW_006399923.1:2741817-2743602 GCF_000299155.1 Elephantulus edwardii | reverse complement strand
TGTGAGTGGCTGTCACATTAAAACTAGCATACTTATCTTTTAAGGAAGAAGTTAAGCACAAAGTTTCATAAGAAAAACAAATATTTTCCAAGACAACTTTGTGATTTACAAAATCACCTGGATCTCATATAACCCATACACTTTGGGATACATCTCACTCTCTCATTGTGAATTGGAACCAATTTATAGTTAAACTTACTGCAGGTTTTCAGAGGTTGTAAATCACATAGGAAAAGACTGCCCATCTTTCCCCCACACAGCTGCTAGTGGAAGTGAATCAGGAGAGAGGTGCCCCATTTGAGTTAGTATCCCAACTTCATACCCTCTCAACCACATAGAAGTTACAAATTTTAGACTTAAGTTTTGGTTTGTTTTTTTTTCTAACTGAGATGTGCTGTTTGAAAGATCTGGATTTCTCCATTGCTTCTCTATTTACTATGGAAATGCAGAGGAGCAGTTTGAAAGGGAGGGATGAGCCAAAATGGGCTGACATTTAAAAAGAACCCAAACAAAATACACTACCAAAAAGCTAAAGGTATTTGCATTATATGCATAGCTGTTTTTGTATATAATTTCATATCTAGACGAAAGTGTCTTAACTCTATTAAAATTGAGGGGTTTGCTTTCCTGAGCAGCAATGTGACTTTTAAAGAGGACTGTGTGTTTGTAGGTGACTGTTTAAGTACACAAACACATATGGGACTCATAGGAATCTCTGGTGGTCTAGTGAGTAAAGAGTTGCACTGTCAACTCAAACACAGGCAGTTAATGCACTGCTTTTCCTTAGGAGAATAATGGCCAGTGTCCTCTTTTGCTGTTTACAGTCTTTGAAAGTTCACTGCAGCTTCAATGATGAAGGAGTTTCAGTTCTATGGCAAAGAGAGATAAGACTTGTATGCATGTCAGTGTTTAATTTTAAAAAAGTATCTGCTAAAAACATCCCATAAACATAAAAAGGGGAAAAAACCAAAAAAGAATGAAAAGTATCTGTTAGATGACAATAAAGGATAAATGTCATTTTCATCACAAAATTCCAGTTTTCATTCAGTGCACTGAGGTTGATGATGGCAAGCCCATGTGAGCAGAGTAGAACTGTACTTCATAGGATCTTCAAGAGTGTGACTGGTAAAAAGCAGATTTCCAGACTTTTCAAGGAACAGATCATCAGGCACCTTTTAAGGTATCTCTGGGTTGATTTGAACCACCAACATTTTAATAAATAGTTTAGCACTTAACTATCAGTACTCCTCTCCTGCATTGTTTAAATCCAGGAAGGGTGTCATAGTTGTATCCTTTCTGAGCAAACAATTAGTGAAGCCAGACTCTATGAAGAGGACTGTGCATCAGGATAGGAGGAAGATTCATCAACAACATGCAATATGCAGATGGCACAAGTTTGCTGGCTAAAATGAGGAGGGTATGAACTGTGTGTTGCAGAATATCAAGGACAACAGCCTTTAGTTATGGATTACATCTCAACATCAAGAAGACAAAGATCCTCACCAAAGTCCCAACAGTCAACACTATGATAGATAGAGGGGGGCGGGGGGAGGAGGGTGGCTACTCTACAACACGCAAGAGGCAGTCATTGGAACAGAGCAAGGCGACACTACATGGTTCAAAATCAAGAAATGGATCTTTCAGGGATGTATTTTGTCTCCATACCTTTTCAATCTGTATGCAGAATAGATCATCCAAGATGCTGGGCTGTACGAGGATGAATGCGGCATAAGGATTGGTGGAAGAATCATCAACAACCTGCATTATGTACATGACACAACCCTG
>NW_006399923.1:2738568-2740217 GCF_000299155.1 Elephantulus edwardii | reverse complement strand
CCACCACTAGGTCACCAGAGCCCTACCAGCAGATATGAGGGAGAAAAATGGGCACTTTCTTCTTCTGTGATTAGTGCCCCTGACAACTCATTGGAGTATCAGTGATGAGTCACTTCTGACTGGATGGTACACAATTACAACAATACTGCGTGATTGAAAGATCACTAAGAGGTTAAAGGTAACTTCAAGGTTGAAAGTCCAAAAGAACATATAAAAAGAATGTGTTTGACAAGTTACTTCAAGCTCCAAGGTCTTCAGAAATGTGCATTTCAGAAGAATTGAAAATGTTCTCCATTATATACCCTCTTATCAACAACATTAATAACAGATAAATAAATAGATGTAACAGCATATTATCTACTCCCTAGGAATATAGATAAATTGCTTTCCCACCATAGACTGTAGTTTCTTCAAAAGATAAGCAATCAATATATTATCAATAAACCCAATTCACCTTATTGTGGCTGAGTCAGAATCAATTCATAGCTTCAGCTGGTTTTCAGAGGTTGTAAATCACAATTACTTGCTATGCATCAGAGAGCTGGAAAATAAGTAAGGATGTCAGAAGAAGTTGTGATGCTCTAAAGACCATTTCCTGAATAGACACTCCTTACTTCTCAAACTAACTTGCAAACAAGTTGTGGCTTCTTTGGATCATAACAATTAATGACTAACATTAAGAATGGGAATCCCAGAGCACTTAATTTTACTCATGTGAAACCTATACTTATACCAGAAGGCTGTTGTGCGAACTGAGCAAGAGAACATGTTACATGGCTTAAAATTAAGAAGGAAATGTGCCAGTGTTGTATTCCTTCTCCATATCTATTCAAGCTGGATGAAGAGCAAATTGTTTGAGAAGTTGGACTCTATGAAGAGGAGTGTGACATCAGCATCAGAGGGAGACATATCAATAACCTGTGTTATGTAGATGACACGCTTAGCTTGCTGAAAGTGAAGAGGACTTGAAGTACTTGTTGCAAAGGTCAAAGAATTTAGTCTTCAATATGGATTGCAACTAAATGGCAAGAAAACAAAGATTCTTACCACTGGCCTGATAGTCCAACAGCTTCATCTTACCTGGGTCCACAATCAACATCCTTAATACTAGCAGTCAGGAAATCTATTGCATTGGACAAGTCTGCAGTTAGGGAACTCTCCAAATTATTGAGGAATAATAATATCAGTTTGAGGACTAAGGTATGTCTGATTTAGGTCATGATCTGATGATCACTTGTTATGCATCTGAGAGCTGGACAATGAATAAGGATGACAGAAGAATTGATGCCTTTGAACTGTGTTGTTGGAGAAGGGTGCTGAACATCCCATGGACTGCCAAAAGAACAAACAAGTCGTCTTTAAGAGGGTGCAGCCAGAAAGCTCTTTGGGGCCTAAGATGATGAGGCCTCACCTTACATACTTCTGGCTTGTTGCTAGGAGGAGCTATTCCTTGGAGAGGAACATGATGCTAGTAAAGTTAGCTGGAAAGGGAGAGGAAGACCCGAGACCGGGTGGATTGACACAGTAACTGCCACGATGGGCTCTAATGTGTTAAGAAGTGTGAAGATTCAATGACTTAGATCCTCCCAGAAGAGCTGTGGGTGAGCTTTAACATTATTGGTAAGTATATTAGTTTTCTTCTGGACACA
>NW_006399923.1:2735163-2736448 GCF_000299155.1 Elephantulus edwardii | reverse complement strand
TCCAATCTGTATTTCCCATGTCTACAAGCCCACCTTATCCAGTCTTCCAGTTTACTTGATGGTATCTAAGTGTGCTGCAACCCCCTATAAAATTGAGCTGGGTGAAGGAAGAAGTACAAGGTGCTTTGAAGGAAATGGCAAAAAATAAGGCTCCAGGAATAGATGGTATACCAATTCACATATTTCAGCTAACAGATGCTGCCCTGGATGAGCTCACCAAGCTGTGCCAAGAAATCTGGAGCACAACCACTTGGCCAACTGACTAGAAGAGATCTATATTTGTTCCCATTCCAAAGAAGGGTGACCCAGCAGAGTGTGAAAACTATAGAATAATATCATTGATTTCACATGCAAGCAAAATTCTACTGAAATTATCCAAAAGTGACTGGAACAGCACATCAGCAGAGAACTGCCAGAAGTCCAGGCTGAGCTTAGAAGGGGTTGTGGTACTAGGGATATTGTAGCTGATGTTAGGTGGATCTTAGCTGAAAGAAGGGAATAGCAGAGAATGACTATCTGTATCTTATTGATTATGCAAAGGCATTTGACTCTGTGGATGATAAGAAACTTTGGCTGACTCTGATAAGAATGGGAAACCCAGAACACTTGATCATGCTAATACGAAACCTATACTTGGACCAAGAGGCAGTCGTCAGAACAGAACAAGGAAACACTGCATGTTTCAGAATTGGGAAAGGTGTACGTCAGGGATGTGTCCTATCTCCATATCTTTTCAACCTGTATGCAAAACAGATTATCTGAGAGGCTGGGCTCTATGAGGAGAAGTGTGGTGTCAGGATTGGTGAAAGATCTATCAACGATCTGAGTTTTGTGGATGACTCAACCCTGCTTGCTGTAATTGAGAAAAGCCTGAAATGCTTTCTGCAGAGGGTCAAGGACTGAAGCCTCCAATATGGATTGAGGCTCAATGTCAAGAAGACAAAGATTCTCACTACTGGACTAATTGGCAGCATCAGGATGGATGGTGAAGAGATTGAGATTGTTAAAAACTTTAGTCTGCTTGGCTCCAAGGTCAACACTCTTGGCATCAGTAGCCAGGAAATGAAAAGACGTATTGCGATGGGAAAGTCTGCTGTTAGGGACTGCTCCAAAGTACTGAAGAGTAATCGTGTCTCTCTGGACACTAAGATGCATATGACACAGGCCATGGTCTTTGAATTACTTGTTATGCATGAGAGATTTGGACAATGACTAGGAAGGACAGATGAAGAATTGATGCCTTTGAGCGGTGGTGTTGGATAAGAGTATTGAATGTACCATGGAC
>NW_006399923.1:2729234-2735063 GCF_000299155.1 Elephantulus edwardii | reverse complement strand
AAGATGGAACAGGACAGGTTAGAGGTCAGATCATTCAGAGTTCAGGGTTCAGAGATTTTATGAACAGCAATAGTCCTCAAACTAATATAAAGAGAAAAAACAACAACCTTACAAACTAGCAATAAAACATTATTTTTTGCATGGGATCTATAGAAAAAAACTATATAAACCAACAACAATTATAAAAACAAACAGAAAAATCACTTGGCTTCTGAGACTGTGTATAGTATCAGAGGAGGTAATTCCCTTTCTCACATGGAGTCTCTGGTGTATTTGAATCATGATAGAGAATGTCCTTTGTGTTAGCAGCACAACTCTTGGCAGGTATGTCAGAGCTCCTATTTACTATATAATTTATGGCATTATTAATATTGCTTTTAAGAAAAAAGGTAGAGATCATAGCTATGCATAATTAAATTGTATACACATATTCTCATTTCTCATACATTTTCTTATGAACCATAAAGAGGGGACAATGTGTTCTTAGAGTCACGATGAATCATAGTGAACTTGACAGCAGATAACAATTTGCAATATAAAACCATGATTAGTTATGAGGAGGCAAGTTTTCCTTTACTTTTATTGACTTACATTGGTAGCTTGCCTCTGGAAACCCTATGAACTTGGAGAAACAATGGAAGTTATACAAGTGTTCAGGTCTTTTGTTCCTAGGGTTGCTATGAGTCTTGTAAGACTCAACAGCACTTAAAAACAACAAGAACATAGAGAGAGCTCTGTAGACCTAGTGGTTAGAAAGTTAAGCTACCAAGACAAAGGTGAGTGATTTTAATCTGAGGCCCTCAGGCCGGGTTTTAATAGGTTTTTTTGTCAACATTCTTCTAAGTGGTATAGCACTAGTCTGTCCATTTTCTATATAGAGGTTAACTGTGGTTACTGTGATGCTAAACACTGTGACACTGATGTGTCAAATGTGCTAATGCTTACCCTTGGTGGGCAGTGTTTGGTGGAGCTCCCCGATTAAAACAAGCTTGGAAACAGGAGTGACATCCACTTCTAAAACAGCTTGCCTCCAGAAATTCTATGAAGTTGGAGAAACTAGCAAAGTTACACAAGTGTTCAGGTCTTAACGTTCATAGGGTTGCTATGAGTCATCTACAACTTGACAGAACTTAACAATAACAACAACAATAATTTTTAGTTTTGTGTATTAACTAAAATTATTATCTTAAGCTAAAGGGCACAAGAGTTCATAGGAGTGAATGTAAACAAAATAGCTCTATGTCAAAACACTACTAGTAAACTGGACACATTGAAACAAAAACTTTCAATGGCACAATGGTATTTATTTTATTTTATCATGATTTTTAGTAATATAATTTAATTTCTAGTTGAAGATCAATGTGTAAGTATATTGTGAAAATAAATTCAGAAGTTTGAGGACTACTACAGTTATAACTGTAGAATAGAAAGAAAACAGTGAAGAGAAAATGAAACAAAAGAAACCTTTTTTTCCAAAAGATAGGCAAAATTCAAATGAACAAGTGTGAAAAAAATAGTCCTGAGTTAACAAAAACTAGATGAATAGAGGAGAAAAAGTTCCATCAAAACACATTTTGAAGTGATATTCCTTTTTTTGTAAGAAGTTCAACAAAATTAGCAATTAGCAACTCTTGTTTATTGTGCAACTGCAAATCTATTTTTGTTCTCTTTGGAAGAATGCCCAAAACTGGAATTGCATAGTTAAGAGCCTTTTAAAGGAGTGTAAGATATTTTGATAACCCTGAAAAAGCACATGTCATGCTTCAGATGATTGGATTAAATAGGTTTATTTTAATGGGTTTATTGAAACAAAATATATGTTCCTAAAGTAGCAGCCAAAGGGCAAATGTGGGAGGTTAGGGCAGAGAAAAAGCATAAATAGAATATGGAACATCATTTATGTGGCTTGAAATTTGAATGGATTGCTTTCTGATTTTCTTAGGTAAAAATCAATGTGTATAAAAGGCCGTAACAGCACATTTAAATTAATAACACAGGAACTGATGTTACTTAATTGTCTGAAAATATTTTACATAAAGTACCTGCAGAGTCTGAATATATTTGAGCCTCCTTGTTTAGGTTTTCAGAAATTATTTTTTACCTTGAAATCTATTAGGCTGAGGAGAGAATTTATGATCATAATATAATTTTTTAATCTTTGTGTTGAGATAAAATGTTATGTAGCATTTATGTATTCATATAACTAAGACATTTGTGCCTCATAAATTACATTGCTTTTAAAATTTTTAACCGAGTTTCATTTAAAAGATAAATAACTTGTAGTCACTTGTAACTTTTATGTGTGTTTTCTTGGTATTTTCATTTACATCTGGAATCAAACTATTATTATAACTTATTTTTCAGATATGACAAGGGAAGAAAGGACTAAACTTTATTGCTTGTTTTTGTTAAATCCTGTTGAGTCCAATATTACGTACTCATAGATACACTATGAACACCAAACAAATCGAAACCCTAACCTATCCTGCACAATCTTCAAGATTCCAAATATGTTTACCCCATTTTTACACTCACTATTAGGTAGCACTGGTGGCCTAGTAGAAAGAAACTGCACTGTAATGTAAAGGCAAGATGTTTGAATCCACCAGCTGCTCTGTCCCTTGTGATTAACTGCCTCTGAAAACTCACTAGAGGGTCACCTATGGGTCAATTCCTACTTGACAGTACACAACAGCAACAAAAATTGAGGAGCTTGCTTTCTTACGCTGGCCTTCTACCAATGTCTTCTTCCAATGGTTCCTTCTGAAAATGAGCTCAAAATAAGTAACATGAAATTTCACCGTTCAATACTCTTTGCTAAAACCATATTTCAATATCAATTTTAGTTTGGTTTTCATATGCTTTATAGCAGCAACTTCCAAAATGGAGACATAACCATAAAGGAGAGTGAATATGTCTTTGTATATGTGATGGCATGGAAATATCTGCCTACTAAAAAGGAAAAGGAAAAAGCAAATTAAAGAAAACCCAACACACAGTTTGTTACGTATGTTTATACTCACTGCCCAGTTGATTGTGACTCACAGTCATCCTCTGTGTCCATAATGTTTTCATAACCTTCCAAAAACAAATCATCGGTCCTGTCTTCTAAGATACTTGCTGGTGGATTATTCATTCATAAATAAATATTTTCAAAATAACTGTAATCATTTCATGTTTAGTTTTCAAAGAATGGAAAATATTATAACTATCTAATGATATACATGTATAATTTCACATTTATTGAATAGTTTCAATAGAATTATCATAGTACTATTAATAGGTTATACATTTAATTATAGTTAAATATCAACAAAACAATCCAAATTATCTATAGGTATTACTTAATCAGTAATTTCTTTGTATTGTTGTTGTTGTTATGTGCTGTCGAGTCACTTGAGACTCATAAAACCTTATATACAAGAGCCATAAACCATGCTCTATCCTGTGCCAACCTCATTGTCTCCAACACACCTACTCCCACTATACCAATCATTGAATTGATCCAGCTCATCAAGGGTCTACCTCTCCTGCGCTGCCCTTCCACTCTTCCAAACATGATGTCCCTCTCCAAGGACTAGTCCCTCCTTGTAACATGCCCAAAGTATGTCAAACAAAGCTTCAGAATCCTTGACTCCAAGAAGCAGCCCAGCTTCACTCTCTCCAGGACAAACTTGTTTGTTCTCCTAGCAGTCCATGGTTTATTCAACACTCTTCTCTAGCACCACACCTCACGGACACAAATTATCTTTCTATCATCCCTAGTCACTGTCCCACTCTCCAATGCATAGCATGCAATTGTGAAGATTATATCCTGATTAGGCACATCTTAGTCTCCAGCCTGACGTTGTTGCTCTTCAATACTCTCGAGAGGTCCCTCACAGCTGACTTTCCCAATGCAATTTGTCTCTTCATTTCCTGGTTGCAGATTCCAAGAGTGTTTATTGTGGAGCTAAGCAAGCTAAAACTGTTAACTAGCTCAATCTATTCACTATCCATACAGATGCTGCTAATTGGCCCAGTGGTGAAAATCTTTGGTTTCTTGACATTGAGCTTTATATTAAGTGTCTTTATATTAAGGAATTAAAGAATTATCATAACTCTTTATATTAAGTTTCTTTATATTAAACTGACATGCCTAATCCTATAATCATATACATTTCTAAATTAGGGAAAACAAAGCATGAGATGATATAGTGATACTTTTTCAGTGTCAGAAAAATGAATATGCTGATATTTATATTTGGAATATTTGTGTTCATAAAAAACCTGAATAGATAATACTTGGCTTTTCTGTAAGCCTGTTACAATTATTATCCCCTTTAATATAATAAAACAAAACTCTAAGGTCTATTGGAGTGAAAAAGAATTGGGCTAAGCAAACTAAATGGTAATAAAATAGAAAGGATTTCAGGAGGTGAAGGTCCTGGAGCAACATGGTGTGTGAATAGTTTCTTTCCATGCTGCATTTGAAGTTCAAGATTGAGCAATACAAGTGGGAATTCAAATTTTCAGATTTTTTTATATGTTGTGAGATGTGGATCCTTCAGATTTCTGCAGGTAGGAGTTCAGTTTGTCAGCACTATTTTTTGAAGAGGTTGTCATTTACCCATTTGGAAAGCTTTGTTTCCTTATCAAATATTAGTTGAACATGGATAGATTGGTTAATTTCTGGATTCTCGATTCTATGATCCTATCACTACTACCAGTACCGTGACGTTTTGGTTATTACAGCTGTAGAATAGGTTTTAAAATCATGGAGTGCTATGCCTCTTACTTCATTTTTGTTTGTCAGAAATGATTTGCTTATTCAGAATCTCTTTTCTCTGCAAATAAGCAAGCCAATTGCCTTTTCTATCTCTTGGGAAAATAAAACTGATAATGCAAAAACAAATAACGATTATAAGAAATTAAACGGGACCAAGGTTAGAGGGCATAGCTTACACTATAAAGAGGCTGAGAAATACAGCCAGAAATGTACAAGCAGGATATAATAAAATTGATGAATGGAACCTGTTGTTTACTGTTAGGTGCCGACAAGTTGAGTACAACTAATAACAACCCTGTGAACAAATGAGTACTACTCATAGCAACCCTATGAAAAAATATCTGAACCCTGTTCTATCCTGTGCCATTCTCACATTTCCTGACATATAAGAGCACATTCTGGTTGTCTCTGTATCAACCCACCTAGGTCTTTCCCTCCTTTGCAGACCAATGCACAAATAATGTGAGGTGAAGCCTCATCATTATTGCCTCCAAAGAGCACTCTGCCTGCCTCCGCACCAAGACATATTTGTTTGTTCTTCTGGTCATCCATGGGAATTCAGTGCTCTTCTTCAACACCACAGGTCAAAGGTAACAATTCTTCTGTCATCCTTATTCACTGCCCAGCTTTCAGATCAAAAAACTAAGCAGATGATTTAAAAGATTATGGCCTGAATCAGACTTAGTCCTCAAATTGACATTGTTCCTCAATAATTTAGGAGAGGTCCCTAGCTACAGATTTTCCAGGTGCAATGCATCCTCTTATTTTCTGACTGTGGGTCTAAGGGTGTTAATTGTGGATACCAGCAAGATGAACGTGTTGACAATTTCAATCTCTTCTCTAAACATGATGATGTTGTCTGTCTGTCCAGTAGTTGTTGCTATGTAGCATCTAGTCATCTTTTGTACAGAAGCCATGTATATAACAGCCCTAAACCCTACTCTATCCCTTGCCAATCTTATTGTCTCCGACATACCTATCCCCTTAACCCAGTGACTGAATCAATCCATCTGACTGAGGGGCTTCCTGTCCTGTGCTGCCCCTCTATCCTCCCAAGCATG
>NW_006399923.1:2712513-2725204 GCF_000299155.1 Elephantulus edwardii | reverse complement strand
TTAGGGCTGTTGTACATAGGGTTGTTATGAGTCACAAGCGACTCGACGGCACATAACAACAATGTTGGCTCTGGCTGTTGATGCATATCTTTGAATGATGGTGGTATTCACTAGACTTCCTTGTGTGCATATGGATATTATCGGGTCACTCACAATATTGTATCTCAAGACAGAGCTATTTTCTATGAAAGCAACCCATTTTCCCCCACCTTTTCATCTCCAGTGTAGTAAATCATATGATTCTCGGACTCTAAATGTCCCATGCCAGTCCATGTCATTTCACCAATACCTGGTATGTCAATATTTATGCGTTCTTAGCAATATCCAGTTTTCCTACACTCATGGTTCTTACATTCCATGTTCTAATCACTAGTGTCTGCTTTCAGCTGTTCCTCCTCCTATGTGTTTCCGTACTTGAGGACTCAGCTTCAGATGCTATATCTGCTAATCTAAGTATACTCTGTTGTACATAGGGTTTTCAAAGGCCTGCTATTTTGTAAGTAGATGGCAAATACTTCTCCCTAGTCTGTCTTAGTATGATTGCTCAGATTTAGAACATTATCTGACAGACAAACATTTTACAGAGAAGAGCAGATTAAAGATGTTTCCCAGTTGTAGGAAAAAAATAATAGAGTCCATCTTGTCCCCACCCTTGCCAGCTGTGTTTTGAGCCACCCCTTTCCCTGTTCCACCAGCATTTACATCTACTTCCACCTACTCCATTCAAGATCAGTCTCGCCTATTCAGCCCTTGATGTGATGGCCTTTAATGTCAATCTTTCTGGGCTTCTGTGATTCCTAATGCCTCAAGCTGCTGCCAGTTTCTTCCTCTGTGGATAATATCTCTTGACTTAAGGAGTTTTGAACTTCTGTTCCAGGATTTACTTCTTGTGCCTTAGTACATCTTCTCCATTTTTGTGACAATAGTTTCTCAGAGGAGGTTGATGTATCCTATAGTTTTGGTATATAATGTTGTCTTACTGGTCAAGGGCCTTCAGTCCTTGGGCCACAAGATTTAAAGATTGGCTTATGGGAGATGTAGGTATTCATTCATACCTGCATGTTACAGGGTCCACAGAGACACCTCCTGACACACAAGTTGTAAGAATCTTTGTTTTCTTGATATTTAGATGCAATTCATATTGAAGGCTGAAATCCTTGACCTTTTGTAACAAGCACTTCAAGTCTTCCTCAATTTCAGCAACCAAGGTTTCATTATCTGCATAAAACAGGTATTGATTACTCTCTTTCCAATCCTTATCCCACTCTCCTCATTATGTAGTCCAGCTTCTCAAACAATTTGCTCAGTACACAGGTTAAATAGGTACGGAAAGATAATACAACTCTGACACACTTTCTTCTTAATTTTAAATCATGCAATATTCTTCTGTTCCATTAACATCCTCCAAGTTCAGGCAGAGGTTTTGCATGAGCAAAATTTAGTGCTCTAGAACTCCCAGTTTTTTCTCAATGTCAGCCACAACTTATGATCCACACAGTCAAAAACTTTGTACTCAATAAACCACAAATAGATATGCTTCTGGTATTCTTTACTTTCATCCAGGATCCATCTGACTCCAAAAAATTATATGCCCGGTACCACAGTGTCTTCTAAATCCTGCTTGAACTTCTGGCATTTCCCTATCTAAGTCCTGTTCCAGCTGTCGGAGGACAGCTGTTTGGCCAGCACATTATAAGAAGTTCATATTAGTTCCCATATCCAAAAGGAGGTGATTTAATTGAATGTAGAAAATATTGAACAACATCATTAATGTCATATGAAAGCAAAATACTGCTGAATGGCACCTACTAAAGATTAAATTCCTATGTACATAAAAAAAACTTTATGCATTCCAGACAAGAATCTCATAATGAAAGTTTATAGAATGCTCCTGCACCTCCACAAGAAAAAGACTGATAACATAATTACAAAATGGGTAAAAGACATGGAAAGAATTTTCACAGAGGAAGGTACTCAAAATAGTCAACAGACACACGAAGAAATGTTCCAAAAAGAAGAGAGAGGCCAATCAAAACCACAATGAGATACTATCTCACTCCAGTATCAGTGGCAATGTTTAACAGGACAGCAAGTAGTAAATATTTGAGAGCATGTGACAAGATAGGCACTCTTATACATTATCGGTGGGATTGTAACATGGTACAACACCTCTGGAAGGTAGTTTGGTGCTTCCCCCAAAAGTTGAACATAGATTCTATATGACCCAGCTCATAGCAGCATTATTCACCGTTACAAAAACATGGAAACAGCTCTGAAATGGACAGAAAAGTTGTATACGTTCACACAATGGACTGCTATGCAGCACACAGGAGCAATGATTTTTTAAATTACTACCTAACTTAGAAGGGACTGGAAAGCATTATGATGATTTGTCCCACAAGGACAAATACTGCATAAAATCCTTATTGTGGATTGAGTACGAGGATCCAAGGGGTGGGAAAGGGTGGAAGTAGAGGGGTGAAGATGGGTGAGGGGGTAGGGTGTTAATTATAGTGTTGCACAATTCGATAAGTGGGGAGCGAAGAAAATGGGAAGGATCTTTTGTGAAAAACAATGTATTCAAACATTGCAAATATATCAGTATTTTAAAAAAAAAAACCAAAACAAAAAACAGTAACAACAAATTAAACTTTATCCAACAGCCTTTATTATCCTACTGACTTGGAAAACACATTTGGCAATGTCATCTCAAACAAGGATGTCACAACAAAACTTTGCAGAATACTTCCAGGTCTCCACAAGTAAAAGACAAATAATCCAGTTACAAAATGGACAATAGATATAGAACAACTTTTTACAAAGGAAGACATTCAATGTCTAAGAGACACATGAAGAAATGTTCAAAGTCACGGACAGTAAATACAAATTCAATCAAAACCATAATGAGACATCCCGCTAATAGTGACAAAATTTAACAGGACAGAAAACAATCAATGTTGGAAAGGATGTCGAGAGATAGGAACTCTCATACACTGTTGGTGGGATTTGAAACTGATACAACCACTCTGGAAGGCAGTTTGGCATTTTCTCAAAAAGCTGAACATAAAAATTGCATATTACCCAGCTATCCCACTCGTATCCCAAGAAGATTAGAATTGAGACACAGAGAGATATTTGTACACCAAAATTCATAGTCTGTTAATTACAACTGCAAGACCATGGAAACAGCTCAAATGTCCAGCTACAACTAAATGAATTGAAATTTTGGTACATTCATATGATGGAATACTACACAGCACTCAGGAGTAATGATTTTTTAAAAACTACTATATAACTTGAGAGAGACTGGAGAGCATTATACTGAGTGAACTCAATCTCAAAAAAAAAACACAGTGCATAAGATTGTTGTTGTAAAAATAGAAGGAAAATTAGTAAAATGTATATGCAATACTATGCTGCATTGAAAAACAAGGAACAAGGAATGCATGAATTATTGTACAAAATGAGTGACTCTAGAGGACATTATACGGAATGAAATATCTCAGTTACAAAAAGACAAAAATGGCATAATGTTACTGCTATTAAACAGAACTGACATGGGGGCTGAGAGGCAACTAATATGGGATAAATAATCTACATGGCATTGAAACAGGTGAGGGAGAGAACTGTATAAAAGGAATATATATTTAGGAATTATTGGCATGACAAGAGTCCTGAATAAGAGCTGCACAGTAAAGTGGTCTGGACCGGGAATGACTGCATAACAATGAAAGAACTTTTTTCCCAAAGAAAAAAGTGATCTGGGGTTGGAGGTACATGGAGGAAAATGTGCAACAATGAACAATTGTAAACCCAAGTTCTTTATGAACTTTCATTAAAATCTCAATTAAAAAATTTTAAAAATATATTTGGAGATGCAAGGGGGAAAAAGAGCACAGGGGTGAGGATGGGCAGGGTGGTGGAAAACATAGGGTCACAAATTTGGTGAGAGGTAGGAGAGGACAAAGGAATGGGGAATGACGTGGGATTTTAGTGCAGGAGAGAATACCCAGAATGAGATGTATTGACACAGCAACTGGATCGATACGGGTAAGTATGTCGGAGTCAATGAGACTAGCTCAGGATAGAGCAGACGTCAGAGCTCATAGGGTCACAGGCAACTCATTGGCACATTTTAACAACAACAATGCACTCTATCGGTCTGGTGCAGCCATAGTGCTCCTTGGATGCAAAATTGGTAAAGCTTCATCTTACATACTTTGGGGATGTTGTAGAAGAGGCAAAGTCTTAGAGAAGGACATTATGCTTGGAAAGGTGGCAGGATGACAAAGGAAAGGAAGATCCTTTCTGTGTATGCATATGCATACAACATATTTATATAAAACACTTTTATTTATACAAAATGAACTTCAGTTGAGTGTGACTTACAGCATACTTTTATCTATTGAAGAATCCAGATCTGTTATTTATTATTATTATTATTATTATTATTATTATTATTATTATTATTATTATTTATAGCACTGGTCTGTCTTTCTGCTATACAGAGGTAACTCATGATGCCGAACACTGATTTGTAAAATGTGATTATGCTTACCCACTGTGGGCAGTATTTGGTGGAGCCCCCCAATTAAAACAAACTTAGAAGCAGGAATGGCATCCACTTCTGAAAAAGCTTGCCTCCAGAAACCCTATGAACTTGGAGAAACGGTGAAAGTTACACAAATGTTCATATCTTTTATTCATAGGGTCAGCTATGAATCACTTACGACTCAATGGCACTTAACAACAATAGCATTATTATTATACTGTCAAGTTGAGTATAACTCACAGCAATCCTATTAGCAGTAGATCTAGACCCTGTCCTATTGGCACCAATCTCACAATCTCTGACACATTCGAGCCTATTGCTGCAGTCACTCTTTCGATCCACCTGGTTGAAGGTCTGTCTGCATCTCCTTTGCCATCCCTCTACAGCAGTCAAAAACTCACAAGGCATTTTGCATAGGAGAAATCTGCTGTGCTAAGGAGTAAGAGCCTTAAAGACTAGCATGATCCTGATTCAAGCTTTGGTCATTTCAATTCTTTCCTATGCATCTGAAAGTGGGACAATGAATAATTCTGACAGAAGAAGAAAGAACAATTTTGAGTTCTGGTGTTGGAGAAGAGCACTGAATCTCACATGAACTGACAAAAGAACAAACTAGTTCATCTTGGAGAAACTGAATTTAGGCTTCTCCTTAGAGACAAAGATGGTAAAACTTTGTTTTACAGGGTTTGGGTATGTGGTAAGTAGAGATCAGTCCATGGAAAATGACAACAGGCTCAGAAAGGTGGAAGGTTACTGAAAGAAAAATCTTGAACAAGATGAACTGATACAGTGAAAGAATTGACTAAGCCTATCAAAGATACTGAGAAAAGTGCATATTAGGTAGGGCATGGCTGATAGTTGTTGTTTATCAGGTCACTATGAGTCATAGTAGGCTCAATGGCATATAGCAATGACATATGGATAATTTAACAGTCCACATCTGAGGAGGAAAAGCAGAAAATCATGAATAATTTTTTGTTTAAATGTAATCGTTCATATACTTTTTATAGCATTAATTATAATTGATCAGTGTAATGTATTGCCATGTTTCATCAAATTCTCACCATATCTTGACTTTCCCTTTTCCTTCCCATCCATCCATCCATCCATCCACTCACTAATGTCTATTGACATAACAATCAATCTACTCCTTCTCTTTTTAACACCTTAAAAAAATGAACATTTAATAATTATAAAATGGGTATAAAAAACCCATAAAACAGTCATGCCATGTTTATATATAAACATAAAATTTACAATTTGGTTTTCATAGAGTACAAAAATAAATAAATGGCAGGAGGCAATAGTGAGGAAAGAAGAGGAAGTTCAGGCTGCTTTAAAAGAAAAAAAGGCAAAAAATAAAGCCCCGGGAATTGATAGAATACCAATTGACAAATATATCAACAAACAGATGCTGTCTTAGATGTACTCAACAAGTTGTGCCAAGAAATCTGGAGGAAGCTGCTTGTCCAACTAACTGGAAGAGATTTGTGTTTATCCCCATCCCCAAAAAGGTGACCTGACAACATGTAGAAATTATAGAACAATATCATTAATATCACACACTAACAACATCTTGTTGAGATTATCCAGAAATGACTGGAACAGTACATTGACAGAGAACTACCAGAAATAAAAGCTTGATTTAGAAGAGGTTGTGGTACTAACGACATTATTAGCATGCCAGATGGATCTTGGCAGAAATCAGGGAGTATCAGAGGAATGTCTGTCTCTGTTTAATTGACTATGCAAAGACATTTGTGTAGATCACAACAAAATTGTGGCTAAGCTTGAGGAAAATGTGTATCTCGGAACATTTGATTGTGCTTATTCATAATCTGTACTTGGACCAGGGAACAGTTCTCAGAATAAAGCAGGGAACCAGTGCATGGTTTAAAATCAGGAAAAGAGTGCATTAGGACTGCATCCTGTCTCCATACCCTTTCAATCTATATGCAGAACAGATCATTCAGGAAGCAGAGCTTTATGAGGAGGAATGTGACATAAGAATTCAAGGAAGATTCAACAATAACCTACGTTATGTAGATGACACAACCTTGCTTGTTGAAACTGAAGAAGACTTGAAGTGCTTGCTGCAGAAGATCAAGCACTGTAGTCTTCAATAAGGATTAAAGCTCAACATCAAAAAGACAAAGTTTCTCACTGTTGGACCAATTTACAGCACATAGAGAAGAGATTGAGGTTGTTAATTACAGCTTGCTCAGCTCCACAATCAACACTCTTGCCACAAACCAGGAAGTGAAAAGATTAATTGCATTGGGAAAAATCTGTAGTCAGGGACCTCTGCAGAGTACAGAAAAGCAATGATGTCAGTCTAGAGATTAAGGTGCAACCCATCCAGGCCACAGTCTTCATAATTACTTGCTACGCTTCAGAGAGCTGGACAATAACTAAGGAAAACAGGAGACTCAATGCCTTCAGATTGTGGTTCTGGAGGAGAGTCATGAATATACCATGGACTGCCAAGAAAACAAATAGGTTTTTCTTAGAGAGGATGAAACCAAATTTCTCCTTGGAGGCTAGGATTTTGAAGTTCTGTCTCACATACTTTAGCATGTCCTTAGAGAAGGGCATCATTCTTGGAAGGGTGGTGGGACGGAGTAGAAGAGGAAGACCCTGAATGAGATGGATTGATACAGTATCTGGGGCAACGGGGTTAATGTGTCAGAATTGGTAAGACTGGCTCAGGACAGGGCAGGGTTCAGAGTTGCTGTACATAGGGTCACTATGGATCACAGGCAACTCAGCAGATAACATCAGCAGCAACAACAACAGCATATTAATATCTGATTGTTCCACTGGATATTGATAGAGTCTCTTTTTTGAAGCCGTTAGATTATAGGAATGGCAGATTGTTTTTATTGCATTAACAATCAGATGTAAGTTGTTTGATAATTTTTATTTAAGTTACAATCAGGGTAAGCAGTCTTTTTTTACTTAATCAACCATCAGGTGTAAGCTATTTGGTAGTTTTTATTGAATTAACAATCAGTTGTGGGCTGTAGGCCTTTTTGAGTGAAAGTCAGTTGGGTCTGGTGTGAAGATTGGTGGTTGTTGTTGTTATGTGCCGTCGAATCGCTTGCGACTCATAGCGACCCTGTGTACAACAGCCCTAAACTCTGCTCTGTCCTGTGCCAATTACAGGCTCCAACCCACCCATCCCGATTACCCCAACCATTGAATCAATCCACCTCATACGAGGCCTTCCCTTTCTGCACTGTCCTTCCACCCTACCAAGCATGATTTCCCTCTCCAAGGATCTGTCCCTCCTTGCAACATGTCCAAAAAAGAACTTATTGCCACTGAAAAATTTCAGGAAGTACCATATAAGCACACACCCTTTTGGAATTTGACAAACCAGGGGCAAGAAATTCAGTATCACAGCAACCCAAAAAAATCTCAGTACAGCAAACTGATAAACAGTGCTTTACCACTTAGAATGATGTTCTCTCTAAACACAATCAGTATCAGGCATGATGGCCTCAGACCTGAGATCCCAACTGACTTTTAAATACAGATTCCCACCCACCAGGTCCTGTTTGCCTACACAAGAGGCTTCCCACCCAAGCTGTTATAAATGAGGTTGGGTACAGTTGATTATCTTACACTTAAATGCTAACACAATTACCCTCAGCTTTCAAGTAATTCACAAACACCCACCCAGATCCAACCACACCTAGCTAATGGCTCTTGAAGAACTTGTTGCAGAAGATCAAAGAATATAGTCTTCAGTATGGATTTTATCTCAATATCAAAGATTCTTACTACTGGATCAATAGACATTTTCATGATGGAAGGAGAGGAGATGGAAGCTGTCAACAACTTCATCCTTGCCCAAGGAATTGATGGAATGCCAATAGTCTTGTTTCAATTAACAGATGTAGCCTTGGATTAACACCCTTGGCATGAGTAGTTAGGAAATAAGGAGACACATTAAACTGGGAAAACTCTGCAGTTAGGGATCTTTCCAAATTATTGAGAAGTTAGTGATTTCTTAAGGTTATTGAAGCTTAATGTGCTTCTGATTCAGTCCATTGTCTTTCCAATTACTAGCTTAGCTAAGCATCAGAGACCTGGACAAAAAGTAAGAATCTCAGAAAAGAAAGAAAAAGAAAAAGATGCCTTTGAGCTGTGGTGTTGGAGAAGAGCACTGAACATCCTATGGATGGCCAAGAGAACAAACATATGTCTTGGAGAGAGTGAAGCCAGAGTGCTATTTGGAGGCAAGAATGATGAGGCTTCACCTCACTTACTTTGGACATGTTAATAGGAGGTGCTAATCCTTGAAAGGGGACATGCTGTTGAGAAGGGTGGAGGGTTGGCAAAGGAGAGGAAGATACTCAACCAGATGGATTGTCATGGTGAGTGCCACAATAGGCTCTTGTGTGTCAGGAAGAGTGAGGATGGTGCAGGACAGGACTGGGTTCTGATACTTTGTTCATAGGGTTGCTATGAGTTGTATTTGACTTGATGGCACCTGACGACAACAACAACAACAATCATATGAAGGAGAAAGTGGAGGATGCATTGAAGGTACTGGCAAAAATAATAAGGCCTGAGGAATTAATGGAAAACCAACAGTCTTGTTTCAATTAACAGATGTAGCCTTGGATGTGCTCACCAGTCTATGCCAGGAAACTTGGAAGACAATTGTCTGGTCAATGGATTGGAAGAGGTTCAAATTTTGCCCCAGTTTCCAAGAAAGGTGATCCAACAGAATGTGGAAACTATAGAACAATATCATTAATATCACATGCAAGCAAAACACTACTGGAGATCATTTAAAACTGACTAGAACAGTAAATAGATAGGGGACTTCCAGAAGTTCAAGTAGGATTTAGAAGTGGTCATGGCACCAGGAATATCATTGATGATGTAAAATAGATCCTGATTCAAAGTAAAGAGTACCAAAAGAAGGTCTATTTGTGCTTTGTTATCTATGCAAAATAATTTGACTGTGTGGATCATAACAGGTTATGACTAACATTGAGAAGAATGGGAATCCAAGAGCATTTAATTGTGTTCATGTGAAACTTATATCTAGACAAGGAAGTTCTTGTGAAAACTGAGCAAGGGAACACTAAATGGTCAAAATTAAAGAAGGTAGTTTTTCAGTGTTGTATTCTCTCTCCATATCTATTCAATCTTTATGCAGAGCAAATATTTTTAGAAATTGAATTCTATGGAGAGAAATGTGACATCGGGATTTTAGGAAGACTGAACAATAACCTGTGTTATACAGATGATACAACCTTGCTTGCTAAAAATGTTTTGAAGAACTTGTTGCAGAAGATCAAAGAATGTAGCCTTTATATGAATTGCATCTCAATTTCAAGAAAACCAAAGTTTTCACTACTGGACCGATAGGAAACGTCATGACGTTGTTGTTGTTATGTGCCATGGAGTCACTCTAAATGCTGTTCTATCCTGTGCCAACCTAGCCATCTCAAACGCACTTATTCCCACCGCTCCAGTCACAGAATTGATCCATCTCACCAAAGATCTTCCTCTCCTTCGCTTTCCCTCCACTCTGCCGAACATGATGTCCCTTTCTGAGGACCAGCCCCTCCTTGCAACATGCCCAAAATATGTCAGACGAAGCTTCAGAATCCTTGACTCCAGGGAACATTCTGGCTTCACCCTCTCCAGGACAAACCTGTTTGTTCTCCTAGCAGTCCATGGTATATTCAACACTCTTCTCCAGCACCAGAGCTCAAACGCATCAATCCTCTTTCTATCAGACCTATTCACTGTCCAACTCTCTGATGCATAGCACATAATAGCGACGTTTATAGCCCAAATCAGGCACACCTTAGTCTCCAGCCTGACATCATTGCTCTTCAGTACTCTTGAGAGGTCCCTCACAGGCAACTTTCCCAACCCAATTCGTCTCCTGATTTCCTGGCTGCTGTTACCAAGAGCATTGACTGTGGAGCCAAGTAAATTATAACTGTTAACTATCTCAATCTCCTCACCATCCATGCTGATGCTGCCAATTGGCCCAGTGGTTAGAATCTTTGTTTTCTTGACATTTAGCTTTAGTCCATATAGGAGGCTGTAGTCCTTGATCTTCTGCAGCAAGCGCCTCAGGTCCTCCTCAGTTTCAGCAAGCAGGGTTGTGTCTTCTGCATAACACAGGTTGTTGATGATTCTTCCACCAATCCTGATGCCACCTTCCTCTTCGTATAGCCCAGCGTCTTGGATCATCTGTTCTGCATACAGATTGAAAAGGCATAGAGACAGAATATATCCCTGATGGACCCCCTTCTTGATTTTGAACCATGTAGTGTCTCCTTGCTCTGTTCTGACAACTGCCTCCTGGTCCAAGTATAGGTTTTGCATTAGCACAATCAAATGTTCTGGGATTCCCACTCTTCTTAGAGTCAGCCACAGGTTGTTGTGATCCACACAGTCAAAAGCCTTTGTATAGTCAATGAAGCACAGATAGACATTCTTCTGGTATTCTTTGCTTTCTGCCAAGATCCATCTGACATTAGCTATAATATCCCTAGTACCACGACCTCTTCTAAATCCAGCCTGCACATCTGGCAATTCTCTGTTGACATATTGTTCCAAACGTTTTTGGATAATTTTCAGCAGAATCTTGCTTGCATGTGATATCAATGATATTGTTCCATAATTTCCACACTCTGTTGGGTCACCTTTCTTTGCAATGGGAACAAATATCGATCTCTTCCAGTCAATAGGCCAGCTGGCTGTTCTCCAAATTTCTTGGCATCATGATAGCGGGAGAAAAGTTTGATGTTGTCAACGATTCATCTAGCTTCGATCTACAATTAGGACCATTTTTACCAGCAGTAAGAAGATTAGGAGATGTATTATGTTATCTCAAATTTATTAAGACACAATGATTCCAGTTTGAGGATTAAGGTAAGCCCGATTCAGGCCATGGTCTTTTTAATCACTTGGTATGGGTCTGAGAGCTGGACAGTGAATAAGGATAACAGAAAAAGAATTAATACTTTTGAGTTGTGGTGTTGGAGAAGAGTACCATGTATCCCATGGCCTGGAAAAAAAAATCCAAAAGATATGTCTTGGGAAAAGTGCAGTCAGAGTGCTCCTTGAGGCAAGGATGATGACACTTCATCTCATCTACATTGGGCAAGTTACTAGGAGATTCCTTGGAAAGGGATGTCATTTTTGGAGAGGTCAAGGGCCAATCAGACATAGAAAGATCCACAACAAGAAGGATTAGTCCAGTGAGTGCAGCAAAGCCTTAAGTATATCAGACATTGCAAGGATGGCCGATGACAGGACAGAGTTCAGATCTGTTCTTCATTATTTGTCTATGAGTCAGTCATACTTGACTCAATAGCACCTAACAACAATGAAAACAATGAGCATTCGTGAACTGAATCGGATTGTCTTTGAACAATTTAAATTGTGATCATATGGCCTACTATGCTAGGGATGAAAAAGAAAAAAAGCCAACAACACAGGATTACAGTTTATTGTTGTTAAATGCTGTCAAGTCGCAGGTGACTCATAATGACCCTCTGAATCAAAAACCTGAACACTTGTGTAACTTTCTTCATTTCTCCAAGTTTAGAGGTTTTCCAGAAGCAAGCAATTTCAGAACTGGATGCCACTCCTGCTTCCAAGATGGTTTTAATTGGGGAGATTCACCAAACATTGTCTTCCATAGTTAACTAATATCACATTTGTCACATTAGAGTCTGGTGTTCAACATCACAGCAACCACAAGTTACCCCTGTACAGCAAATAGACATACCAGTGCTATACCACCTAGAAGAATGTTTGACCGAAAATATTTAAAAGCAGGCCCAAAGGACACAGGCCCAAGGGCCCTACAGGATTTAAAAATTATGGCATGCCCACATGTTGGTGGACTGTTAGCCAGAGACCCCCAGTTCATCTGGCAAGTCCCATCTCCTGACACCCACTTGGGACAAAAAGAAAGACATGAGAGCACCAATTGTTCCATACCTGTCCCTCCTCAAGATGTGAGAGGCCATCACAATTTGCAGCATAAAACTAACTCACAACACATTAGCCCTCAACCTGAAGGAGAGGTCAAGCATTTCAGCATTTAATCATCCTGGTATGCCCACATGTTGATGGACTATTAGCCAGAGA
>NW_006399923.1:2704977-2711648 GCF_000299155.1 Elephantulus edwardii | reverse complement strand
TTCAATACATATGCTGGATAAATAATTTTAGAGGCCGGACTCTGTGAAGAAGAATATGACATCAAGATTGGATGGAGACTCATCAACAATATTTGTTATCAAGATAACACAACCTTGTTCAGCAAAACTGAGGAGAACTAGAAGAGTTTGTGCAGAAAATCAAGGACTGCAGCCTAAATATGGATTGCATTTCAATAGCAAGAAAACAAATATCCTCACCACTACTGTTCCAGTAAACAATATTATGGGTATATGGAGAAAAGAACAAAGTTGTTAATTATTTCATCTTACTCAGCTCCACAATTAACACCCTTGGCACCAACGGTCAGGAAACCAAAGGATGAGTTGCACTGGGGAAATCTGCTCTCAGGGACCTCTTCCAAACGCTATATAGAAATAATGCCATTCTAGAGACTAAGGTAAGCCTAACCCAGGCCATGTTCATCTCAATTGCTTGTTATGAATCTGAGAGTTGGACAACGAATCAGGATTATAGAAGAAGCATCTCCTTTTGAGTTGCAGTTCCTGAGAAGAGTACTGAGCATACCATGGATTGCCACAAAATCAAGCCTTCCCAGGAGAAGGTGAAATCAGGTTGCTCCTTTCATGTAAAGATTTTGAAGTTCCTTCTCACAGTTTTGAGGCATGTTATTAAGAGGGGTCAGTTGTTGATAAAGGACATCATGCTTGGAAGGATGGAGGTTCAGCCCAAGAGAAAAGCCCCCTCAATGGGATGAATGGACACAGTGCTTGTGGCAATGGTGTCAGGTGTGTTACAGACAGTGTCATTGGCTCAGGAGAGGGTAAGGATCGGAGTCACTGGTCATACGGTCACTATGAGTCATAGTCGGCTCAACAGCACATAACAAGAACAACAACAATTAGAGATAATCAGGCAGCGATCTTTCCTGTGAATTCTTGGACTGTCCACCAAAGAAGAATGAAGTCCAGATCAATAGTTTTGATCTTATATATACAAAAACACTAATGTGATAATGTGTTTGCCTTGCATAGCACAATTTTACAGAGCAAAGTTAAAAAAAAAATCTAAACCACTATGTCAGGAGTGAAAAATTTACAAAAATGAAAATATGTTCTCCCATGCATGAGTATACCACCCAGAGGTGATTCTGGGTTTTTGGGGTTTTTTTTGTTTTGTTTTGTTTTGTTTCAGTAAAGCAGGAAGCTCTATTTTTCACTCTAGGAGTATTTTTGAGTGTTGTGTTCCATGTGGTTATAAGGCATTATCTTAATATTTATTTTCGTAAAAAAACAAATGTATAAGTGATATTCATGGTAATGCTCATTCCTGTAAATATAAAAAATATAGCAATATGAAGTGAAAGTGCAATGCTTCAAAGGCGTTGCTAACACTCGAAGAGAAGTGGAGCGGATATACTTGTCCAGTTATCTCAAATCTGTGCCTTATCTTTAGTTAGCATTTCTTAAAAAAAATATTCTAAGTGTACTTTTTGCAACTGCATGTAAATCACACTGTTATTCACCTGAACAGCTTCTTTTGGATGAATTCCCAGATTGGAACCATTTGTATACAAAACTACCTTTTTGGCAGGAGAAATTCTAACTGAAGTAAATAGTCTTGATTGGTTGGTATATAAAATCTACAAATGTACAGTTGAGAAAAGAGGAGTCTGTACTGTAACTGTCTGAAAAGCAATGCTTGGCAGTTGAAGAATGAAGTATTTTTATTGGATCTTTCTATACTAAGAAGACAAGATTGCAGTTTTTATTTGGTGAATGGAATAAACTCAACCCTTGTAATTTTCCATTTACTTTAAGATATTTATTGTCAAAGTTCTATGATAATGATATTCCCAAATTATTTGTATCAACAACAGCTGAACCTCAGCAGTCATTACTAGCCACTCAAGCGCTTTCTGGTTTTGTTTTGTATTTATATATTTAAAGTTATTCTGAAGTTTCTGTTTATCTAGAAGTGAGAAATGGGGGATCAATGGAGTGTTAAACTTCGACACTCTATGCCATTTTGTTCAAATGGCTTTCCTAGCTTTTGATTGACTTTGCAGTGAATGAAAGGTAACCTACAAATAAGATATGTTAGCCCCACAAGGGGATTGGCTATTCTTAAGATTAAAGTGGGCAGATCCAGCAGCAGCATTAGAGAATCTCACCATTGCCTAATACAGTCAAGAGAATGCAAAATGCCCTTTGGTGTAAGAGATTTTGTGCTAGTAAGAACAGAACCTATATATTAGAGCAACAGCCATTGTCACCACTGCACAGACCAGAGGCATGATATGCAACGGAACAGATTTAGTGGTGACTGTCCCATGGAACCAGAACTAGAAGCCTTTGCTCAAATTTATTGGACAACTTGAGGGGAGTGGGAGATAGCCACATTTGGCAGAACTGAAAGCCTTGTAATGTTGGCCTAAAGCAACGAGGCTTAAGTTTTCAGACCTTGCAAGCACATTTTAGAAGCTATCCTGACTGAATTATTGCATCTTGCTGCCAACCTGGATTGTACAGCCTTTTCACTTCCCCAATATGGTTCTGTGTGGTTTGTGAGCTATCACATCTAGAGTTTTGACCCAGGAAAGTGGTAATATTAGTGTTGGAAGATTAGAAAGAGGCGTGGGAGCATGTAGGACACGTATGACCTCATGAGAATTGATTTTTATTGTTAATGTTGGGTGTTTTAGCGTTGTTTTTTTTTTAATTGTGATTTTAAGAAAAGTTTTCAGAAAAGTTGAATTTTGATTCATTCATGGTTGCACATTTTCCTCCTTACCTGCCATGCCAGTTCACTTAATTAAAAAAAAAATCATGATAGGGACAGATTCCATTTCTGGCATTGATAAAGTCAATGTAGTAATCCCCATATGGCCCTTGTTCTCCTTACATGATCATGCCTATTACACTCTTTAGATTTTAAGAGTAAGATCTCCAATTAAAACTGCATGCACTCAAATCTTTGCACAAAAATGGTGTTATGTGTTGAATGACTACTTATTGGATGACAATAGTATTCAATGTCTTCATCTTCTGTAATTAAAAAAACCCACACACACAATGAGGAAATAAAAAGGAAATGTAAGTGGTCAAATTATTAAAAGCAGTTGATTACATATATAATTAATTCATTACATTAACCAATGGTAACTGATTAAAGGGTTTTGAGTGTGTGTGTGTGCGTGCACGCTCATAGCCAAATGGTGATTAATTAATGATTTTTTTTTTTACAAAGAGTTTGTTTTATTTTTTAGTTTTCCCATTTGGGAATAGTGGTGCAGATTCTCTAGCTGCTTTATGCCGAACAGGGGCATTGAGATAAAGGGGAAGGGGAGCCCACTTTTACACCTTACTGGTGGTCTTGAGTTAAAGCTGTATGCTTTCTTGTTCAATTAGAAGATATTTTCATGATGGTTTCTGCCATCTGGACTGCAAGATGTTTTCATGCGTGAGTCCAGTGGGAGTGACTGCCAGAACTTTGAGGCTCCATATACCTTTGCTTCCTTACCTGACAGTTATATGTCCCTTTTATCTCTAGAACCAGGCTTAGGGCTCAACTTCTGGAACAAGACTATACCTATACCTATAGGTTACCTATATATAGGAAAGCAAGCAAACCTACAGAGAAAAGAATTACGAGTTACAAAGAAAAAGGCTTTGGACATGTTACCTACGTATGTAAAGGAGCAAGAGATGGAGGAAAGTGGCTTAGATAAAGATCCATACACACCAGGCAGTTCTCCCCAGAGGCCAGGTAGCTCTCTCCAGGGGCTTGCTGGCACTCCTCAGAGGTGGAGGTAATTGATACTTTTAAATAAATGTAAAAATTACTGCATATAAATTGTGTTTATATCATTATATCAGATATCAATATGATTTGTTAGCTTTTACTCAAAAAAATAAGTGAAAATTGGTGATAGTTATATTAGGAGTATTTTGTTTATAAATCTATATTAGCATATATTAAAATAGTAAATTAAAAATATGTACTTAATTTTATAGATAAGTCAAGAGTTGATAAATACTGACTTTTCTCTTTGCATTTTTTCTAGCATAATAGAAACACTCAAAATACTAAGTATCATATGTGATTTATTAAAATTATAACTTTTTCCATTTCAGATATTATCTTTTTTTAGAAGAAACTTCCTTTTTTTCATATCTTGCTACACCTTGGTTCAACCACTGTAAATATTTGTTATCATTTTCCACTTCTATAATGGATTTTTCTTTTGTTTGTTCTTCTGAAGTCTATCAATTAATATCGATCACCAACATCATTCATTCAAAGTCATAATTTCTTCTTGTTTCCCTTATTATTTGTCCAACTTTTACATGCAGATGAAGCACATTTAAAAACGCCATGGCTTGGCTCAGGCACATCTCAGTATTTTGAAAGAATTGTAACTAAAATGCATCATGCAAATAAGGATGGTGAGACTTTGTTACTTAAATTTTTGAATATGTTTTTGGGTAGGGCTGATTGTTAAAGAGAACAGCATGCTTGGTAAAGTAAAAAATAAAAGAAACTCAGTAAAATGGATTTACACAATCACTGAACTATGGCTTACTCACACCAGTGACTGTGAAAATTGGACAGTGTTTCACTCTGTCTTGATTAAGGATGTTATAAGTTAGAATAGACTTTATGGCACCTAACAACAATAAGAAACACAGAAGACGAGTTGAACTAGTTCTTTTATTGAGTCTATATCATTTTTGTGGTTAGGTGCCAGTGAGTTTAGTAAAACCCATGTCAATTCTATGGTCAGCAAATCTAAACTCTGTCCTATTCTGTCCTATTCCTCACAATTTCTGACACACCTGAACTCATTGTAGCACTCATTGGGTCAATCCATCTGGTTGAAGGTCTTTTTTTGCCCACACTCCATCTTTCCAGACGTGATGTTCCTCTCCAAGAAATAACTTCTTCTGATAACATACCAGGATTATGTAAAACTCCAATTATTAAGTCTATATTATGTAGTATGTATTGTAAAGATTTTGTGCCATCTATTAGACTGGAAGCAGGAGTGCCATCCACTTCCTAAACATGTCTCTGGAAACTCTATGAACTTTGATAAATATTGATAGTTGTAGAAAGGCTTCAGGTGTTTTATTCATAGGGTCGCTATGAGTTGTGCTTGCCTTGACATCAATCAACAACAACATTAGATTATACTTGTATTGACCTTTATTGTACTAAGATTACTATCAGATTATTTGCTAAAAGGTAGAGGTAAAAAAAGTCCTAAATGTTTAATCATTTAACCATTTCATCATTTTCAGCATAAACTGTTCTTCCTTCACTCAGTTCCCCCACTCTTGTTTATGTCTTTTGGGTTCTGTGGTTTCCTGAAACATCTCACAGAAGTTCAAAACCCATTTCATGCCTCTGGGAGATTTAGTCTGGGGTTACATACAATGATGATTGATTGGCCAGGATCCTGCAGACTACCAGTTGTGGCAAAATGGATGCAGTGTCCCAGGAGAGTGAGTGTCCCAAGAAAGTGATCCCTGAGTTTGATGACTTTATCTAGTCCTATAGAAGGGTAAGGCTTTTCTTCCACCCTAATAGTATTACCTTAATACAATAAACAATTCATAAGGAAATTGTATTTACTATGACCAGTCTTGCAACTCTTCCTAAACTTATCTCCTTAATAAATCATCACAAATAGGAATTGATCACATATTAGGACACAAAGAAACCTCAACAAACTAAAAGAATATTGAAATAATACAATTTGTCAGAACCTAATGCTATAAAATGATAAATTAATGACAGGAGGGTACAGCTTATAAAATCACCCGTATGGACACGAAATAACACCCTTTAAGAGCACTATGAATATAGAAGATAAAACAAATTAAATAAAAATGTTCCTTGAAACAAACAAAAAATACAACACATCAAAATTTCTGGAATACAACTAAGGCACTCTTCATAGGATAGTTCCTAACATTAGGCAAACACATAAAAAGACAGAAAAAAACCAAAATTAATGACCTATCTCAAAACCTCCACTGAATAGTAAAAAGAACAACAATCTAACCCTGTAGCATCCAGAAAAAAGAAAATTATATGAACAAGGGCTGAAATTAAGGGATAGAAAACAGAAAAATAAATGAAACCATCAGCAAACCTAGGCTTTGGTTGCTCAAAAGAGTTAAAATAATAGACAAACCACTGACAAACTTAACAAAATAAATGGAAGACAAGACACAAATAACTCAGATGTTAAAAAAAATGAAAGAGGTACTACAAAAGAATCAGAAATTTAATCTATAATAATGCATTATGAAAAGCTATACTCTGATAAATTTGAAAATGCAGGGGAAATTAACACATTCCAGAAACTCATACTCTACCCAGATTTACATGGACAGCTATAGAACATGCAAATAGACTCAACACAAAAGAAGAAATAGGATGTATCATGGAAAGATGGAAATACCCACCCCCTCAAAAAATTGCAGATGGCTTCATGGCTAAATTCTACCAAGCATTCTGAGATGAACTATCATAAAGACCACTTTCATTATATATATAAAATACTTCCAGAGTGATTCCATGAAGTAAGCATGATCATAATTCCAAAAATCAAGCAAAGACATCATCAAAAAAGAAAACTAAACCAATCTCTCTTTTTAACCAAGATGCAAAAAATACTTAT
>NW_006399923.1:2694393-2696366 GCF_000299155.1 Elephantulus edwardii | reverse complement strand
ACAACTTCTAGTTCATACTTCATACATTGCACAGTCTAATCTTGAATAGATGTTTGCAACTGTTTTTCTTCCCTTTTAACAGTTTCCAATCTGGGCTCTACCTCTAGTTCTACATCTATGAATGCTTCTATATTTTTCACAGGTTTTCAAGAACTTGTTATATCAGAAGGGGGTGGCCAAACCTACTTTCTCGTCTGTCTTAATCTGGAAGCTCTACTGAAGCTATATATCTATATCATGGATGACCCTGCTGGCATTTGAAACACCATATATAGTTTCTGGCGTTACATTAGGAATGTGGCATCAAGATTGGAGGAATACTCATTAACAACCTATGACATGCAGATGACACAACTTTGCTTGCTGAAACTGAAGAAGACCGAAGCACTTGCTACAAAAGGTCAAGGACTGTAGTCTTCAATATGAATTGAAGTTCAACACTAAGAAGACAAAGATTCTTACCACTAGGTCAATTGACAAAACCATGTTAGATGAAGAAGAGATTGAGGTTGTTAACAGTTACAGCTTGCTGGGATCCACAATCAACACTCTTAACACCAGCAGTCAGGAAATCAAAAGATGAATTGAATTGGGGAAAATCTGCTGTCATGGACCTCTCCAGAGTGCTGAAGAGCAATAATGTCAGCCTAGATATAAAGGTAAACCTAATGCAGGCCATGGTTTTCTCAATTACATGTTATGTTCCAGAGACCTGGACAATGACTAAGGATGACAGGAAAATAGTAGATGTCTTTGAGTCATGGTGCTGGAAAATAGTTTTAAACATATATTGACTGCTAAGAAAACAAATTGGTCTGTCTTGAAAAGGGTGAAATCAAGTCTCCCCTTGGAGGCTAGGATTTTGAAGCTCAGCCTCACTAACTTTGGACGCGTGGCCAGGAGAGATCGGTCCTTAGAGAAAGACATCATGCTTGGAAGGGCGGATGAACAGAGCAGGAGAGGGAGACCTTGGATGGGATGGATTGAAACAGTACCTGGGGTGATGGGGGTTGATGTGCCAAAATTAGTGAGACTGGCTCAGGACAGGGAAGGGTTCAGAGCTGCTGTACATAAAGTTATTATGGATCACAGGAATCTCAACTAATAGCATTCTATGACAAATTTGAAAGCAGGAGTGGCATCTACTTCCTAAACAACATGCTTCTGGAAACTCTATGAACTTTGTTAAATGTAAATAGTTGTAGAACAGCTTCAGGCGTTTTTTTCATAGAGTTGCTAAGCGTAATGCTCAACTCAAAGGCAATCAACAACCACCACCACCACCACCACCAAAATACAGAAAATTGACAGAGAAGTGTTATTTATATTCATAAAAGCAAATTACAAACACACAAATATAAACATTTCTAAGATATTAAATAGGCTATAGTTGTTAGATACCATAAGGTGGACTGCAAGTCATAGAAACCTTATGAACATGAACAGTAGATCTAAACTTTGCCCTAGACTATGCGATCCTCATCTTCTCTGATTGGCTCAAGCTCGTTGTTGCAGTCATTACGTCAATGCATCTTGTTGATGGTCTCCCACTTTTGCTGAAACTCCACCTTTCCAGGAATGATGTTGTACAAGGACTGGCCCCTCCTAACAACATGTTCCAAACTGGTAGGCAAAAGCTTCACCATCCTTCCCAACACAGGACACTCTGGCTGCACTTTCTCCAAGACATACTTTAGCAGTCCATGAGATATTCAATAACCTTCCCCAACACCACAATGAAAATGCATCAGTTCTTCTGTAATCTGTAATCACTATACAACTTTCTAACGCATAACAAGTAATTGAAAACAGGTTCTCTTGAATCATTTGCAACTTGTTATTTAAAGTGATGTAGTTTCTCCTTAACACCTTAGAGACACCCTTAGCTGCTTAGAGAGATCCTTGACAGTGGATTTATCCAATGTAATATGTGTTTTGATTTCTTGACTTCTACTGTCAAGGATGTTGATTAC
>NW_006399923.1:2691587-2694293 GCF_000299155.1 Elephantulus edwardii | reverse complement strand
GGGCTTTGACAAAATCCAGCAGCCTTTCCTGATTAAAACACTCAACAAAATAGAAATATAATGGAAATTCCTCAGCACAGTGAAAAGTACAGACACAAGCCAAGAGACAGCATCAATCTCAAAAGGAAAGACTACAAACATTCTCTTTAGAAATAAAGACCAGACAAGAATGTTTACTATCAACAATTGTATTCAATACTGTGCAGTAGAAGAACTTGATAGAGCAATAAGACAAGAGAACAAATTAAAAGCCATACAGATTGACAAAGAAGTGGTAACACTGATGTTATGAGGGGGGGAAATGATTAATGTACATATATAATCCCAAGATTTGATTTAAAAAAATCTGTTATTCCAGTAGATTAACTAAGTAGGATGGCAGGATATAAAATCAGTATATAAAAATCAGTGAGTTTCTCTACAGTAAGAAAGAAAACATGGAAAAGGAAACTTGAAAGCATTATCCTCACAATGCTGTTATGTGATGTCAAGTAGATTATGACATAGTGACCCTATGGACAACAGCTTAGAGCCCTGGTCTATCCTGAGCCAATTCTTTGACATATCTTTCTTCATTAACAGAGTCACTAACTATGCCAATCTATTTAATCCATGGTCTTCCTCTCCTGAAATTACTCTCCACAATTTTAAGTATTATATCCTTCTCCAAGGACTGGTCACTTCTGGCAACATTTCTAATCACAAAGTAAGATACTTAGGGATAAATCTAACAATAGACACAAAATACCCTTAAAGAAAAACTACAAAACATTACTGAAGAAAATACATACCTAACTAAATGGAAAAATATTCCCTGTTTAAGAATAGAAAGAGTCCACATAACGCAAATGACAATTCTACTAAAAACAATGTACAAGTTTAATACAATCTCAACACAGACACCAAACTCATTTTTTAAAGAGTTAGAAAAGACAACTGGGAAGTTGGGTTCTTTAAATGCTTTTATTTTCTTTATATTGATTTATATACAAAGTTGAATTCATTGTTTTTTACACCAGATCTTTCCCGTTTCCTTCATACACCCCCATCAAATTGTGAAGCACTATGATTAACACCCCCATCTTCACTCCTCTGCTTCCACCCTCCCCCTCCCTTGGATCTTCATAGTCATTCTACAATAATATTTTTATGCAATATTTGTCCTTAAAAGTCTGAGTTAGTATACTCAGCATAATCCTCTCCAGTTCTTCCCCAGTTAGGTAATAATTTACAAAATCATTGCTGCTGGGTGATACATAGTATTCCATTGTATAAATGCACCATCATTTCTCAATATATTCAATTATGATTGAACATCTGGGCTGTTTCTATGTTCTTGTGATGGTGTATAATGCTGTGATCTTTGGTGTACTAGCTGCTTTTTGTGCCTCAGTTCTCATTTTCTCAGTGTATATTTCAAGCAATGGAATAGCTGGGTCATGTGGTATTGCTATGTTCAGCTTTTTGAGGAAGCACCAAACTGCATTCCAGAGTGGCTTTGCCGTTTTCCAATTCTACCAACGTTGTATTAGAATGCCTTTCTCACCACATCCTCTCCAACATTTGTTACTTGCTGTCTTGTTAAACTTTACCACTCTTACTGGAGTGAGATATCTTATTATGGTTTTGATTTGCATCTCTTTTATTGACAGTGATTTTGATAATATAATTTTGATCACATGATTTCCTCATGTGTATATTAGCAATTCCAATATCTTTCTTTGTGAAAATTCTTTCCATGGCAAGTTTATTTGAAAAAGAAAGAGACCTCAAATAAGAAAATCACTTCTGAAAAATAAAATGAAATGGGAGGCATAGTAATCCCTGATCTCAAAACACACTACAAAGTGGTGGTAACCATAATAGCATGGTATTAGTACAATGACAGTCATATAGAGCAGTGGTACAGAATTGTGAACCCAGAATTAATCCATCTAAATACAGTAAACTGGTATGTGACAAAGATAAAAAATTTCTAACGGAAAAATGATGACCTCTTCAACAAATGTTGCTGGCAAAATTGGACAGCTACTTGTAGAAAGCTGAAGCAAAATCTACATCTCACATCAAAAATTAACTCAAGGTGGATCAGAGACATATGGGGAAAACTTCAACCATAAAGATTATAAAAGGCAAAATGGGACCATACTTGGAACCTTAGCCTATGGTATAAATATGCTTATAAATATAGGCAGAAATGCACAACCAGAAAAAGGTTAGTAGACAAATGTGAACTTCCAAAAAATCAAGTATCTGGAAAGATGAGGTGATAATAGGCATAGCTAAGTGGGAATGATTATATGAAACACACTATGAATGAATATGTGACATGCAATGTGAATGAAGAAATGTGTAAAACACATTGTGTGTAAATTAAACACAATGTTTATGAACTTTGAATGCAAACTAATTAAAAATTTGTTAAAAAAACCAAACGCAAACTTTCTACAATAACTACTTTCACGAATGTAATTAATCTGATTCCTGTTCAATCCATAGGATAAGGCCTATGTGTATAGCCACTATTCATAATTTTTAAAAAGCTGTTTAGTGTAATAAATTATTTATTGTAGAAAATTCTAAGAATTGATCTTCACCCAATTTCTGTTACTAAGTCTGTAATTTTTTTATTAATTTTTTTTATTTTTCATTTCATTGAACATCTACAGAGATTTTGGAATTCCATTCATTCATTGTTGCACCCTT
>NW_006399923.1:2689159-2691225 GCF_000299155.1 Elephantulus edwardii | reverse complement strand
CTGTAATTTTTGACCTAGTAGTAAGAATCTGCACTGCAATCCCAAAGGGACGTGTGTTTAGAATCAACCAGCTGTTTTTCAGGAGAAAGATGGAAATTCTCTTTTTGCATGATTAACTGCCTCTGAAAACCTGCTAGAGTTTCAACTATGAGTCAGTTCTAACTTGATGGTACACAACAAAAGTAACACAGTTCTTCTTTGTTTCCAATTTTTGCATTCCAATCACCAATTATTACTATTGCCCCTGGTTACAAATTTCATTCAATTTCTAACTTTAAAATTTTATAAAATTGCTCAAATTACATATCTGTGGCTTTAGCTGTTATTGCATTATGTTTTAACAACAATGAAAAACAGATCATCTTTGTACACATATGGATAATATCCTATCTCTCACAGTATTGTACTTTACAATACATCTTGAAATGATCTTTTTGACATTGTTGTTGTTGTAATGTATCCTCAAGTCACCTGTGACTCATAGTGACCCTATATACAGAAGCTCTGAGGCTTGCTCTGTTCTGAGCCAGTATAATTGTTTCCGACACAGCAACCTCCACTCCAGTAAACGTGTCAATTCATCTCATCTAGGGTCTTTCACTTCGACAGTGTATTATGTCCTTCTCCAACGACTGATCCCTATTGACTCTGTGCCTAAAGTATTCGAGATAGAGATTCAAAATTCTAATCTCCAAGGAGAGACTTGGTATCACTCTCTCTAAGACAGACCTATTTGTTTCCTTGGTGGTCCATAGTATGTTCAAGATTCTTTTCCAGCACCATAAGGCAATGGCATCAATGCTTCTTCTGTCATCCTTAGTCATTGTCCAGTTTTCTGATGTCATAGCAAGTAATTGCAGATTAGGTCCTAGTTCACGTGTACCTTAGTCTCTACACTGACATTGTTGCCCTTCAGTACTCTGAAAGGTCCCTGGCAGCAGATTCTCCAGTGTCCCTTGCCTTTTGATTTCCTGACTGCTGGTGCCAAGATTGCTGATTGTAAATCTAAGCAAGCTGTAATTATTAGCAATGTCGATCTCTTCAGCATCTACCACGGTGCTGCCAATTTGCCCAGTGGTGAGAATATGTGTCTTCTTGATATTGAGATTTAGTACTTCATACTGAAGAAAATACAGTCCTTGATGTTCTGCAGCATGACTCTTCAGTTTCTCCTCATCAAGGTTGTGTCATCTGCACAGGTTGTTGATAAGTCTTCCCCCACCTTCCTCTCCATAAAGCCTCTGTTCTATGTACAGACGGAAAAGGTATAGAGACAGGTTGCACCTCTGATGCACTGTTTTCCTGATTTTGAACCATGCAGTATTTCCTTGCTCTGCTTACTACTGCTTTCGTCTCCAAGTATAGGTTTAGCATGAGCTTCTCCACTCTCTAGTGCAAACTTCAGAGACTCCTCTGACATAGGTCTTTTCTTCTTCCTCTGTCTTTGTAATGAAATTTTACATTCTTCATAAATTATATTGTTGATGTTGTTATGTGCCTTTGTGTCATACTCATAGTGACCATATGTGCTCATACCAACAGCTCCGAACTTTGCTCTATCCTAAGCCAACCTTATTGTCTGTGACACACCTACCCCAATATCCCCAGTCACTGAGTTAATCCATCTCATCCAAGGTCACCTTCTCCTGTGTTGACCCTCCACCTTTCCAAGCCTGATTTCCCTATAAAGGACTGGTCCCTCCTTCCAACATGCCCAAAGGATGTCAGACAGAGCTTCAGACCCTTGTCTCCAAGAAGAAGCCTGTTTTCACCTTCTCCAGGATGAATATGTTTGTTGTCCTAGCAGTCCATGGTACATTCACTACTGCTCTCCAGCACCATAGCTCAAAGGCATCAGTTCTTTAATCATCCCTAGTCATTAATACAATATAATACTTCCTCAATTTATCATTCCCATCATAATACATTATATGATTGTCTGATTCAGAGTTGCCAATATCATTCCATCTCAAGTCATTAATGCATAGAAATACTGACCTATGTACAATATTTAGATAACAGAGATGGCAAAGGAGGTTGAGTTTTCAAGCATGGAAATACAAAGG
>NW_006399923.1:2675130-2683199 GCF_000299155.1 Elephantulus edwardii | reverse complement strand
GGCACCAGTACCCAGGAAATTAGAAGATGTATTGCCATGTGAAAGTCTGCTGTTAGGGACCTCTCCAAAGTACTGAAGTACAATGATGTCTCTTTGGAGACTAAGGTGTAACTGATATAGACCATGGTCTTTGCAATCACTTGTTATGCATCAGAGAGTTGGACAACAACCAAGGAGGAGAGAAAAAGAATTGATGCCTTTGAGCTGTGGTGCTGGAGAAGAGTATTGAGGGTACCATAAACTGCTAGGAAAACAAAGAGATTCATGCTGGAAAGGGTCAAACTGGACTACTTCTTGGAGGCAAGAATTCTAGCTCCGTCTAACATACTTTAGACATGTTGCAAGGAGGCACAGGTCCTTGGAGAGGGACATCATGTTTGGGAGGGTGGAGAAACAACGCAGAAGGGGAAGACGCCCTATGAGGTGGGTTGATTCAGTGACTAGGGTAATCGGAATGGGTGTATCAGAGTCGGTGCGATTGGCACAGGACAGAGCAGAGTTTACGGATGTTGTACATAGGGTCGCTATGAGTCACAAGTGACTCAACGGCACATAACAACAACAATGTTGAGATGACATGACATCCATACTGAAAATTATAATTTTTGGTATTCTGCAGCAAGCGTTTCAAGTCCTTTTAGCCTTTGACAAGCAAGATCTTTTATCCTCTGTATAATACAGGATGTTGATGAGTCTCTCTCCCATCCTAAAGCCATAGGCCTCTTCATAAAATTTTTTCTTTAATGATTTTCTTAGTATACAGACTGAATAAATATGAAGAAAGAATAAATCTCTTATGCTCACCTTTCCTGATTTTGAATCTCGGAGTGTTCTTTTGCTCTGTTTGGATGACATCTTCTTGACATAAGTGTAGGTATCACATGATTACAACATTCTTCTCAGTGTTGGTCATATTGTTGTTGTTGTATGACATCGAGTCAGAACTTACCCATGGCTGACCTTCCAGCGAGTATTCAGAAGCAGTTAATTGCATGGGAGGAGATTGCTCAGCCTTCTCCCACAGAGGAACTGGTGGTCTCAAACCATGTGTCTTCGGGATAGCAGCACAGCTTCTTGCCACTAGGTTACCAGAGAGCTCCCTTTCTTGGTCTCATTATGTTGGTCATAATTTGTTATTATTCACACAGTCAAATGTCTTTGAATAATCAACAAAACATAAATGGATTACCTTTTGTTATTCTCTCTTTAGCCAACATCTACCTGATATCAGCAAGAATATCCCTGTTGGCACAGCTTCCTCTAAATCTAATACAAAAAGACATTGTATCAGAAAAGATTGGCAAACATAGATTCATTTCAGGAGGTAGCATCTAATTGGGAAAAAATGGTGATGAAGGAATAAGTGCAAGCTGCACTGAAGGTAATAGCAAAAAACTTACAAAATTCACAGAATACTAATTGAAGTGTTTAAAAATAAAGCCTAGGTGTGCTCACCAATCAATGCCAAAATTTGAAGACTGTTTCCTGGCCAGCTGGTAGGAAGATATTCGTATTTGTTTGCATCCCTAACACAGTACTTAACAGAATACAATAAGTTGTTATTGTAATGTGCCATTGAGATGACTATGATTTATAATCACCCAAGCACAATAGTTCTGACCTCTGCCCTACCCTGAGCTAATCTCACTATCTATGACATATCTACCCACATTGCCTCAGGTATTATGTCACTCCATCTTATGCAGGGTCTATCTCTCCTGCCCTATTCTTCATCCCTTCCAAGCAAGATGCCCTTCTCCAAGGACTGATATCTCCTGCCAACATGCCCAAAGTATGTGAGTAAGAGTCTCAAATTCTTTGTGTCCAAGGAGAAACTTGTTTTCACCCTCTCTAGGATAGACTAACTTGTTCTCTTGGCAGTACATGTTATGTTGAGTACTCTTCTCTAGCACTACTCAAAGACATTGATATTCCTTCTTTCATTCTTATCATTCTCTAGCTGTCAGATGCATAGCAAGTAAATGAGAAGAGAAAGGCTTAGATAAGTTACACTTTTGTCTCTGAACTTATATATATTATTGCTCCTTAGCATGCTGAAGAGCTGTCTCATAGTAGACTTCCCTAAAGCCACTTGTCTTTTGATTTCCCAACTGCTGATGCCAAGAGTTGACTGTGGCACCAAAAACTGAAATTATTAATAACCTCAATCTCTTCTCTGCCTATCATGGTGCTGTCAATTGACCTTGTGGTGAGAATCTTTGTTTTCTTGGTGTTGAGAAGCAATTTATTTGGAAGACTGAAGTATTTTAACTTCTCCAGAAAACACTTCAAGGCCTCCTCAGTTTCAGCAAGCAATGTTGTGTTATCTGCATAATGTAGGTTGTTGTTGAGTCTTCTTTAGTCCTGATGCCACGTTCTTCTTCATAGAGTCCAACCCTCCAAATGATCTGATCCGTATATAGATTGAAAAGATATGGAGAAAGGACACATCATTGATGTGTCCCTTTCTTGGTTTGGAACCATGCACTGTTGTTTCCTTGCTCTGTTCCTACAACTGCTTCCTATTCTAAACTATCACAAAAACAGAATTAAGTGTTGGTGATTCTCAGTCTTCTCAATGTTATCCATAATTTGTTGTGATCTACAGAATCATTTTTTTTTGCATAGTCAATAAAACACAAATAAATCTTCTTATGGTACTATTTACTGTTCACTCAGATCCATTTGATATTGGCAATGATACAAGGATTGTGTGATTAAAAAAGTCTGGTTTCTGAGTCAAATCTACTCCAAAATAAGACCACCAAAGTGGCTGTGTTATGAAAAAGACCCAGATAGTTGGGCAAAGATGATCAGAAAGAAAATATCCCAAACACCAAAGAGTCTGTGGGATTTAAAAAAAAAAAAAGAAAGAATTCCAATTGGATTCATCTCATTATTTCCTGACTGTTGACATGATGGATATTAATTGTGGGTGTAAGCAAGATTCAGTCATTGACAATTTCAGTCTTTTCTCCATCTACCATGATACTGCCTATTGGTTCAGTAGTGAGGATGTTTGTTTTCTTGATATTGAGAAATATCCATATTGAAGGCTGCAGTCCTTGCTCTTCAGCAGACACTTCAGGTCTTACTCACTTTTGGCGAGGAAAATCATGTCATCTGTGTAATACAGCTTGTTGAAAAGCCTCCCTCAAATCCTAATGCCACATTATTATTCATAAAATCCAGCTTCTCTAATGATTTCCTCAGTATACGATGAGTAGATATGGGGGGAGGATATAGCCCTGGTACACACTTTGTTGATTTTTAAACCATGCAGAGTTCCCTTGCTCTATTGGGACAACAGTCTCATGGTCTGTGCATAGATTTCTTTGAAGTATAATTAGATATTCTGGAAAACCATTCTTCTCAAGGTCAGAGAGTTTATGAGGCACACAGATATTTTAGTTGTAGAATCAGTCATTGTTGTTGTAGAATCAGTCATTGTTGTTATGTGATATTGAGTCATGTCAACTCATAGCAACTCTATGCACAACAGCCCTAAACCCTGCTCTATCCAGTGCCAACTCCCCCCCCCCATTGCTCCATACACTGAATCAATCCATCTCATTGAGGGTTTTCCTCTCTTGTGGTGTTTCTCCACCCTTCCAAGTATGACGTCCTCTCCAAGAACTGGTCCCTCCTGGGAGCTCTGGTGGCCTAGTGGCAAGAAGCTGTGCAGCAATACCAAAGGCATACAATTCGAGACCACCAGCTGCACCATGGAAGAAGGATGAGGAATCTCCCCCTGTACAATTAACTGCCTCTGAAAACCCACCAGAAGGTCACGTATGGATTGGTTCTGACCCAACGGTACACAACAACAACATGGTGGGATCATAAATAGCAACATGAAAATCACTCTTTCAGTATAATAAACTGATAGATATGTGTGGTATCTCTAAGAGTGAATCATAAAAACAAGCAGGAATACCAATATGATGGTACAGGATGGCTCTCTTTGACTCCAGCCAAGGTTGACAAAAGCAGAATGTGGTGCAGGGAGCCTCTGTGACTTTGGGCCCCAGGTGAGGCCAGGGGTGGAGCAAGGAGACGGTCTTGCAGAAAGTACAATTGAGTGCTCCAGAGAGGAAAGGCTGGTGAAAGATCTCTCATATACTGGGCATGTTATTAGGCCAGGCCTTTTAGAAAAAGACATAATGCTTCAAAATGGGGTAGATGAGGGTCAGAGGAATACATGAAGACCTTCAATGAGAAAGATAGAAACAGTGACTTTAGCAATGAGCTCAAGTATGTCTAGATTAGAAGGATACAACAGGACAGGACAAGGTTCAAATGTGTTTTCCATAAGACCAATATGAGTCATACTCAACTTGAGGGCATCTAAGAACATATATAAGATTGAGGATTTTATTGGTGCAAAGGTCATCATGCCTGTTACTAACTAAAAGGTGTTAAGATTTAGTTTATCCAGTGCACCTTGGAAGAAAGACCTAACTCTACTTCCAGAACATTACTATTGGAAATGCTGTGCAGTTGAAACTTGGCATGTAAAAAGATGAAGAGACACACAACATTAGAAGACTTGTAATTAGGTACTGTATCGCAGAGAAATTAGAAATTATTTTCTGAGCAGAACACTTGTCCAGACATGCAAAAAAATTCACAACAGTCAACTATGTGAAAGAAAAAAATATATAAAGCAATAAAGTTATAGGAAGTGAGTTTATGATGAAAGAAAGATTAATACAAGGTCAGAAGATTTAAAGTGGAGAAAGTAATCGACACTGCTGCGAGCAAGGGCAAGGGCCAAGGGGAAGTAGGAAAGAGAGAAAACTAGACACCTACTTAACACTTAACTCAGAGAAATGGTGTGCTTTAGATTTTATTTTAAAAGAACAGCTTAATGACTTATTGGAAAACACTCTAGATTATTTTTTTAAAGTATATACAGAAAGATATTTTAGGAATGATAATACAGTATGCTTTTGCCTTGCTGTCAAAAAAAATGTTATAAAGAGGCTGAGTGTTACGTGCTGAATACATAGATTATGAACCAATTGATTTCCACCTTCAGGCAAAAGATATGATTAGCTATAGTTTTCTAACCTCCAAATCTTTGTAAGCTGAAACTTTATAAATAATAATGCAATATAACATTTATTAGTTTGATTTTCATTGTTTTTACTTTATATTAGCCTAAGTCTTGATAACTAATTGAATAAGAGTATTGAGCCTAATCAGTACTGTTACTGGTGTCATTGTATGCCATCAAGTCACCTAAACCCAGTGGCCATATGTACAGCAGCTCAGAAACCTGCCCTGTCCTGAGCCAGTCTCACTGATTCTCACACACCAACCCAACCCCCATTATCCCAGGTACTGTATCAATCCATCTCATCTGCAGTCTTTCTCTCCTGCTTCATCAATCCACCCTTCCAAGTATGATGTCCTCCAAGGAATGGTCCCTCCTGGCCACGTGCCCAAAGTATGTGAGATGGAAATCCTAGGCCCCAAGGAGAAACTTGGTTTCACCCTCTCCAAGACAAACCCATTTGTTTTTCTTGGTGGTACATTGTGTCTTCAAGACTCTTCTCAAACACCACAACTCAAAGACATCTATTCTATCATCTTTAGTCTTGTCCAGCTCTCCAATGCATAGCAAGTAATTGCAAAGACCATGGCCTGGATTAGGCAGACCTTAGTCTCTAGATCAACTGTTATTCTCATGACTCTAGAGAGGTCCCTGACAACAGATTTTCTTACTGCAATTCATCTTTTGATTTCCTGACTGCTGGTATTAAGTGTTGAATGTTGAGCCAAGCAAGCTGTAATTGTTAACAACCTAAATCTCTTCTCCCTCTATCATGGTGCTGTCCATTGGCCCAGTGGTGAGAATTTGTGTCTTCTTTATGTTCTTTGTCTTCTTGATGTTAAGCTTCAATCCGTATTGAAAATTCTAGTCCTTGAGCTTCTGCAGCAAGCGCACTAGGTCCTCTTCAATTTCAGCAAGCAAGATTGTGTCATCCTAATAACATATTTGTTAATGAGTCTTCCTCCAATCCTGATACCACATTCCTCTTCATAAAGACCAGCTTTCCAAATGATCATTTCTCCATATAGATTGTAAAGGTATGGAAACAGGATGCATCCCTGGTGTAAACCTTTCCTGATTTTGAACCATGTAGTGTTTCCATGCTCTGTTCTCAATGTTCCCTTCTGGTCCAAGCATAGATTTCTCATAAGCACAATCAAAGATTCTACAATTTCTATTTTCCTCAAGGTTAGCCACAATTTATTTTGCTCCACACAGTCAAATGTCTTTGCATAGTCAATGAAACATAGACAATCCCCTGGTACTCTCTGCTTTCTGCCAAGACCCATCTGACATTAGCAGTAATTTCTCTAGTGCCACTACTCAGCTTGTATTTCTGTTCGTTTTTTGCCAATGTACTGTTCCAGTCATTTCTGGAATCTTCAGCTAGCATGTGATATTAGTGTTATTGTTCTATAATTTCCACACTCTGTTGGGTCACCTTGTTTTTTTTCCTTGGGAATAGGAATAAATATGGATTTCTTCCAGTCAGTTGGCCAGATAGTTGTAATCCAGATTTCTTGGCCACAGAGTAGCATCTGTTTGTTGAAATGTATCAATTAGTATTCCATACATTCCTCTTGGGATTTATTTTTTGCCAAGTCTTTCTAAGCAGCCTGAACTTTCTCCTTCATCATTGCCTCCTGATCATTGGTTGTCTCATGAAATTATAATGTGTCAGCAAATTCTTTATCGTACAGCAACTCTATATACTCCTTCCATCTTCACAATGGAAATATTCAATATTCTGTCCATAGCATCCTTAAGAATTGCACCTCTAAACTTGAATTTCTTTAATTCCTTCAGTTTAAGAAATGCCAAGCAAGTTTGTCTTTTTCTATTTTTCTGACTCCAGATCCTTTCACATTTCATTATAATACTTTGCCTTGTCTTCCTGAACTGCCCTGGAAAATATCACGAACATTTTCATGGTACTGCAACACTGCATAGAAGAGACTATATAGACACTGCACGTTGAATTCACTGTTAATTTGTCTAATAGAAATTGTGTTATTATAGTTCCTATGTGCCCTCAAGTCAACTGTGACTCATACTATGGACTATAGTTGCAAACTTTGCTCTATTCTGAGCCAATCTCTCTATTTCTGAGACACGCACATAGATCTAGAACTTGTCCTAACTTGTGGTATCCATGTGTCAATCCATCTTGTTAAAAGTCTTGTTCTTTTACATTGATTCTCCAACCTTCTAAGCAGAATGTCCTTCCCCAAAGACCGACCTCTCCTAACAACATTATCAAAATGTGTGAGATGAACTTTCAGCAACTTTGCCTTCAAGAAATGGGCCACATTTTTTCCAAAACGGACTTGTTTATTTTTGCTGTAATCAATCCGGTACTCTTTTCCAACACCACAACTCAAATACATCAATTCTTCTTCCATTATCCATATTTATTGTTCAACTTTCAAATGGATAACAGACAATTGAAAGATTTTTACTTAGATCTCGTTCTACTTAGACTTTAAAATATCATCATTGCTCTCTGAAACATTGAAGAGGTTCCTAACAGCAGATTTTTCCAATGTGATATATCTTCTGATTTCTTGACTGCTGATATCAAAGATGTTGATTGTGGATAAAAGTAAGAAGATGTTTGTGGCAACTCAATCTCTTCATCAATAATTATGTTGCCTTTTGGCTCAGGGTTGAATATTTTTATTTTCTTGATTTTTAGAAATATTACAGCCATATGGAAGGCTGTAATATTTGATCTTCTACAGCAAGTGCTTCACCTTAACCTCACTTTCATCAAGCAAGGTTGTGTTATCTCCATAGTATAGGCTGTTGATGAGTCCTTCTCCAATCCCGATGACACATTTTTCTTCATAAATTCTAGCTTCTTAAATGATATTCTTTGTATACATACTGACTGAATAAGTATGAGGGAAGGATCCACACATTTCTTGCTTTTAAACCATGCAATATTTCTTTGCTTTTTTCAGAAAACAGCCACTTAGTGTAGGTTTGGCTTCTCTGTGAGCACTGTCAA
>NW_006399923.1:2651145-2672019 GCF_000299155.1 Elephantulus edwardii | reverse complement strand
TTAAGCATTAGTTACAGTGTTGACCCCACCCTTAGCCCAGAGCCTTGACCCACTTACTTCCCAGTTCCACCCTCAACCAGGACAACCCTTCCCATCTGCCAAGTCCCTTCAGAAAATATCTTCCATTGTCCAACCCATGATCTTATAGCTTGTATCTTAAGCTTTCTTGGCTTCTGTGATTCCAAAAAGGTCACTGCTGACATTTTTCTTTTAAACAGTGTCTCTTAAATTTAGTTGTACTGTCTCCAAGGGAAGTTGACATGTCCTGTAGAACTCTTATGTAGATTATGTTTTCCTTTCTGACCTGGACGACGACTCCTTTGCTGTTATCCGAGGTGACCTTGCCCAGTGACGCCTTCTCCCTCCCTCTCTGGCCGGGTTTCGCTGTGTCTGACCTGGAAGATGACTCCTTTGCTGTTATCCGAGGTGACCTTGCCCAGTGACACTACTTATATAGAGAATATAAATTAGTTTTCTTTTTTTAAAATATTTGAGATAATTCTATAGAGATGGAAGGTGGCATTTGTAATTGGTTAGAATAGTTTTAACATATCATTTAAAGAAAAAAATGCAACATGGTTGAATGTTTAGCACCAATCAGTTTAGAAACATTTCTCTCAACACTCAACAAATGGCAATAATCTCTCGTTAAAATATTATATACTGTTTGAGAAGAATCAGAGTTGCATGGACCATATGAAAACACGTTAGAAAATGTTGAAATATTTGACATTAGAAAACACTGACATGTGGTTTTTAAATAGGACATTATTAAACAGTTGTGCTTGGTTCAGACTGAGGCTTTCAGGACAATATTATCTGCCATCAGTTTGAAAAACTTTTTAAAAGAATATTTATGTATTGAGTGTAGAAGAAGGTCATAATGTTCATAAAGGTATCAATTTATTGAAATGTATAGTAACTCAATGCCTGAGTCAGGCTATGAATTTTCAGTCACTTCCTACATATCTGAGAGCTGAACAGTGAATAAGGATGACAGAAGAAGAATTGATGCCTTTGAGTTGTGGTGTTGGAGAAGAGTACTGAATATTGCGTGGGATGTCAAAAGAATGAATAGATTTTTCTTAGAAAAAGTGCAGGCAGAGTGTTCCTTGAGGGCAAAGACAGCAAAGCTTTGTCTCTTATACTTTGAGCATGTTGCTAGGAGAGGACATTTCTTGTAAAGAGATAATTTACTTAAAAGGGTGAAGGGTTAGTGAAAGAGAGAAAGACCTGCGCCAGATGAATTAACACAGGAACTGCAGCAATGGGCTCAAGTGTGTCAGAAATGATGAAGAGGGCACAGGATAGGACGGAGTTTAGATCTGTTGTTCATAGGGTCGCTGAGTTATACTTGACTCAAAAGAACCTAACAACAACAATAACTCTGCTTTAGTCATGCCTCCTCCTGCTTTCACTGAGACGAACTGTTATTGTTGTTAGGTGAGTTTGAGTAGTTGACAACTCTTAGAGACCCTGACAACAATGGTCAAAACTTTGCCCTTTCCTGGCGAAAAGTGATTGACAACTTGCAAAGGAGAAATACACAGAGAGTCAGATAAAACGTGAATAATGTGTTAAGAAACTGCCATGTTCTGGTTAATCATACACATCAAAATATAATATACAAACTTCAGGAAAGCACCTAAAAATCCTTTTATTTTCAATCTCTATTTTTTTTAATAGCCATTTCTATCAGAAATTGGTGTTTGGGCCAGACCAGTAAGCTGTAAATTATACAAGGAAGCTCTAAGAAAATCAGCATAGCATGAATCTTTCTTGAAGTTAACCTCAAAAAATGTTAGCATAATATAAGTTCAGAAATATCTATAGTAAAATTAATTTAATTTTTATTCTCTTGCTTGAACTGCTCAGGAATACTAATTACATTTGAAAATAAAAAGTGTCTTCATATTTAATAATATAAAATGTTCAATGAAATACACAAATTGGATTTTTATGTGAAATTTAAATATATTTTTAAATTTAATACACTTAAGTCTTTGATCCAGGTATAATCTAATCCTTTCACATGAGGGGCTTGTCAATATTTAGTATGTAAGCACCTGGAAAATTATCTGTTTCAAATAATTCATTTCTAGGACCTCTAAACTACCCTTTGAAGCAGAAAATAGAAAGATTTTGAATGTGTGAGTATGGAGTATGAGGATGTAGTTTGAAGAGGTTAGAAATTAATGTATGTAATCATATTAACACCACTTTATCCTTGAAGCAAGGCTTTCTTGAACTAGAGATAATTTTTCTACATATTTAAAAATATATTTGACTACACCACACACACATTTAAATCTCAACCTGTAGCACCTGATTACTAGCTCAAAAGAAACTAGAAGAAATAATTTGATGTGTTTGAAGTAGGAGCATGCCATTTCCTGTGGATCTTCAGGGCAGAAGGTAATAAAACTATTTAATACTTAATACAATTTTGAGGCCATCTTATGGGAAAATGTAATAGGAGCATGTTTTGTGAATCCAAGTCTTTTATAAAATCATCTAGTTCACAACTGAGTCTCTCTTTTTTTTAATTTTTTTTAGTCTCTCTTGATAAATTGGAAAAAATCATTATACACACAGATATTTTTCTTAATTGAAGATAGCACATATCTGAAAAAAACTAATCACAAATGGAAAAGATTGGTGAGTTGTATTTTGACTGTAGTCTTCCCACATGAACAATAACAACAAAACCATCCGTTCGCATGAGATTTTTGCGTTACATTTATTGAATTATATTGAGTTTTCTTTGAGATATGTAAAATCATGTCATTTGAATAAAAGTTTATAGTGTGGTTTAGTGATTTGAGTCATAGAATAACTTCATGAAATCTGCTTAAAGTAAAAGTGAAAAAAACCTTGCTTGTTGTTGTTAGGTGCCAACATATCTGAACCCTGTCATAGCCTGCGCCATGCTCAGTCTCTGGCTCATTTGAGCCTATTCCTGAAGGTATTGTGTCAATCCACCTGGTTGAGGTTCTTCCTTTCTTTCACCATTGCTCCATCCCCCAAACTTGCTGTCCATCTCCAAGGAAATAGCTTCTCTTAGCAACAAACTCAAAAACTATGTGTGAAGAAGCTTTATCATCTTTGTCTCCAAGGAGCACTCAGGCTGCACCTTCTCCGAAACATGCGTGTTAGTGTTTTTGACAGTTCATGAGGTATTCAGTACTCTTCTGCAACACACTCTTCTCCAACACTACAGCTCTAACACTACAGCTCAAAGGCATTAGATTCTTCTGTTATCTTTATTCATTGTCCAGCTCTCAGGGCCTTAGCAAATGATCAGCAAGAGAGTGGCTTGAATTAGGCGCTCTTTATTATTCACCCTAACATCATGACTCCTCAATAATTTGGAGTGGTCCCTGACTGTGGACTTTCCCAGGACAGCATTTTTCCTGATTTTCTGACTGCCCATATCAAGTGCACTGATAATGGATCTGATTAAAATGAAACCATAGGGAGTTTCTATCTTTTCTCCATTTATTATGATTTTGTCAGTCAGTACAGTGGGGAGAATTTTTAAAGGTTTTTTGACTTTGAGATGTAATGTGTTATGAAAACTGTATTATTTTATCTTCTGCACCAAACACTTCAAATCCTCCTCACTTTCAGTATGAATGATTCTATCATCTGCATAAACCAGGTTGTTGATGAGTCTTTCTACACAACTGATCCCTCATTCTTCTCTATAGAGTCTAGCTTCCTGAAAAATTTTCTCTGCATAGTTTGAATAGATCCAGGGAAAGGTTATAATTTTGACACACACTTTCTTAATTTAATAAAAATTAAAACTGTGCTCTGTGAAACCTCTTGGTCTAGGCATATATTTCTCATGAGCACAATTAAGTGTTTTAGGATTTCCGTTCTCAATTATAGCCTTAAGTTGTTATCATCTACACAATCAAACGTCTTTACACAGTCAACAGAGTACAAATATACATTATTTTGGTATTCTTTGCTTTCAGCCAGGATCCATCTCACATCATTAATGATGTCCCTGATGCCATAGCCAATTCTAAATCCACCTTGACCTTCTGACAATTTTCTCTTTGTGTACTGTTTTAGCTGTTTTGTCATGATTTTCAGCAGCATTTTCCTTGTATGTGATAGTAATGATTTTATTAGATAATAATTTCCATATTTTTGGATCACGTTTCTTGAGAATGGGAACTAAAATGGATCTCTCTCAGTCAGTTGGATAAGCTGCTGTCCTCCAAATTTTCTGTCATGGACTAGTAAGCATATCTAGTAAGGAGGATTTGCTATCCATTTCTTAACTAGCAGGCCTCTGAAAAGCCTATGACCTATAGAAAAGCACTATAGCTATAGAATTAGAGGTAGAAGCCAGACTGAAAGTTAGTCAAACTGAGAAGAAACAACTTCAAATATTTCTTAATATTTGGAACGTGGAATGTGTGATATTAATGCTAGAAAACAAATCGTGAAAAATTAAAAAGAAAGCATGACATCAACATTCTAGGCATTAGTGAGATGAGATAAAATGAATTAGCTTTGATTGCTTTGAATTAGACAATAATGTCCCATATTATGCCAGGAATAAAAAACAAAGGAAAATGGTATTGCATTCATAGGGAAAAAAATTCAAATTTTATCCTGAAGCACAATGATATTAGTGATAGGATGTTATCCATACACAAGCAAGGAATATCTGTTAATATGACTTATATTCTAATATATGCACCAGCAGTAAATAAAGAAGAGGAAATTGAAGATTGTTACCAAATTTTACAGTCTGAAATTGACCCAACATGTAAAGAGACAAATTCACTGAATGAAGATGGTAACTTCACCAAGAAAATAAGAAAAGTTATTTTTGTACAAAGGAAGCTGAAATACAAGTTTAAGAATCATAATTTTCTGCAAGAAAAAAAATATAATCAAAGAGTATCGAAGATCATAATTTACCAGGTATATGTGGAGAACATATATGTAGAACTATATGAGAGGTAAAGGATACAAAATTGCAAGTAATCACTCTTCAGTGTGTGATAGAATGCTCACAAGAGCATGACAGCATAGGTTTGCTGGAAATGTCATGTTTTTCAATCATGTCTGCCCTTAGGGCTCTATTGTAACAGTGAGATTATTATTGGCATAACTTATCACATATTGTATCTGTTTGTCTACAGAGGAAAGATTTTGGGAATATATTATGATATCCTGTAACTTCAAGAATTCAACTAAAAATGGGCTTTTTGAGGTCTATTTTAATATCAGAGTTAAAGATAGGTCAACAAGATTAGAAGAACAACTTATAGTTGAAAAGGCAATTTTAAAACTTAACATGCATGCTAGAAAAATGTAAATACTTTTAAAATGGAATTAAGACTGCTTTCAGACTCCTCTACTAAAAGATCAAATCCTCTGATTTTAAATCTCCATACATTGGTCACACATGAAAAAAAGAAAGAGTATAAAAACCCCCACAAATATAATCTAATTACATGTGGAAAAAAAATATTGTCACATGACACTTTTATGAACTTCCAGAAATTCAAGCTGGGTTTAGAAGAGACTGTGGCACCGGGGATATCTTTGCTGATTACAGACAGATCATGACAGAAAACACGAGAGGACCAGAATTATGCCTATTTGTGTTTTTTCAACTATGCAAAAGCACTTGACTGCATGGATTACAAGAAATTGTGGGTAGCATTGAGAAGAATGGGGATCCCAGGACATTTGCTCATTTGAAACCTAGACTTGGGCCAGGAAGCTGCTATGCAAATGGAGCAAAGGAATACTGCGCAATTCAGAATAAAGAAAAGAGGGCATCAGAAATGTGTATTTCTTCATACCTTTTTAATCTATATCCTGAACAGATCATTTAGGAAGCTAGACTTTCTGAAGAATATGGTATCAGGATTGGAGAAGACATTATAACATTCTTATATATATGACACAAATTTGCTCACTGAAACTGAGGAAGACTTAAAGATCCTCACCACCACGCCAATGTTTCTGTTGTTATTACGTGCTGTGGAGTCACTTGGAACTCATAGCTGTAATATGTACAAGAGTTCTGAATCCTGCTCTATCCTGAACCAACCTATTGTCTCTGACACACCTACCCCTATAACCTGAGTCACTAAGTCTATCCATCTCATTGAGAGTCTTCTGCTCTTGCACTTTCCCTCAGTATATTTGTTGTTGTTGTTGTTATGTGATGTCAAGTCACTGGTGACTCACAGTGACCCCATTTACAAAACCTTGGAACTCCATCTTCAGCTAATTTCATTTTCTCTGACACACCTAATCTCATAACCACATCAATCCGTCTCATCTAGGGTACTTCTCTCTAGTGCTGTCCCTCCACCTTTCCAAGCATGATGTCCTTCTCCAAAGACTGGTCCTTCTTGACAGCGCGACCAAAATATATCAGATGAAACTTCAAAATCTGTGACTCCAAGAGCAGCATGGTGAAATCCTCTCCAGGACAGACATATTTGTTCTCTTAGCAGTCCATGATATATTCAATACTTTTTTCTAGCACCACAGTGTAAAGGTTTTGACTCTTTTTTAATTACTCTTAGTCATTATCTAGCTCTCCAATGCATAGCAAACAATTACAAAGACCATGGTTTGGCTCAGGTGCACCTTAATCTCTTGACTGACATTATTGCTCTTCAGTACTCTGGAGAGGTCCCTGACAGCAGATTTTCCCAATGCAATTTGTCTTTTGATTTTGGCTGCTGTACCAAGAGTCTTGATGGTGGAGCTGAGCAAGGTAAAGCTGTTAATGATCTCAATCTCTACTCCATCTATTGTGATGCTGTCAGTTGGACAGTGGTGAGAATCATTGTTTTCTTGATGCTGAGCTTCAATCCATATTGAAGGCTGAATCCCTTGACCTTCTGTACCAAACACTTCAGGTCCTCCTCAGTTTCTTCAAACAAGATTGTGTCATCTGAATAACACAGGTTGCTGATGAATTTTCCTCCAATCCTGATGGCACATTACTCTTTATAAAGCCCAGCCTCTCAGATGATCTTTCCTGCACATAGATTGAAAAGGTGTCCTTGGCTTCCAGCCGCCCTTGCAAACTCGGACCACAGATGCCCAAGAGAGGGCGAAACGTCATCAGAAGCCTCAAGGAGGACTTTGACGTCTCTTCTTCTTCTCCACCTCCATCTCCGTTATTTCCTCCTCCTCGTTTTCGTTCTCCCCCTTCCATTCCGCTCCCCTCTCCCCCCTTCCTTCCTCCTCCTCCTCCTTGTACTTCTTCTGTGTTGGGGGTGGGGAGTGGTGCACAAGAGTGTTTGAGCGGCCACTTTTCGCGTTATCGTATTTGCATGTGCAGATAGGATGCATATAGCTTTCCTGATTTTTTCCTGAACCGTGCAGTGTTTCCTTACTTTATTCTGATGATTACCTCCTGGTCCAAATATAGGTTTCACACATGCACAATCAAGGCAGATGGAGAAATATTGAAGTTGTTAAAATTTAGTCTTCCTCAGGTCTACAACAAACACTCTTGATAATAGCTGTCAGGGAATTACAAAATAAGTTGCACTGGAGAATTCTGCTGTCAAATATCTCTCCAGAGTGCTCTAGAGCACTAGTATAACTACAGATACTAAGGGGTGCTTGTTCCATACCATGGTCTTCTCAATTGCATGCTATGAATCTGAGAGCTGGACAATGAATAGGAGGATAGAAGATTGGCTTCTTTTGATTTACAGTAATGGAGAAGAGTATTGACCATGAGCTGCCAAGAGAACAAACAAGTCTCTCCTGGAGAGGATAAAACCAAGTTGCTTCTTGCAGGCAAGAATCTTGAAGCTATGTCTCACATACTTTGGGTATATTGCCAGAAAGGACGACTTCTTTGAGAAGGACATCATGCTTGGAAGGGTGGAGGGTCAGTGCAGGAAAGAAGAATCTGGATGAGACAAATTCACAGAATGACTGTGGCAATGGAGTCCGGTGTGTCAGAGGCAGTGAGGTTGGCTCAGGATAGGATTCAGAGTCATTGTTGGTCAGATCACTAGTATTAGTAATCGGCTCAATGGCACATAACAGTAACAACAAAAATTGTGGTATTTATTTTCAAAAGCTTGCTTAGGATTTTGCTTTTGCTCTTGTTTTTGTTTTGTGCTGTCCAGTCAGGACAATATAACCTCATAGCCAACCCTTCTGCACATTTTCAGCTAAATTAATCACATAGAAGAGATTAATTGTCCTTTTCCTGCAAAGCAGCTGGTGGGTTAGAGTCAAGTATCTTTCATTGTGCTCTATAGGTTTTATTACCAGTAGGAAACCAGACATAAACAGACTTTCTTTTGATATTCTTCAATTTTAGCAGTAATCATCTGACATCAGCAATGATGTTCTTGTTGCCACGTTCTCTTCTAAATGCAACTTGAATATCTGGCAGTTCTTCGTGTACTGTTCTAGCTGATTTTGAATGACCTTCAGCAGTATTTTGCTTGTGTGTGTGTGATATTAATGATATTGTTTGATGATGTCCACATTCTATTGGCTCACCTTTTTTGACACTGGAAACAAGTATGGATCTCTTCTAGTTATTTGACTAAGTAACTATCTTCCAAATTTCCTATCATAAGCTGGAGAGCACCTTCAGGGCTGCATCTATTATTTGAAATGTATCAATTTGTATCTCATAAATTCTTGGAGCCTTATGTTTTGCCAATTCCTACATTGCTCATTGAACTTCTTCCTTAATTATCGTTGGCTCTTGAACATATAGTATTTCCTAGAATATTTTTGTGTTTGCCAATTTTTTAGAAGAAAGTCAAACACTGTAGACTTTGATATGGATTGTATCTCAATGTCAAGAAAACAAAAATCCTCACCTCTGGACCAATAGACGACATCATAATTAATAGAACTGTAAGACTTCATCTTAATTGTATTTAAAATCAGTGCCCTTGGTATATCAGCAGTCAGGAGCTCAGGAGACATATTGCACTGCAAAAGTCTTTAGTCAGGGACCTCTCCAAATTATTGAAGAGCAATGTTTTCAGTTTGAGGGTTAAAGTGTGCCTGATTCTGACCATGACCTTCTTATTCACTTGCTATGCATCTGAGAGCTGGATAATGAATAAGGGTGAAAGAAGATTTGATGGTATCATTTTAGCTGCGCTATTGGAGAAGGATACTGAACATCCTCTGGACTGCCAAACAAATATATATGCCTTGGAGAAGGTGCAGCCAGAGTATTCTTTGGAGGCAAAGAATTATAAAGCTTCATCTCATAAACTTTGACATGTTGCTAGGAGAGGTTATTTCTTGAAGAAGAAAGGTAGAGAGACAGTGAAAGAGAGAAGACCTTCAACCAGCTGGAATGAAAAAGTGACTACAATAGTGGACTTGGGTATGTCAGAAATTGTGAAGATGGCACAAGATAGGATAGAGTTAAATCTTTGTTCGTAAGGTTGCTATGAGTTGTATATTACTCAACACTTTTAACAAGAGAACATAAGAGCTGCCTCTAGTTTTGGTGACTAGGTAGGGAAAAAAACACAAGTTTGTCATATAACATAAATTTGAAACCTAAACATGTTATTGTTAACAAAAGAATCCTATCACCCCTTATAATTATCTTGAACAATTCCCTTCTTCAAAAAAATTAGTATCATCAAAATCAAATTCAGACTCCATTATTTAAGAGAAAGATTCACTTGGTGATATTTAAACATTTTATTATAACTCCTGCAGTTTCAATTTTTAGCTTTCGTATTTATAGTTCTGATATTGATTTGAAAAGAAATGAGGATTTGCTTGGTAAATGTCTGCTTCTAACTAATTACAGCCTCACGTACAGTCACTGAACATCTTTCCTTTTTGTCCAGAAGATGCTGCTGCTGCTGCATAGATGGGAAGCTTCTTCTGCTCCCAGGTTTCCTCTAGGCTCCCTGTCACATACATCTTTGACTAAACAGGAGATGGATGCATTTTTTTATACACTGATTTTGTTTTTCATTCTACCCTCTGATTACTACAATCTTAGAAAACAAGTTATTATAAAAAAGTAAAGGATGTTCTAAGAAATCCATTTATGTTATCTGATTGAGGGCAGGAGCATAAAAGAAGATTGGATTAAGATGGGATCAGGCACAGAAGATTTAGTATAGAGGTGGGAACTGATGTGCATTTGTAAACAGTGGCAAAACCCTCAAGGAATCATTTTAACTGAAAAGTCAGTGCTCCACAAAAGAAGCCACGGTAATTTATCAGAATAGCATATTCAGAAGGAAGGGAAAGAAAGAGAAAAATCAGGTAAAGGACCAGTGAAATTACATTAGAACAGCTTCTATTTTTTTCACTTATGTTTTTAAAATATAAATTTTACAAAATTATGCAAAATGACAATAAAAACTTCCAATTTTACACAGTGATTTATATACTATTTGTTTTGCCCTGGTCTTCACATTACTTGTTATGCATAAAAGAGCTGGACATTGACCCAGGATGACAGAAAAAGAATTGATGCCTTTGAGTTGTGATGCTAGAGAAGAATGTTGAATATATCATGGACTGCCAACAGAACTAACAGGTTTGTCCCGGAGATAGTGAAACCAAGCTGCTCCTTGAGGCAAAGATTTTAAGATTCCATCTCACATAGTTTGGGAGTGTAGCCAGGAGGGACGAGTCTTTCGAGAAGGAGAGTGCAGAAGAGAAAGACCCTGGATGAGATAGATTTATAAAATTGTTAGGGTAATGAGGTTAGGTTTGTCAGAGACAGTAATATTGGCTCAAATAGAGCGAAGTTCAGAAACATGCATAGGGTCACTGTGAGTCTTAGTTAACTTGACAAGTTATAACAACAACAAAACAACAGATTGCTTCTTAAATTGTAAACAACAGCAAAAATTAAAATAGAGAGATTCTAAAATAAGGTAGGCCTACTAATAGTCCCCATAATTCTGATAACTCTGTTCATGTGATTGTTGTTGTTGATTGCCTTCCAGTAGAGTATGACACATAGCATACCTATGTATGAATGGAAGACCTGAAGCCTTTCTAGAACTATTGTCATTTCTCAAAGTTCATAGTGTGTCCAGAGGCATGTTGTGTAGGAAGTGGATTCCATTCCTGCTTCCAGACCTCTCTTAAGCTGAGAGCTCCACCAAACACGGTCCATTTGACACCCCAATGGTTCATGGTTCCACATAACCCCAAGTTACCTCAGTACAACAGATTGACAGACAAGTACTGTACTACTTAGAAGAATGTTCCTCCAAAATATAATAACAACTGACTTTTAAATGCAAGGCTTTCCATGAGGTATTGTTGACTCTAAACAAGAGGCTTAAATAAAAACAACCAAAATGTTGTTGTTGTTGTTGTTATGCACTCATAAAGACCCTATGTCCAGCAGTTCTGAACCCTTCCCTGTCCTGAGCCAGTCTCACTAATTCTGATACACCAAACTTCATTGCCCCAGTTACTATATCCAGCGTCTTCCTTTCTTGTGCTGTACCTCCAACCCTTGTGAGCATGATGTTCTGCTCCAAGAAATGGTCTCTCCTTGCCTTCTGCCCAAAATATGTGAGAGAGCTTCAAAATCCTAGCCTCCAAGGAGAAACTTGGTTTCACCCTCTCCACGACATATATATTTGTTTTCTTGGCAGTCATGGTATGTTCAAAACTTTTCTCCAGTACCACAGCTAGAAGGCATCAATTCTTCTTTTGTCATCCTTAGCAATTGTCCAGATCTCTGAAGCATAATGAGTATTGCGAAAACCATGGCCTGGATTTGGTGCACCTTAGTCTCTCTATTGACGTTGCTTTTCAGGATTCTGGAGACTCCTGACAGCAGATATTCCCAGTGTAATTAATCTTTTGATTTCCTGACTGCTGGTATATTGATTGTGGAGCTGAGCAAATAGTATTTGCTCAAAACCTCAATCTCTTCTCCATTTATCATGGCTCTGCCAATTGGCCCATTGATGAGAAATTTTGTCTTCTCGATGTTCTTTATCTTCTTGATGTTGAGCTTCAATTAATATTGAAGACTAGAGTTCTTCACCTTCTAAAGCAAGCATTTGTGGTCTTCTTCACTGTCAGCAAGCAAGGGCGTGTTTTTGTTACTTGTTGAGTCTTCCTCCAATCTAGATACCACATTCATCCTCATAAAGCCCTGCTTCCTGAATTTCCTGTCCTGTATACAGATTGAAAAGGTTTTGGGACGGACTGATGTACACCTTTCCTGAATTTGAACTATGAAGAGTTTCCTTGCTCCATTCTGATGACTGCCTCCTGGTCCAAGTATGTTGTTGTTCTTATGGCCATCGAGTCGTTTCCGACTCATAGCGACCCTATGCACAACAGCCCTAAACCCTGCTCTATCCTGCCCCAACCGCACCGCCTCTGACACACCCATCCCGATTATCCCAGTCACCGAATCAATCCATCTCATAGAGGGTCTTCCCCTCCTGCGCTGTCCCTCCACCCTCCCAAGCATGATGTCCCTCTCCAAGGACCCGTCCCTCCTGGCAACATGTCCAAAGTATGTCAGACGAAGCCCCAGAATACTTGCCTCCAAGGAGTAGCTTGGTTTAATCCTCTCCAAGATGAATCTGTTTGTTTTCCTGGCAGTCCATGGTACATTCAGTACCCTTCTCCAGCACCACAGATCAAAAGCATCAACTCTCCTTCTGTCCACCCTAGTCATTGTCCAACTCTCTGATGCATAACAAGCGATTGCAAATACCATGGCCTGTATAAGGCGCACCTTAGTCTCCAGAGAGACACCGTTGCTCCTGAGTACTTTAGAGAGGTCACTAACAGCAGACTTTCCCATCGCGATAAGCTTTTTTTTTCCTGACTTCGGGTGCCAAGAGTGTTGACTGTGGAGCCGAGCAAACTGAAGCTGTGAACGCTCTCAATCTCTTCGTCATCCATCCTGACGCTGCCAATTGGTCCAGTGGTGAGAATCTTTGTCTTCTTGAAATTGAGCCTTAGTCCATACTGAAGTCTGCAGTCCTTGACCCTTCGCAGCAAGTGCATGAGGCCCTCCTCAGTTTCAGCAAGCAGGGTTGTGTCATCTGCATAACGGAGATTGTTAATAGATCTTCCACCAATCCTGATGCCACAATTCTCCTCATAGAGCCCAGCCTCTCGGATAACCTGCTCTGCATACATGTTGAAAAGGTATGGAGACAGGATGCATCCCTGGCATACACCCTTCCCTATTTTGAACCATGCAGTGTTACCCTGCTCTGTTCTGACTACTGCAATTGGTCCAAGTATAGGTTTCGTATTAGCACAATTAAATGTTCTGGGATTCCCATTCTTCTCAGAGTCAGCCACAGTTTGTTATGATCCACACAGTCAAATGTCTTTGCATAATCAATGAAACACAGATAGACATTCTTCTGGTATTCTCTACTTTCAGCCAACATCCATCTAACATCAGCAACGATTTCCCTAGTACCACGACCCCTTCTAAACCCAGCCTGGACTTCCGGCAGTTCTCTGCTGATGTGCTGTTCTAATCGTTTTTGGATGATCTTCAGTAGAATCTTGTTTGCGTGTGAAATCAGTGACACTGTTCTGTAGTTTCCACACTCAGTTGGGTCACCTTTCTTTGGAATGGGAACAAATATAGATCTCTTCCAGTCAGTTGGCCAAGTGGTTGTTCTCCAGATTTCTTGGCACAACTTGGTCCAAGTGTAGATTTCACAAAAGGACAATCGATTGTTCTGGGATTCCCATTTTCCTCTAGGTTAACCACAACTTCTTGTGATCCACACAAAGTCTTTGCATAGTAAATGATACACGAATAGAAATTCTTCTGGTACTCTCTTCTTTCTGCGAAGATCCATCTGACAATGTCAATAATGTCCCTAGGGCCGTGACTTCTTCTAAACCCAGCTTGTATTTCTGGTAGTTGTCTGTCAATGTTTTGTTCCAGTAATTTCTGAATAATCTTCAGCATGATTTTGCTAGTGTGTGATATTAGTGATGTTGTTGTTGTTGCTAAGTGATATTGCTGTTTAGTGTTGTTGAGTTGTAGGCTACTCATAAAGACCCTATGAATAAAAGTCCTCAACACTTGTGTGACTTTCATCCTTTCTCCAGGTTCATAGGATTTCTGGAGGCAAGCTATTACAGAGGTGGATGCTATTCCTGCTCCCAAGCTTGTTTTAAGCAGGAACCTCCACCAAACACTGCAATGAGTAACTATTAACACATTTGACACATCAGTGTCAGCGTTCAGCTTCACAGCAACCACAAGTTACCACTGTACGGCAAGTGGAAACACGAGGGCTATATGACCTAGAAGAATGTTTGAAAAAAACAATGAAAAACAGGCCTGAGGGCTGCAGATTAAGAGTCACCCACCTTTGGCTTGGTAGCATCACTTTCTGTCCACTAGGCCAACTGATCACTCTCTATGTTGATATTATTGTTGTTAAGTGTCATCAAGTTGTAGTCGACTCACAGTGAGCCAATGAATGAAAGTCCTCAACACCTGTTTGACTTTTATCCTTTCTCCAGGTTCAAACATATATAATTGATAAGTAAGACTGAGAACATGTCCTTGAATGGGACATGGAGTGTTATTTTACAATGAAAAAGAATTTTACCATTCCAGCATACCCAAATGCTAGCAAGTCCACTCTGCTGGGCCAAAAGTAAGCCACAAGCATCCAGAGTGCTCCATACCTGCCACTCCTCAAGAAGCCAGAGGCTACTTCCAGTCCAGCTGACACTAAGTCTCCCTAGGCACTCACCCATACCTTGCAGGTGCAGCCTGACCTTTCTGTATTTTACCATTCCAGCACTCCAATATTAGTGATATTGTGTGATAATTTCCACACTTTGTCAGGTAACCTTTTTTATTGGAATTAGGATTCTGAGGCTTCGTCTGACATACTTTGGACATGTTGTAAGAAGGGACCGGTCCTTGGAGAGGGTCATCATGCTTGCTAGGGTGGAGGGACAGCGCAGGAGGGGAAGGCCCTCTATGCGGTGGATTGATTCAGTGACTGGGGTAATTGGGATGGGTGTATTGGAGACGGTACGATTGGCTCAGGCAGAGCAGAGTTTAGGGCTGTTGTACATAGGGTCGTTATGAGTCGCAGGCGACTCGATGGCACATAACAACAAAAACAAACGTGTCCAAATCACAACGTGTGTGAAAGCTGGTTAAGCTTTGGCTAATTTTGTGTTAGTAATGTTACTCTGTGGCCTATCAGTAAACAACTCATCTATTTAAGCCATTTTTAATAGGGGGGAAGGGGCTTTAAGATATGTATACAGTAATGAACACTATTAAACACTATTACTATGTGAATAACGTAATCCTCTAAAAGAATATACTATTGATGCAGGTAAAGCTTGAAAAGCCTGCTATAGGTAAGAGGCATCCTTAAATTGGGGAACGCCTTTGGCATCCAGATTGCAAGAAAAGAAATGGATTCTAGAAAATGGTAATCAACTTTTCTTTATGTCCCTCTCCAAGGAATAGCCTTTCATACCAGCCTTACCAAAGTATGTGAGGTGAAGCTTGATAACTTTTGTCTTCAAAGAGCAATTTTACTGAACCCTCTCCAACACGTATTTATTTGCTTTTTTAGCTGTCCAGGGGATGTTCAGTATCCTTTTTTTACGTTGCCACAGCTCAAAAGTATCAGTTCTTCTTTTGTTATCCTTACTTATTTTCAAGCTTTCAGATGCGTAGCAAATGATTGAAAAGCCATGGTCTGAATCAATCTTTAGTCTTCTAACTGATGTTATTGCTCCTCAATAATATGGAGAGATCCCTGACCACAGACTTTCCAAATTCACTAAATCTCCTAATTTCCTGACTGGTAATACCAAAGGTGTTACTTAATTGTGGGTCCAATTAAGATGAAGCTGTTGACTATTGGTAAAACTGTAATATTTGTTTTCTTGACAGTAAGATGCAATCCATATTGAAGGTTAATTTTTCTTTTTATCTTCTGCAACAAGTGTGTCAAGTTTTCCTTACTTTCAGCAAGCAAAGTTGTGCCATTTGCATAATGCAGGTTGTTGATTAGCCTTCCTTTGGTCTTGATAGCACATAACAACAACCACAAGCATCAGCTTGCTCTATTTGCAAAAGAGTCTAGGTTTAGGTTTTGTATGAGCACAATTAAGTGCTCTAGGATTCTCATTCTTCCTATGTTAGCCTTTACTTGTTATGATCTACACAGTCAAATGCTTTCCATAGTCAATAAAACATAAATAGACATTCTTCTGGTAATCTTTATTTTCAGCCAGGATCCATCTGACATTGCAGTGATAAACCTGGAGCCATGGTCTAGTCTATATCATGCTTGAACTTCTGGCAATTCTTTTTCTATATAATGTTTTATCCAATGTTTAATGATTTTCAGCAGGTTTTTGCTTGTATAGGAAACTAATGCTATTATTTGATAGTTTCCAAATTATTTTGGATCACCTTTCTTGGAAATGAGAATACAAACCTCTTCCAATCCTTTCTTTACAGTGTTGTAAAGTGTGAAGTAGGAGGGAGAAATGTAAAAAAAAAAATTATACAATGCTTTTTCCCCCTAATCTATTTTTTATTTAAATTTTATAGCCTCTACTATGCATGAAATCTTCTAACCTCATATATTTATTTTGTCAAATTACTAGATCTGACAGAACAAATAAAGCCATAAAAAACAAATAATATTAAAAATACATATTGAGGTCAAACATGGTTCTTTTTGAAACATATTTGATGTGCTGTTTGGATTAAGTACATTTAGCATTAGGCTTGGAGGGAAACTCTTCAATAACCTGCATTAAGCAGATAACACAACCTTGCTCGCTGAAAGTGAGGAGGATTTTAAGTACTTGCTGCAGAAAATGAAGGAATACTGCCTTTGGTATGAATTTCATGTCAATAGCAAGAAAACAAAGATTCTTACCACTGGACCAAGAGGCAACATCAAGATGGATGGAGAGAAGATTAACACTGTAAACAGCTTCATCTTGCTTGAATCTACAATTAATACCATGGTACCAGCAGTGAGGAAATAAGGAGATACATTTCACTGGGAAAATCTGCAGCTAGAGACCTCTCCAAATTATTAAGGCATAATAATGTCAGTTTGAGGACTAAGGTGCATCTGATTCAGGCCATAGTCATATTCACTTGCTATGCATCTTAGAGATGAAAAATAATTGACCCCTTTGAGCTGTGGTATTGGAGAAAAACACTGAACATCCTGTGACAACCAAAAGAATAAACACATATGTCTTGGAGATGGTGCAAATGGAGTGCTCCTTAGAGGCAAGAATGATGGGCTTTGTCTCACATACATTGGGTTTATTATTAGGAGGGGCTACCCCTTGTAGAAAGACATGTTTCTAGGAAGGGTAGAGGGTTGGTAAAAGAGAGAAAGACCCTCAAACAAGTGAATTGACATGGTGACTGCTGCAATGGGCTCTTCTGTGTCAGGAAATGTGTGGATAGCACAGGATAGAATAGAATTCAGATCTTTTGTTCATAGAATCACTATGAGTTGCACAAGTCTCAACAACCCTTAACAACATGAAGCAGAAATAACAGATAACAAATAAAACTTACTGTGTTTCTGGCATTCTCTAGAATACTTTTTGGTTATATAAAATGAACGATGGATTTAGGGATGGATAGAAATTTTGCTTTGTTCTAATCACCAATTCTTTTATGTTTGGTGTGTTCGGGTTTTGTTTTGTTTTACAACAGCACTTTTTCCCAGGTCAATGAGCATTTGAGTAGTTTTTCCCTCCAGACCAAATCCTTTATTGCCTACTGAATAGAGTTCGGTGATTGCCTGAGATTCAAATTTTAAATAGTTATTCAATGAATGTGTTTAGCAGGCATCTCTCCCTTCAAAGCTTTCAACATAATGGCAGCTGTGTATTTTAGCTAAGCGTGGTTAAGAGAACAAGGGCAGGCTGCCTGAGGTTGAATAATAACTTCGATTCATATTATCTGTGTAACCTGAATAATTTACTCTTCCATAAATTTAAGATATCACTCTTTGTGAGATATGTCCTTCAGAGATTTTTTAAATTTGGGGGAAAACACGTTACTGAAATAAAGTTTTTTAAATATTGTTTGTTTTTCAGCTGTTAAAAGACACTGAATAAACTTACTTATAACTTTATTGTAATGATTATTTTTTTCTTATTGTTAGAAGAATGCCTTGTATATAATGAGGATTCACAAATAGTTTATTCTGACTTTTAAATTATTTCTCATTATTTTGCCCTACATTGACTCTGATATTTAAATGTTTACCTCACAATGGTGTGGCTGTTGTTAGATGTCTTTACAACTCTTGGTGAGCTTATGAACAATAGACCTGAGCACCGTCATATCCTATGCCAACTTTGCAATCTCTGTCACACTCAAGCCCACTGCTATAGTCATGTAGTTAATCCACATGGTGAAGCATAATGCCCTTCTCCAAGGAATAACCTTTCCAACCACATGCCCAGTGGATGCAATATGAAGCTGTGCCATCCTTACCTCCAATGAGCACTCTACCTGCACCTGCTCCATGATATATCTATTTGTTCTTCTGGAAGCCCATGGGATATTTAGTACTCTTTACCAGAACCAGAGTCAAAAGATTATTTTTTCCTTTCTGTCATCCTTATTCATTGTCCAGATTACCAATGCAGAGATAATGATTGAATCAAGTGCACCTTTGTCCTCAAACTAACATCATGGCTCCTCACAAATTTTGAAATATTTCTGATGAAGTGTTGATAGTTTCAATCTTTTCTCCACCTATTCTGATCAAAGGCATATGACTGTGTGGATGTAACAAATTGTAGCTAATTCTGAGAAGAATGGGAATCCCAGAACGCTTGGTTGTGCTTATTCAAAACCTATACTTGGATCAGGAGGCCGTCATCAAACAGAGTAAGAAAACACTGCATAGTTCAGAATTGGGAAGAGTGTATACCAGGCAAGTGTCCTATCTCCATACCTTTAAAAATATCTGCAGAACAGATTATCCAGAGGCTGGGCTCTATGAGGATAAATGTGGCATCAGGATTGGAGGTAGACTAATCAACAATCTGTGTTATGCAGATGACGCTGAAACTGGGGAGGACTCAAGTGCTTGCTGTAGAAGGTCAAGGACTGAAGCCTTCAATATGGATTGAAGCTCAACATCACAAGAACAAAGATTCTCACCACTGTCCACTGGCAGCATCATGATATATGGTGAAGAGATTAAGAATTTTAATAGTTCTAGTTTACTTGGCTCCACAATCAACATTCTTTGTACCAGCAGCCAGGGAATTAAAAGACAAATTGCATTGGGAAAGTCTGCTGTCAGAGACCTCTCCAAAATACTGAAGAGCAAAGATGTCAATCAAGAGACTAAAATGGGCTTGATCAGGCAACAGTCTTCTCACTTACTTGCTATGTATCATAAAGCTGGAGAATGACTAAGGATGATGGAAGGAGATTTGATGCCTTTGAGCTGTGGTACTGAGAAAGATTACTGAATATCCATGGACTGCTACGAGAACAAACAAGTTCATACAAGAAAGAGTGAGACCAGGCTGCTCCTTGGAGGCACAAATTCAAAAACTTTATCTGACATACTTTCGACATGTTGCTATGTGGGAGCAGTCCTTGAAGAGGGACCTCATGCTTGGGAGGTTGGAGGTACAGTACAAGAGAGGAAGACCTCGAGGAGCTGGATTGATTCAGTGACTGGGGTAATGGGGATAGGTGTATTAGAGACAATAAAAATGGCACAGGATAGAGTAGGGTTTAGGACTATTGTACATAAGGTCATTATGAGTCGCAGGTGATTTTATGGCACATAACATAAGCAACAAGAACTTTGAAGCATACTAGGAAATATTTATAGATTTTAAAAGCACACAGTCTTTGGGGAAAGATATTATGCTTGGGAGGGTAGAGGGACAGCACAAGAGAGGAAGACCCTCGATGAGATGGATTGATTCAGTGTATGTGGTAATGGGGGTAGGTATTTCAGAGACAATAGTCTTGGCACTGGATAAAGCAGGGTTTAGGACTGTTGTACTTAGGGTTGTTATGAGTTGCAAGTGACTCAATGACACATAGCAACCACATTATGATGCCAGCTATTGATCTAGTGCTGAGGATTTTTGTTTTCTTCACATTGATACAATCTATATTGAAGGTTTTAGTCTTGATCTTCTTCAGCAAGTGCCTCAAGTCTTCCTCACTTCCAGCAAGCAAGATTGTGTCATCTATGTAGGGAAGCAGATAGATAAGACATTTCCGATTTTGATGCCACATTCTTATTTATACAGTTCCATTTCTTGAATAATTTTATCAGCATGATTTTATCAGATTGAATAGATATGATAAAATGATACAACCCTGATGAAAGCCTTTCTTAATTTTAGACCATGCAGTGTTTTCTTGCTCTGTCCTCACAACAGCTTCTTTGTCTAGGTACAGATTTTACATGAGCACAGTTAAGCATTCTTGGATTCTCGTTCTTCTCAATGTCAGCCATAATTTGTTTTAATTCTCACAGTCAAATGGCTTTGCATAGCCAATAAATTACAAAGAGATATTCTTCCTATGTTCTTTGCTTTCAGCCAGGATCCTCTGCCATCTGCATCCTTGGTGCCATGGACAATTCTAAACCCAGCTTGAACTTCTGGCAGTTCCCTCTGTATGAACTATTGTAGTAATTTGTAAATAATCTTCAGCAGTATTGTTTGCATGTGATATAAATTGTATTGTTTGATGATTTTTAAATTCTGTTCGATAACATTTCTTAGGAATAAGAGCAAACGTAGATTTCTTTCCATCAGTTGTACTCCAAATATCCTAGCATAGTCTCATGAGCACTTTCAGGGCTGCATCTGCCATTTGAA
>NW_006399923.1:2649869-2650790 GCF_000299155.1 Elephantulus edwardii | reverse complement strand
GGTCGCTATGAGTCGCAAACGACTTGACGGCACATAACAGCAACAACAACCAGTACTTTATTACATTTTCTGGGTCATTCAAGATATCCTCATAACAACTCTAAGTATTGGAACTTGAAGCTTAATTTTTTCCCAGCTCTTTAAGTTTGTGACATGCCAAGTGAATTCTTCCCATTTTATTCTACAATTCTAGGTTTCTGCATATTCTGTTATAGTCAATTTCTTTGCCTTCTAGAGCTGCCCTTTGAAATCATCTCTTCAGCTCTTTTACATCAACATCTTGTCCCTTTGATTTGGCTTCCAAATACTTCAGTGCAATCTTCAGGGTCTCTTCTAGTATCTATTTTGATAATTGTTTCCTCTTCATCTTTATTTTCCTTTCTTCATGAATGATACCCTTTATTTCATCCCACAACTTATCTAGTATGCTCTCATTGATTTTTTAATGCTTGAATTTTGTTCTGAAGAAAATTTCTAAATTCAGATGAGACAAACTCAAGATTATATTTTGGATCTCATGGACTATTCTCATTTTTCAAGCCTCAAATGTAACTTTCACAAGACTAATTAATGTTTTCTTCCACATTGGCATCTACTCTGGTTTTGACTTATGAAATTAGGCTTCTCTACTGATTCCTTCCCCAGATGTAGTCAGTTTGATTCCTGTGCAGTCCATCTAGTGATCATGGGTAAAGTAACAGTATATATTTTGTAAACAAAGATATTTGTGATAAATACATCAATTAATGAACAAAATTTCATCATTTTTTCCAATCTTGATTCTGTTAATAAGTCCATATTTTCAAATTACTTTTCCTTCTTCATTATTTCCAAATTTGCATTCCATATAACAATTATCGTGAATATATAGTGATTGCATATTTGATAAATTTCAGACTGCAAAACTTGATAAATATCTGT
>NW_006399923.1:2642610-2645519 GCF_000299155.1 Elephantulus edwardii | reverse complement strand
TAAGGGTCACACAGGTGTGGGTTGCAGGGGGGTCCCACAGTGTCCGGTAGTCTTCGTTCCCCTGGGGTCTCACAGTCTTCACTCCTCTGGAGTTCCGTGGTAGGTGGCTGGCTGTTGTTCTTCCCGGGTCTCTTCCGGGTCCCTCTCACGGCGTTCCCCGGTCTGGCGGGCGGCGGTGTGCGTTCCCCTGGCTGGTGGCCTCGCCCTCGCGCTGCATCGCCCTCGCGCTGCGTCGCCCTCACCTAAACTATAGGGTTTTAAAAATTCTTTTATAAGGTTACTTTAATTAGGCAGGGATGTTTTACATTTTAAAAACGTTCTATATTGCATAAGCTTATGATGCAGACAATAATGCAAAAAAGGTTCTCATGGACTTGCTTTAATTTTCTTCAGCCTCAACTGTAACATTCACAGGAATAATTAAAATCACACATTTATTTGGGGCCTTAAAGTCCAAAGGTAATTTATAATGTCACTTAAAATCAATCTAAAAGTTAAGATGTTTAAAGGAATTTACATTTTAACAATCTACCTGTTATTGATATCAAACAATTATATCTAGTAATTATTCACAGCCCACATTAAAAAAAGTACAAAGTTCAATACAGTTTACCCTTCAACATGAAATGCAGGAAGATGTTGTATAAAGCAGATAAACTTGGTACAGCAAAATGACCTGTTCTCTTCTAAGGTCTTGGGTTGCAGTTTTGAGAATCAGGATTTTGGTCATTATTCTGTGCACGGGGTAACCTCAGTCCAGGTCTCCAGTGCTAGAGTATCACCAATCAGAATTAAGGAGCTTCTTTAGATAAACACCTGCTGTCATGCAAGTTACTTCTCAGAAGTGTAGTCAATTAAAAGTGGGGTATATACTGCATTGAAACAGATGAGGTAGAGAACTGTTTAAAAAGGTTATATGATTAAATATTATTGTTATGACAGGAGTCCAGAACAAAGGTAGCATAGTGGAGTGGGCTTGGGGGGAGGGATTGAATAACAATGAAAGAATTTTTTTTATTTACTTTCAAAAAAAACAAAAAAGCAAATTGTGATGGGAGGAATGGGCAGAGAGAAAAATGCAACAATGAATGAATGGAAATCTAAATTCTCTGTAAACTCTAAAAAAATGGATGAAGAAAACAAAATGGGGTGTTTCTTCTCCTACTTGACACTTTGGGCCTCTGGGTTGATATGGCATTTTCTGATTAACACGTTCAGTCTCTGGGCTTGTTCAGTCTCTGGGGTTGATATGGCATCTTTTTATTAGTGCCAGGAAAGTCAATTCATGTTCTCCTGTTTAGCCTTATTTATCTGAAACATTTACTTGCTAATTTCTAAATTTCTAAGCCTTAGCTTTCCAACCTTTGTTCTATATTTCTAGCAGTATGCTTTCTCTGTTGGTATGGTAACACTCTGGGTCTCCTTGGGCTGGCTGGATGCCTCTTGCTGGGAGCCAATGAGAACCTACAGTATGGGTGGACCTGCATCCTGGTTTTAATTATTTTTGGTCAAGCATTCTTCTAAGTGCATACCACCGATCTGTCCATTTTCTGTACAGAGGTTGCTCGTGGTTGCTGTGATGATGAATAATATGACACTGATGTGTCAAATTGATAATGATTAACCATGGTGGACAGGGTTTGGTGGAGCTTTCTGATTAAAACAACCTTGGAAGTAGGAGTGGCATCCACTTCTGAAATAGCTTGCTTTCAGAAACACTATCAACTTGGAGTTTCTATGAGTCGTCCACCACTCGACGACGCTTAATAACAACAACATGCTTTTAATATTGACACACACTTGCTTATCAATTTTTAATAATCTAAACTGTATATTTAGAAGTTTCATTCTATATTATTATAGTATAACTTAATACTTAAACAAATTTACTTATTAAATTCTATCACTTTATAATTAAACTTCATTCTGTATTTCTATTAACATGCTAGCTATCATGCTACTACCACATTCATATCACACAACTACCCATCCAGCTATACCTAACATAGCAAACATAATATCTTCTATCCAAATGTGATACAACAAACTTATATTCCTCTTTCAAGATTTTAGCTAATTTATGGACCTATGTTCTTATCACATAGGTATTTCAGATTCAACAAAATACGATATATAACAGGTTCAACATGAACTTTAAACAATGTTCTTAAAATGTCAAGGGCTTAATTACATGAAGAGATTTTCATTGTTTAAGATATATATAGTGGTTAACCTAATTTTTCTATGCATAATTTATGGTTCAATGATAGTGAAATTAAAATATTTACTATTACCACTATTTCAGTAAATATTACAGTTCAAAATGACTTTAAACCTCTCCAATATTTGAAAGAGCAAGAATGCCAGTGTGAAAGACTACGGTGCACCTGATCTGAGACATGGTGTTTTCAACTATTTCCTGTGCATCTGAAAATTGGACAATAAACAAAGAAGATGTTAGTAGAATTTATAGTTTTGAATAGTGGCTGGAAAATGCTACAGACAATCCTACGGCCTACCAAAAATACAAATAAATCTGTCTGGATGGAAATCCAACCAGAGTGTTCCTTAGAGACAAAGATGATGAAAATTTTTCTCACTCACTTTAGACATATTTTCAGGGGGAAAAAACCCAGTCTTGAAGAGAAAACTCTTGCCAAGGCAAGGTAGAAATCAGCTAGAGAAAGGAAGACCTCAAGGAGATGGATTCACACTGTGACTACCATCATGGACTTGAACAGGACTGATATGAAGATAGCCCAGGCTAGGGAAAAGTTCAGATCTATTGATCATAGAGTTGCTAGAAATTATAGTCAACTTGATGGCACCTAACAGCATATAGATTGCATCTCAACATCAAGAGTACAAAAACCTTCTCCACTAGACCTATGAGCAATATCATGAGAGAT
>NW_006399923.1:2640793-2642240 GCF_000299155.1 Elephantulus edwardii | reverse complement strand
GAGAGTGACATCATGCTTGGAAAGGTGAAAGGTCAGTGAAAAAGAGGAAGGCTCTCAACAAAACGGGTTGAAAGAAAGAGTACAGCAATGGCCTGATGTGTGTCAGAAATGAAGAGGATAGCATAGACAGGGTTCAAATGTGCTGTTCACAGAGTCATTATGAGTTGTACTCAACTCGATGGCACTTAACAACAACAACATGGGAATAAGAAGAAGCTAACTCTCAACTTTAAGAGTTTTTCTTAAAATATTAACCTAACAGCATTGTTATATAATAGCATTAAAAGTGTAATTTTATGTTACATTCTCAAAATACAAACAGAGATTGACATTTCTGCCAATTAGAATTTCTCTGGAGACAAAAATGTTTTATGTATGTATATAAGCTGATTTGAAAGCACTAGGAAATTTCCAGAGATGTGTGGGGAATGTTTCTGTCAAAAGTATTTGGTGTCTGTGTGGTAACTGTGTAGAGCTTTAGCTAATTCTGCAGCAGTGTTTAACTGTCAGTTGTACAGGTTGTTTAGTAATTTGACTAGAACAGAGGAATGGGGTGACCTTTGAAAATGCCAAATTTTGATCAAGACCTGATGTAAAAGTCTTTAGGAGGCTGAAGATCCCTGTATAGGATGCAGCTGCTCTTGTAGCTATCTTTCTTTTCTTCTTAATGCCAAATTAATACTAACATTTGGCTGACATGTGTGAATGATAATTATTGTTTCTCATGAAAATAGAATTCTGAGTTTAAAAAAAAACCAAAACCCAAAACAAATACCTGTAGAATTATTAGAGCATTTCAATAACTAAATGCATATACTTGAAATGTCAAGAATATGTTTTCAGCAAATGTTCTTTGTGTCTTTTCTTTAGCTGACCATGAAAATAAAAAATAAAGTTACATTTTGAAAAATAAGTCAGTAGAATTTATTAAGATTTTTATCATAAGACAACAAAAAAGAATATCAAGGGGCAACTTTTCCGAGAAGTATAAGGTCAATGTATAATTACAAACAGCATCACATGGAAAAGAATGACAATTGTAAAAATAAAATCAGTACTGATATTATTTAGAGACTATGTAATTCTGGCAATTAATCTGAATAAAATTATACCCAGAATAAAATAAAATACATCTAGTTGTATTTGAAGTTAATAAAATATAGTCATTTTAAACAAAATCATAATTTATAGTCACTTATAGTTAATACTTAGGCTATTTAATTCTCTGTCAGAATCTGATGATCATAAAATATGCGATAAGAAAATAATTCTACTTTATTTTCCTAATAGTCAGCTTACAGATGTTTTTCTTTTAATATAACCTAAATTCTAAGTAATATAAAAGTTATTTTATTATATATTGAGTAGGGATTTTTTATAGATACTATATACTGAGTCATCATATAGAAAGGAATTGGCAGATACAGAGGAATTTAAAGAAATAACA
>NW_006399923.1:2632549-2638327 GCF_000299155.1 Elephantulus edwardii | reverse complement strand
GATTCAAAGTGGCTGTAGCTGGTGTATCACATCTCACTTATGCCTAGTATGTCGATATTCATGTGTTCCATTTCATTTTTAACAATATCTAGTTTTCCAACATTCAAGCTACAAACATTCCATGTACCAATCGTCAAATGATGTTTGTTCTTGATTTTTCTCATTTCAACTGACTCCCAATCTGGACTCTACCGCTACACTACTATAACTATCCTCTTTGTTTGGAGTTCATAGGATTTTTAAAAGCCTTTTATTTAGAAATTAGATGGCCCATTCTGCTTCATAGTCTGTCTTAATCAGGAAGCTGCACCAAAAAACCCACCCACGATGGGAAACCCTTTTAGAATCTGACATACCAGTAGCAAAGATTTCAGTATCACAGCAACCCCAAGTAATCACAGTAAAGCAAACCGATAGACAAGTGCTGCACCTCTTATAAGGTTCTTTCCAAACACAATCAATACCATGCCCAACCAACTTGTAAATACAAAGGCCCAACCACCAGGTCCTGTTGCTCACAAAGAGGTTTCCCATTCAAGCTGATTATCAATGAGATAAGATACAATCAATCAGCTTACACTTGCTAGCTAACACAATTAGAAATGTGCAGAGATCTGGAATTGGAGAATTAAAAGTGAAGAAATCTCTCTGCATTTCTCTAGCTGAAAGAACTGAAAAACAAATTTAATTCTTGTGATGCAAAGTTAAAAATGCTATGGACAATAAATTTAATGACCCAGAAAGCATCCAAAGAAGATGGAGGGAATATACAGAGTCACTATACCAGAGAGAATTGATTGACACTGAAAAATTTTAGGAAGTACCATATAAACAAGAGCCAATGATAATGAAAAAGGAAGTGGAAGCTGCATTGAAGGCATTGGAAAAAAACAAAACAAAACAAAAAACCAAATAAAACAAAACCCCAGGAATCAAAGGCATAGCAATTGACTTGTTTCAATTAAGAGATGCAGCTTTGTATGCCCTCATCAGTCTAGCCAGGAAATTTAGAGGACGGATGTCTAGCCAATGGAGGTTCATATTTGTTCCTATTCCCATGAAGGGTGATCTAACTGAATGTGGAAATTATCAAAGAATATCACTGATATCACATGCAAGCAAAATACTGCTGAAGGTCACTCCAAAATGGCTGGAATAGTACATAGATAGGGAATTACCAGTTGTTCAAACAGGATTTAGAAGAGGCTGTGGCACCAGGGATATTGTGACGTCAGATGGATCCTGGATGAAAGTAAAGAATACAAGAAGAATGTGTATTTGTGCTTTCTCGACTGTTCAAAGACATTTGACTGTGTGAATCATGACTAGTTGTGCCTGACAGTGAGAAGAGCTGGAATCCCAGAGCACTTGATTGTGCCCATGAGCACCCTATACCTGGATCAGGAGGCTGTTGTGTGAACAAAGTGGGGGAGCACTGCACGGTTTGGAAATGGGAAAGGAGTGTGTCAGGGATGTATTCTATCTCCATATTTGTTCAATCAATATGCTGAGCAAATTACCCAAGAAGCTGTACTATGTGAAGAGGAATGTGGCACCAGAATTGGAGGGAGACTCATCAATAACCTGCATTATGCAGATGATACAACTTTACTTGCTGAAATTGAGGAGGATTTGAAGCACTTGCTGCAGAAGATCAAGGAATGCAGCTTTCAGTATGGATTGCCTCTCTATATCACAAAACCAAAGATTCTTACCACTGGACAAATAGTAGTGTCATGACGGATGGAGAGGAAATTGAAACTGTCAACAGCTTCATCTTGCTTGGATCCACAATTAACACCCTTGGTATGAGTAGTCAAGAAATAAGGAGATGCATTGTACTAGGAAATTCTGCGGTTATGGACCTTTCTAAATTATTGAGGAGTAGTGATAAGAGATTGAGGACTAAGATGTGTCTGATTCAGGCCATAGTCTTTTTGGTTCCTAGCTATGTATCTGGGATCTGGACAATGAATAAAAATGACAGAAAAATAATAGAATTCTTTAAGCTGTGTAGAACATTGAACATCCCATGGACAGCCAAAAGAATAAATAGATATGTTTTTGAGAAGTTGCAGCTGGAGTGCTCTTTGGAGTAAAGAATGATGAGACTTCCCCTCATATAATGTGGACACATTGCTAGGATGTGCTATTCCTTGGAGAGGGATATGATTTTGGGAAGGGTGGAGGGTCAGTGAAGGAGATTGAAACCCTCAACCAGGTGGATTAACACAGTGACTGCTGCAATGGGCTCTTGTATTTCAGGAAGTGTGAGGATGGCACTGGACAAAACTAGATTCAGATCTTTTGTTCATAGGGTTAGTATGAGTTGTACTTGACTTAAGTTGTCTTACCAACTACAAAAACAGCAAGTCCTCAACATCTTTGGTATCAGCAGTCAGGAGATAGCAAACATATTAGATTGGGAAAGTCTGCATTCGGGGACCTGTCCAAATTTCTGAGGAGCTATGATGCTAATTTGAATACTAAGGTGTACCTGATTCGGGCCATGGCCTTTTCAATAATTTGCTATGCATCTGAAAGCTGAAGAGTAAGTAAGTCTGATAGAGGGATAATTAATCTCTTTGAGCTGTTGTATTGGAAAAGAGTGCTGAATATCCCAAGGACTGTCAAGAAACTAAACAGATATGCCCTGAAGAAAGTACTGAGAGAATGCTTCTTGGGGACAAAGATAGCTAAGTTTCACCTCATGTACTTTCGGCATGTTAGGAGAGGCTAATCCTTGGAATAGTACATCATGCTAGGAAATATAAAGGGTAAGCAAAAGATCAGAAAGCCCCTCATGAGAAGGATTGACACAGTGAGTGCAACAATGGTTTCAAGATGGCACGGGATAGGACAGCATTCAGATAATAAGGTCACTCATTATGTGTGGTACTCAAGCCAATGTCACCTAACCAACAACATAAAATAATCTTTGCTATCAATTACATTGTCAAGAAAGGATGTCCCGAGGACCTTCACCTAGGCTTACTGGCAGGTGGTTGTGGGACAGATTATGCATTTGACAAGTCTAATAGATTTGTAACACTTGCCCAGAGCCAAGAAACAGAGCTCTAGGAGAAAAAGAAAACACAAAACAAAAAACCAACAGAGGATTTGAGAGAATATATGAGAATCTGTCCTGCCTAAAGAATTGTGTCCTGGTCATTTTCCATCTGAAATGTCATCTGCTAATTCCCTAACAAACCGCATAATCATGAATACGACCATTCAGTGATTACCGGAAGAGGCAGGAGGGTAGCAAGGGCTTTGGTAGGTATTGCTGCTGGCTCCTCTTCACATTGTGCAGAATTCAGATGACACTGCTTCCAATTGGCTGCTTTTATGTTTACAATAAACTTGATCCCTGTTTGCTGTACTATAAATGTGGATATATTTGTAACACATATAGACAAGGACTGTAGCCTTCAATATGATTGAAACTCAACATCAAGAAAACAAAGATTCTCACCACTTGGCCAATTGGCAGCATCATGATGGATGATGAAGAGATTGAGATTGTTGTTGACAGTTTCAGTTAGCTTGGCTCTACAATCAACACCATTGGTACCAGCAGTAAGAAAATTAAAAGACGAATTGCATTAGGAAAAATCTGCTGTAAGCGACCTCTGCAAGGTACTAAGGAGCAATGATGTCAGTCTGGAGACTAAGGAGTGCATGATATAGGCCATGGTCTTTGCGATCACTTTCTAGGCATTATAGAGCTGGACAAAGACTAGAGATAATAGGAGAGTTGATGACTTTGAGATGTGGTGCTGGAGAAAAGTGTTGAAAAAAACCATCGACTGTTTGGAGAACAAAAATGTTCCTCCTGGAGAGGATGAAGCCAGGCTGTTCCTTGGAGGCAAGGATTCTGAAGCTTCGTCTGACATACTTTGGACATGTTGCAGGGTGGAATCAGTCCTTGGAGAGGGACATCATGCTTGGGAGGGTGGAGGGACAGAGCATGAGAGGAAGACCCTCAATGAAATGGATTGTTTCAGTGACTGGGGTAATAGAGAGAGGTGTGTTGGAGATAATAAGATTGGCACAGAGTAGAGCAGGGTTTAGGACTGTTGTACGTACATAGGGTCACTCTGAGTCACAGGCAACTCAATGGCACATAACAGCAACAACGATGATAACAATAGTGTGTCTGTACAGAAAAAAAATATGTTTTTATCTAATTTCCATTGTTCTGTCACAATAATTTTTGTTCTAGTTACAAAGTATCAGTAGTTATTTTCTCTTTGATGTTTTGGTCCATTAAATTTACCATAACCATAGTCTTTTTTTCTAATTCCCTATTGTACATTGGAAATTAAATTATCATTTCTTTTTTATTGTTTCCATTCAGTATGCCCTCTTCCGAAATTCCCTTAAGGATATATTAAAGGGAAAAAAATGAGTATATTTGCAATTAGTAGTTTTATCTCTTCTTTTCTTTTTCTTAATAGTCTTTCCCCTAACCTGTAAGCTGTCCCTTTGATATATTTGTTATCTATTTGTGTTCTTTCCCCAAAACTGTAGGATTTTACATCATCACCAGCAATTAGCAAGCGTTCCAAATTGTCTACATCCTTGAAAACCCTTGCTATTTTCCCTTTAAAAAAATAAAAATCACCCTAATGGGTTTGTTATCAGGAGGAGTCAGTCCCTAAAGAGAGACCTAATTCTTAGTACTATAAAGGTTAGTGAAAAAGAAGAAGGCCCTCAGGGAGATACAGTCACATGGTATCTGCCCCAAGAATTCAAGCACAACAGCCATTCTGAGTGTGGCTTTGGAGTAGGAAGTGGGTTTTGTTTTGTTCTGAGTGTGTCACTATGCATTAGAACTGGCATGAGCACACCTAATCATAACAACTCTGTGCCCTGGTTTCAAACTTTTTGAGCTGATCCATTAACAGAATTTCTGTTGATTCTAATCCATTTGGACATAGAATAGAAATCTGGTTAATATATTTATTGTCATAAATATTACAGTACATAAAATTATAGTCAGTGAAAATAGAGTTCAGGTTTATTCTGACATACATTGGTTTTCTATTACATAAAAATTACGAGATAGCAATGAGTTTGAACAGGTTTGACTTTTGGGTTCAGTGGATATGAAATGATATAACAGTATGGGGATGTTTTGGTTCTTTGTGTCTGGGGTTTTTTTATTTTATTTCACTAATGACTACTGTTGTACATAGGGTTTTCGGAGGCCTGCTTTTTCAGAAGTGGATGGCCAATCCTTCTTCCTAGTCTCTTTTAATCTGAATGATCAGATTAGGAGTATCTGACAGACAAGAAATTTATAGAGCAGTGAAAGATAAACCCCTCATTGTGGAGTTAACCAGTAGTTACGGTGTTGTCCCTGCCCTTGGCCTAGTGTGTTGACCCACTTATTTCCCACTTCCACCCTCCACCAGGATACCCCTTCAATTCTACCGAATCCCTTCAGCATTTATCTTCCATTGCCTAACCCTTAATCTGACACCTTGTATCTAAAGTTTTCTTTGCTTCTGTGATTCCAAATATGTGAGCTGCTAATAAATTTCTTATGCTGTGAACAGTGTCTCTTAAGTTTAATGGTAAAGTCTCTAAGGGAGGTTGATGTGTGTCCTGTAGAACTGGTGTATAGATTGTATTCTTTCTTCTTGGCCAGAACTAACTCGGCATAGCCTCTGGCTTTTTGTACCTGTGGGTGTAGTAAGGTTTTCCCCACAAGTTGCATCTCTATTGTTTGGCCCCCACTTCTGCCTGCGCGCACCGATTACTGTCGCCCCC
>NW_006399923.1:2622472-2631983 GCF_000299155.1 Elephantulus edwardii | reverse complement strand
AGTTTGCTTGGCTCCATGGTCAACACTCTTGGCACCAGTAGCCAGGAAATAAAAAAAAACGTATTGCGATGGGAAAGTCCGCTATTAGGGACCTCTCCAGGGTACTGAAGAGCAATGGTGTCACTCTGGAGACTAAGGTGCATCTGATACAAGCTATGGTCTTTCCAATCACTTGTTATGCATCAGAGAGTTTGATTATGACTAAGGAGGACAGAAGGAGAATTTATGCCTTTGAGCTTTGGTGCTGGGGAAGAGTATTGAATGTACCATGGACTGCCAAGAAAACAAACAGATTCATCCTAGAGAGGTTTAACCCAGGCTCCTCCTTGGAGGCAAGGATTCTGGGGCTTCGTCTGACATACTTTGGACATGCTGTAAGGAGGGAGAGGTCCTTGGAAAGGGACATTATACTTGGGAGGGTGGAGGGACGGCACAGAAGGGGAAGACCCTCTATGTGGTGGATTGATTCAGTGACTGGGGTAATCGGGATGGGTGTGTCAGAGGCAGTGAGACTGGCACAGGATAGAGCAGAGTTTAGGGCTGTTGTACATAGGGTCACTATGAGTTGCAAGCAACTCGATGGCACATAACAACAACAACAACAATGACTAATGATAGTGAGCATCTTTTCACAATTTTATTGATCACTTGGATATCAGCTTTGGAGAAGTGTCTGTTTAATTCACTTGTTTATATTTATTTGTCTCTCTTTTGGTGTTTAGTTACAGGTGCTACTTACTAATGTTGCTGGTTTTATATGTCGTTGAGTTATAACTGATGCATATGCAGCTAATAATCTAGTGGTTTTTCAGAGGCTGTGGATTATATGAGAGAAAATTCCCCACCTTTCTCTTACTGAGTGGCTGGTGGATTCGATCTGCCTGACCTTGGTTAGACAGGGCTGCTCCTTACATACTTGACCAACAGAGTTCCCTTTATTTATACTAGATATGAAATTCTTATTAGAGAAATGATTTCAATTTTTTTCTCCAAATCCATAGAAAGCTTTTTCCTATTCTTGACAATAGCTTTTGATGAAAATGAAAGATTTTTAATTTTGATATAAACGAATACATTTTCATTCCTTTCTTTTGTTGTGGGAGTTATTTTAAATTTCACTAAAAATACAAGGTCCTCAGTAATATGGGTTCTTTTCTTAGAAACTTACAATTTCATTCATTCTATTTTGTCAATGATATAGTCTCTGTTAAATTTCACACATGATGAGAATAGTGAGTTTAACAAGATTTTTTTGGATATAGAGATAGATATCTATGCACCTTTTTCTTTTTCAATGCACCATTTATGCTGAGGAAATTATCCAAGAAGCTGGATTCTATGAGGAAGGGTGTGGAATCAGGATTAGAAGAAGACTCATCAATAACATTTGTTATGCAGATGACACATCTTTGTGTGCTGAAAGTTAGGACTTGAAACACTTGTTGCAGAAGAGCAAGGAATGTGGCCTTTGGTATGGATTGTATCTCAATGTCAAGAATCAAAGATTCTTACCACTTGACTAATAAGGAGTATCGTAAAAGATGGAGAGAATATTGAAACTTGTCAACAGCTTCATCTACTTGGATGAATAACAAACAACCTTGGTACCAGCAGTCAGGAAATACGAAGACACACTACATTAGGAAAGTCAGCAGTTAGGGACTTCTCCAAATAATTGAGGAGTAATGAAATCAGATTGAGGACTAAGGTGTGTGTGACTCAGGCTCCTGTCTTTCTGATTACTTGCTATAAATATGAGAGCTGGACAATGAATTAGGATAACAGAGAAAATAATTGATGCTGTTTCAAGAAAGCAATACCATGTACAATAGCCAACCACAAATGGAGATACTTGGGAGGGACCTAACTAGAGATATAAACACTCTGTACACTCAGTACAAAGAAAACTACAGAGCATTTCTGCAAGACACAATAAGCTTAAAGATATGGAAAAATGTGCCCTATTCATAGATAGGAAGACTCAGCATCGTGGAAATGACACTCTTACCAAAAGCAATCCACACATTCAACACAATCCCAATCGAGATACTAAATTCACTTTTCAAAGAGATTGAAAGGGAAATTGTCAAATTTATTTGAAGAGGCAAGAAACCTCGAATAAGCAAAACACTCCTGAGAAACAAAAATGAGGTGGGAAACATGGCACTCCCTGACCTCAAAACCCACTACATAGCAGTAGTAGCCAAAACAGGATGGTTTTGGGACCATGACAGGCACATTGACCAATGGAATAGAATTGGGAACCCAAAAATAGACCCAGCTATCTATGGTCAATTGATATTCAACAAGACATCAAAGCTGTTAAATGGGGAAATGACAACCTCTTCAAAAATGGTGCTGACAAAACTGGACTTCCTACTTCAGAAAGCTGAAACAGGTTCCACATCTCACACCCTACACAAAAATCAACTCAACGGGGAGCAGAGACCTTGGAGGAAAGCCTAAAACCATAAAGTTCATAAGAGACAAACTTAGATCAAGCTTAGAAGGCCTAGTCTGTGGTACAAAGAGACAGCCAAATACAGCCAGAAATGTAAAATCTGCAGAGGACAAAATTGATGAATGGGACCTTCTAAAGATTAAATCCCTGTGTGCATCAAAAACTTTTCCCAACAGGGTGAGAAGAAAATCCACTGAATGGGGAAAAAAAACATTTGGTATACCATCTAAGACAAGAGTCTCATAATGAATGTGTATAAAATATTCTTGGGTCTTCACAAGAAAAATATTGATATCCCAATTACAAAATGGCAAAAGACATGAGGAAAATATTCATATGCTGAATAAACATTGGAAATATCTATTGACATTTGAAGAAATGCTCAAAATAACTGGCAATTAAATGCAAATCAAAACCATAATGAGATACTATCTCACTCCAGTAATAGTGGTAAAGCTTAACTAGGTAGCAAATAATAAATGCTGGAGAGGATGTGGCAAGAAAGGAACTCTTGTACATTGTTGGTGGAATTGTAAAATGGTACAAGCTCTCTGGAAGGCAGCTTGGAGCATCTTCAAAAAAAGCTGAACATAGAAATTCCATATGACTCAACTATTCTACTGCTTGGAATATATCCTGAGGAAATGAGAATTGAGGCACAGAGACTTACACACCAATGTCCATAGCTGCATTATTGACTATTGCAAGGACATGGAAACAGCTCTGATGTCCAACCGCAATCAAATGGATTGAGAAATTATGGTACATTCATACAATGGAATGCTACGCAGCGTGCAGCAGCAATGATTTTGCTAATTTTACCTAACTTGGGAGAGACTTGTAAGCATAATACTGAGTGAACCAACTCAGAACCACAAGGACAAATATTGTATAAAAGTATTATTGTAGAATAAGTATGAAAATCCAAGAAAGGGAAAGAGTGAAAGCAAAGGAATGAGGATGTGTGTGGTGGGGGTAGGGGATTAACCATGGGGTTGTACGATTTGATGGTGGGGTGAGGGAAATTGGAAGAATCTTGTTTTAAAAACAGTATATTCCAATTAAAGGTAAACTAGTATAATAATTATTTTTTTTTAATTGAAAACTTTGAGTTGTGGTGTTGGAGAAGAACACTGAACAAACAGGAACAAACAGTTATGTCTTGAAGAGGGTGCAGCCGCAGTGCTTTTTGGAGGTAAGAATGATGAAACTTCCCCTTACATATTTTGGGCATGTTGCTAGGAGGGGCTGTTTCTTGGAGAAGGACTTGATGCTGGGAAGTATGGAGGGTCAATGAAGGAGAGAAAGACATTCAAACAAGTGGACTGACTTGGTGACTGCCGCAATGGGCTCTTGTGTGTCAGGAATGGTGAGAAGGGCACAAAAACAAAACAAAAAACACACAAAACAAATCAATAGTATTAGTCAAAGGACTTTATGACATGTTGGAGTCCTACTGGATTTCATGTGTCTCACTACATCTGAAGTCTTTAACATGAGCCCTTAACTGAATCACCATATCCTTATTTAGCTAAATAATAATCAATAGAACTTAATGTTATCCAAGACATATATATTAAAATCTAGGCTGAGAAAGGATACAAGATTTACAAGTTAAAATTGCTATCAATTTCCGTTTTCCATGACACTAGAAGGCTGTCTTCCAAGGATTCTAGTATATAAATTACTATCATTATCATTATTTGTGTACATAGATAGTAGTCAATCAGACAGATCTAAAAATGAAGCCCCAAGTGCATCCAAATTCTAAGGGAAAACCATTTTGAAGATGTGATTACATTTTTTGGAAATGTGGAAGTTATCTTAGATTTTCTGGGCAAGGACAATGCAATTCTAAATATTATTTAAAGAGGAAGTTATGAAGGTCAATGTCAGAAAGATGAAGAGAAGACTGAAGCAGAAATAAACTTCATGAAGCTGTATTATAGGCTTTAGAGTGGTTAAAGGAGAAAGGAGCTGAGAAATTCAGGCTGCTTTAAGAATATTGCAAGTTAACACAGATTCTCCCCTAAAGCTCCCAGAATGCACCAAACTCATTAATACCCTGATTTCAGCCCAGTCAGATACATTTTATACATGTGACTTCCAGAATTAAAAGAATATGTACTGGTGTTGGCTTACCACAGCAACACAAAATTAAAAAGTCACATGCCTGACTTTATGGATGGTTCCTGTGAATGTTGTTGTTCATTAAACAAATCACATTGTGCTCTTTTGATTATAAGCCTGTACAAGATACCTGATATTAATAGCTTACTATGATTGTTAAGATCTTTCAGCACTTCATCTAACTTATATCTTGTGTGTGTATGTGTGTGTGTGAAAGAGAGAGAGAGAAAAAAAAAGGTATAATATCAGTTTTCAAAGGTCTAGATGGGAAGTTAATAGCCAATGATGTTAATACCTGTTGTGTTTAAAATTTCTCAGATACACGATCCAAGATATAGCTATGTATTTCTCTTTTATCCTTAATCTTCTTTTAAAGAAAGTGATTTATTAACAATATTGTTGTTGCTCTTAAGTGCTGTTGAGTTGAGTATGACTCATAGGTACCCTATGCACAAGAGATCTGAACCTTGTTCTGTCCTATGCCATACTCACGCTTCCTAACACACAAGAGCCCATTGCAGCAGTCAATCCACCTGGTTGAAGGTCTTCTTCTCCTTCGCCGACCCTCCACTCGTTCAAACATCATGTCCTCTGAGGGAATAGACCCTCATAGCAACATGCCCCAAGTATGTGAGGCAAAGAGGCTGCACTCTCTCAAAGCCTTATCTGTCTGTTCACTTGGTCTTCCCTCGGATGTTCAATGTTCTTCTCCAACACCACAGTTCAAAGGCGTTAAATTTACTTCTATCATCCAAATTCCTTGTCCAGTTGTCAGATGCATGGCAAGCTATTGGAAGAACTGTAGCCTGAATCAGATGCACTCTCCAAACTGACATCATGTCTCCTCAATAATTGGGAGAGGTCCCTAACTACGGATTTCCCCCCATGCAATGTATCTCCTTATTTCCTGACTGCTGGTACACCAGGAGTGTTAATTGTGGATCCAAGTAAGATGAAGCTATTGACAGTTTCAGTTTCCTCTCCATCATCATGATACTGCCTATTGGTCCAGTGGTAAGAATCTTTGTTTTCCTGACATTGAAATGTAATCCATACGAAGGCTGCATTCATTGATCTTCTGCAACAAGTATTTCAAGTCTTCTTTAAGCAAGCAAGATTGTGTCTGTTGCAGACTGAGGGTCCCAAAGAATGGAATAATTTTATAATTATTAATAATGAGACAAACAGCCAGGAATGTGATAGAGCAGAGACGTAAAACAGGGGGTCTGCAGTTCTCGACTGAAGACCCCAAGCCAAGCTTCTCTGTATCTTTATTGAAAATTATCAGGAAGTAAATCACAAAGAGAATTCAATGCAAATGAAGCCAAGCTCTTTTTATTGAAAACCTTCTGCTTGACTCAGGAAGGAGGGGTTTACAAATGCAAGAATTTGGTTTACCCTTAACTATTAGCCTTGATGCCTCAGGGTGAACTCTAGTTCAGGAAGTAACACTCTACTCTGTAGTGGGCCCCTTGCTGTCTCCTGTTTTGCAGGGAACAAACAGCTCATTTTCTAGGATCTGCCACAAGAGAAATTCTAACTTATAAATCTGTAATTCCTTCAATTCCTGAGCAATGGTTTTCATATAATATTTGGTATAAAATTTGGCTTCCCATAGTGTCATCTGCATAACTCAGGTTGTTGATAAGTCTCCCCCAAATCCTTACACCTCATGGAGTTTATCTTTTTGGATAATTTGCTCAGCACACAGATTGAATAGGTATAGAGAGAGAATACAACCCTAATACGCTCCCATCCCAGTATTAAACCATGCAGTATTACTTTGGTTTTTTGACTACTGTTAGTAAGGTCTTGATTGTAAAGCGAAGCAAAATGAAATCATAAACGACATTAACTCTACCTAGTACTAGTAGCACTAGTGAGGATTTTTATTTTCTTGATGTTGAGATAGATGTAAGTCATACTGAAGAGTGTAGTTTTTTAATTTCTGCAATAAGTACTTTACTCTTCTATTATTTCTGCAAGCAAAATTTTGTCAACTGAATAATGCAGCTTGTTGATAAGACTTCCTCCAATACCGATACCTCATTATTTTGCACAGAGTCCATGTTTTCACATTATTTGCACAAGACAGAGTATGAATGTGTTCTTGTTCGTAGGTGCTGCCAGGTTGACTACATCACATAGTGACTCTGTGAACATATGAACAACAGATCTGAACCTTGCTCTATCCACTGCAATTTTCTTAGTCTCCAATTACTTGACCCAATTTTTACAATGCTTGGGTCCATCCATCATATTGAAGATCATCCTCTCTTTTGTCGACCTTCAACCTTTCCAAGCATTCTAACATTATGATTAAAATACTTGAGATAAAGTTTCACCATCCTTGCCTACAAGGATGCACTTTCTCTGAGAAGGAGGCAGACAGATTTGAAGACAGAATTTTTATAACCATGGAAAATCTATATAATTTTGGTGCATAACTTTCCTTGCTGAGTTTGCACAACTGCTTCTTATTCCATGAACAGATTTCCCATGGATAAACAATAAAGTCTTCTGTGATTTCTGTTCCTCTCAATATTCTCAGTAATTTGATAAAGAATATAATTATATATATGACTGCATTATGTGTGACTATGAAAGTATTTCAGCAATGTGAATTATCACAAATTATGGAGAATATTGAGAAGAATAAGAATTAAAGAGCTTTTTATAGTGCTTATGCAGAAAGTCTAGTCCATGTGATGTTCAGTGTCCTTCTTCAGTGCAACTCAAAGGCATCAATTCTTCTTCTGTCATCCCTATCTATTGTCCAGCTCTCAGATTCATAGCACGTGATTGGAAAGACTATGGCCTGAATCAAATGCACGTTAGTCTTCAAACTTACTTCATTATTCATTAATAATTTGGAAAGGTCCCTAACTGCAGATTTTCCCAATGCAGTATGTATCCCAATTTCCTGACTGCTGGTATCAAGACAATTTCAATCACTTCACCATTTACCATGATGTCAGCTATCGATTCATTGGTAAGAATCTTTGTTTTCTTGACATTGAGATGCAATCCAAACTGAAGGCTGCATTTCTTGATCCTCTGCAACAGGTGCCTCAAATCCTCTGCACTGTCAGCAAGCAGGGTTGTGTCATCAGCATAACACAGGTTAAGATGAGTCTCCCTCTAATCCTGATGCCACATTCCTCTTCCTAGAGTTCAGTTTCTTGAATAATTTGCTCAGCATACAGCATCCCATGGACTGCCAAAAGAACAAATACCTATATAGTGGAGAGGGTCATCCAGAGTGCTCTTTGGAGGCAAGAATGATAAGACTTCACCTCACATACTTCACGTATGTTGCTAGTAGGGGCTATTCCTTGAAGAGAGGTATGTTGCTTGGAAGGATGGATGGATGATGGAGGAGAGGAAGACCCTCAACCAGGTGGACTGACACAGTGACTGCCACAATGGGCTCTTGTGTATCAGGGAGTGTGAAGATGACACAGGGTAGGATGGGATTCAGATCTTTAGTTCTTAGAGTCGCTATAAATCATACTCACTTGAACAGTACCCAACAAAATCAACATACAGACAATATCCACAAACTAAAAAGCAGTATTTGACGTAGAATGAAATCTATGGTTTTAAGAGAGAAAAGGCGTGTAGGATTTTACTCATTCACTATCGTTACTCCGTCTGAATGTTAGATGACTAACACAAGAAACTGGGATATATGAAGTAGGACAGATTAATATTGGATGGATGATTTATTAACAACCTATGTCATGTAGATGGCATAACCTTGCTTGTTGAAAAGAAAGTAACAATTGCTTGAAGTGCTTACTGAAGAAGATTAAGGGCTGTAGTTTTATGATGGATTGCTCTCAGTGCTGTTGTTTTTACATGCAATCGAGTAAAGGATGACTCATAGAGACCTTATGAAAATGGATGTGGACCTTTGCCTATCCTGTGCAATCCTCATCATCTCTGACATCCTAGAGCGCATTGCATCAGTCACTGTGTAACTTCGTCTTGAGGGTCTTCTTCCCTTTTGCTGTTTTGCTGTCACTTCATCTTTTCAAGCATGATGTCATTCTCCAAGGTATAGACCATCCTAACAACAGCTCCGAAGTATGTGAGGTAAAGCTTTATCATCTCCATCTGCAAAGATCACTCCAGCTGCATGCTTTCCAAGACATATCCATTTGTTTTTTGGCAGCCCAAGAGATATTCAGTATTCTTCTCCAGCATCACAACTCAAAGGTTTCTGTTCTTCTGTCATCTTTGTTCATCTTTCAGCTCTCAGTAACATAGCAAGTAATTGAAAAGACTGTGATCTGAATTAGATACATTTTAGTTTTCAACAACATTTTTCCTTAGTAATTTGGACAGGTCCATGATTACAACTTTTCCAGTGCAATACATCTCCTGATGTCCTGACTGCTAATGCCAAGTATGTAGATTTTGGATCCAAGTAAGAACACGGAAATGACAGTTTTGATATTTTCTCCATCTATACTGATCTTCAGTAGTTGGAAAACATGGACTCGGTGACAGAAATGGAGCTGGAGAGAGAATGATCGAATTTTGCACAATCAATGACTTATTCACAGCAAATACATTTTTTAAGAGACATAAACACAGGTTATATACCTGGATTTCACCTGACGGTATGCATAGGAATCATATCTATGACATCTGTGGAAAGAACCACAGGAGAAGCTCAATATCAGCTGTGAAAACTAGGCCAGGAGCTGACTGTGGAGCAGACCACCAACTACTCGTATGCAAATTCAAGCTGAAGCTAAGGAAAATTAAACCAAACCCAAGGCCACCAAAATATGACTTTGAGTCTATCCCACCTGAATTTCAGAACCATCTCAGTAACAGGTTTGAGGCTTTGAACACTAATGAGCGAAGGCCAGATGAGTTGTGGGAGGATATCAAGGGTATCATCCAGGA
>NW_006399923.1:2606454-2620814 GCF_000299155.1 Elephantulus edwardii | reverse complement strand
TCTGAGGCTCCATCTAACATACTTTGGACATGTTGTGAGGAGAGACCGGTCCTTGCAGAGGGACATCATGCTTGGGAGGGTGGAGGGACGGCACAGGAGAGGAAGGCCCTCTATGAGGTGGGTTGATTCAGTGACTGGGATAATTGGGATGGGTGTACCAGAGACAGTGCGATTGGCACAGGACAGAGCGGAATTTAGGGCTGTTGTACATAGGGTCTCTATGAGTGGCAAGCGACTCGACGATACATAACAACAACAACAACATACTGATCTTTGAACATTATCTAAAAATGTCTTTGCTTTCACTTGTTATGCATCAGAGAGTTGGACAATGACCAAGGAGGATAGAAGGAGAATTGATGCCTATGAGCTGTGGTGCTGGAAAAGAGTATTGAGAATACCATGGACTGCTAGGAAAACAAATAGATTTGTCCTGGAAGGGATTAAACCGAGTGGCTCCTTGGAGGCAAGGATTCTGAGGCTTCGTCTAACATACTTTGGACATGTTGCAAGGTGGGACAGGTCCTTGGAGAGGGACATCATGCTTGGGAGGGTGGAGGGACAGCGGAGAAGGGGAATGTCCCCTATGAGGTGGATTGATTCAGTGGTGGGGGTGAGCAGGATGAGTGTGTTGGAGACGTTGCGATTGGCACAGGATAGAGCAGAGTTTAGGGGTGTTGTACATAGGGTCGCTATGAGTCGCAAGCCACTCGACGATACGTAACAACAAACAACAACAACATACTGATCTTGCTTGTCAGTCCACTTTTCCTAGTTTTAAACCATTTAGTGTCCTTTTGCTCTAGTGTCCGGATAACAGCCTTTTGATCTAGGCATAGGTTCACCATGAACACAATTAAGCGTTCTCGGATTCCTATTCACCTCAATGTTAGACAAATGCCTTTGCGTAGACAATGAATCGTAAATAGACATTATTCTGCTATTCTCTGCTTTGAGTCAGGATGCATCTTACATTCACAATAAGGTCTGCAGTGTCACAGCCTCTTCTAAACCATGCTAGAACTTTAAGCAGTTCTCTATTAGTGTAAGCCATTTTGGGATAATCTTCAGCAACATTTTGTTTGCCTGCTATATTAGTGATAAGGTTTTATTATTTCAACATTCTGTTGGATCGCCTTTATTGGGAAAGTGTAAAAATATAGATCTCTTCTAGTCATTTGGCCACATAACTGACTTCTAAATTTGCTGGCACAAACTTAAAGTTACATGTAGAGCTGCATTTTTTATTTGACACACGTCAATTTGTATCCTCTCAATTCCTGGGCCTTATTTATTGCCGATGCCTTTATTGCAGCTTGATTTTTTTCCCTTATTACAATTAGCTCTTGATCATATAGTAGTTCAGAAATATTTCAGTGTTGACTGATCTTTGCCCTCACCTGGGACATGATGCTATACCAGTCTTGGGCCTCAGCCGGAAGGTTCCTGTACCCATCCAGGACCCGTCCTGACACATAAAGGCACAACATTTATCTGTCAGTATGTTGTATGTTGTTGTTTTTGTTAGGTGCTGTCGAGTCGAATGGCCTGAGCACTGTTCTTACATAGAGTTTCCAGAGGCAAGCCATTTCAGAAGTGGATGCCGCTCCTGCTTCCAGGCTTGTTTATAGGAGGAATGATTTCACAGTAGTTAAGAATTTGTGCTGCAATTTCAAAGGGACACAATTCAAATTTACCAGCTGCTCCATGCAAGAAGGATGTTCAATCTATTCTTGTACAATTAACTGCCTCTGAAAACTCACTGGAGAGTCAGCCATGGTTCAGTTTCCACTCGACCATACACAACAAAAACACAATGATTCTTAATGACTGTATATTGAAAGTTCTAAATAGTTGTAAAGCTAATAGTTGCCTTTGTTAGTAAAAGGTTTAGAATTTAGTCCCTCTATTGGTTTGAACCCAGAGAATGTAACAGCAGACAACACTTTGTAGTATCATGCTGTTTATTAGGTATATATGGTATAAACTGACTGAGGCCAAGCATGGGAACAGCTCCGACAGCAGCCAGAGAGGTGGGTACTTGTCACTTGGGCCAACCCCTCTTCAGGCCTTAGGGCCTATGTGTCTTCCAAGCAGCTCTCTTATTTTTCCTGTTATTTGTAAGTATACCGCTTGCTGATGTAAGTGGCCTTGAGAATCAGTGCTGGGCTTTAGGAGAAAGGGGTGATTCATTTCCTCAGACTTTCAAACAAGAAAGAAAGCCTACAGTTAGAGAATTTTTAAATCTTTGTTAAAAAGCCACTATCCCATTCTAATCTTGTTGTTGAAAGAATACTTGACCGTTTTATTTTAATTCCTCATTAATTCTTCATTGCTGTAGTTCTGCCAATTGATTTTTGACCTAGGATATCACTCACAGAGTTTGTCTACTAGGCTCATGGGTGAAAATATAAGATAAACACAAATTCAGAATAAAAAGCAATAAATAATCAAATGTAATTAGTTCAATTACTAAAGTTAATTACAACAAAATGATTGATCAACATGGGCTATAGAAAAACATACTGAATACTATGTTTGTTAATACCAATTGTTCCAAGAAGACAGAAACACAAAAAGTGGTAATGTTGTTAATTAGCAATTGTCCAAACACTTAAATTAGCATTTGATTAATTTATCTGGTTTCGTTATACACCAGAAAAATAAAAATTAAAAAGGGTTAGTGAATCAGACATGATCCTGATTTATAAGATATGTAAAGGTAAATCTATTTAACTGTGTATCATACACATTTATAGATATATATTTTGTTCTGACTTACAATGTAGAGATTAATTTCCAAAAGAATCTTAATTCTTACATAAACATACAATGATACTGTGCTTTCAAATAGATGAGATATTGGTTTGTCTTAGTCTTCAGTTGCCTGTAGAGTTTTTTCTTTCTTTTTCTGTCTGTATGGTCGCTAAGGAAAGATAATGATGCAGTATCTCCGAGTGAGTATCTCATCTTGAGAGAGCACAAAATTATAGTTTTAAAATGATAATGAGTTTGAATTAAATTTTGGCACAGTAATGAGTTTACACCATTCTATTCTTGTCCTTGCTTTATTCTTTGTTTTGGAAAGGAAATGCAAGACTGTTAACAACTGATATTGTCAGAGCAAATAATGGTAATACAGACTTCTTTTCTGAGGGATTTTGACAGAATGTGTACCATGGAAACAATCTCCCAGCAGCAAAATCGTCTAAATTGGGAAATACTCACCAGGTCTACTTATCCTTTTTACTCTTACTTTTGTGATTTTCTTAAAGCTATTTTAATATCTCCATTAAAGAAACACCAGGGGTAAGAATCTCTAACTACATTAATACTGTGTTTTATTTGAATTAGAATATCAAATCATGGATTCAAGGCTTTGAATGTTCCCTTAGAAATAATCAAGGGCAGCATATTCATTTCTTATGTGAAGAATACAAGCTCCACAATGCCTATGTGCATTGCCCAGGGCCAAGTAGCTAGTGACTGGTAGAGCCTCTGGGGAAATACAATTACCTATTTTCTTTCTCAGGGGCTATCGTAACCTATAACAAATGCAGAAAACAAAGTGAAGGATTTAGTCACATAAATGTAAATGAAATGTATTTAACATAGCCCTTACTTATTTTTTAAGATTACCTATCCTACAATATGCTTCTCTTCTGATTTGTCCACTAATATGTTTAGAAATCAATATTGATTAGAAGTATGATATATTATTCTAAAAAATAGTATATTGTCTGAATATTAAATTCAGCTAATATGGACAACATGACAACAAGCATAGTCTTGTCCTCAAAATTACTTTGGTGTATTAGCTTATGGTGGAAGTCACTGTCAAGAAACCATGTTTAGATTCTCATTTTTTTTTATCTTCTATTTCACCAAGTATGATGTCCTTATTCAGGAACCTAGCATCTTCTAATAACACGCCCAAAGCATGTGTGACAAACTTTTACTGTCTTCCCTGCGTTGCAATAGTCAGGCTGCATTTGTCCCAATACTGATTTGGCTTACTGTTTTGTCAGGGTATGCTATGTTCAATACGCTATGATGACTACTGATTATAGCTCCAAGTAAAATGAAGTAATTGAAAGCTTCAATATTTTATGTCTTTGTCATTATTTGAATTATTGGTCCATTTGTGAGTGTTTTTGTTGATTGTGCAGGGTAATTTATATGGAAACCTATAGTCTTTGGTTTCTGTTAGTATGAATTTTGTAATTTTGATTTTAAGTAAATAAAGTTGTGTGATATGCATATTGCAGTTACAGAGGGAAAAGTCTTCCAATATTGATGCCATAATCTTGTACATAAGAGTCTCTTTTCTTAAATTATTTGCTCAACATTCAATTAAATAAGATGAAAAGACGCAAGCTTACTCCTCATCTTTAAAGCATACAATATCCTCTTCTTTTATTTGAACAACCTCCTCTTAGTTAATATTTGAGCAATATGGGCCTGATTAAGTATTTTGGAATTCCCATTCTTTGTAGTATTTCAGAGTAAAACTACCATGTATGCTGCCTAGCAACAATAGTTGTTGAATGTTGAACTGCTTCTGAAATCTTATGTCCTATAGGGAATTCAGATAAATGTCCATGCTGTCAATTCTTGAGTTTTTCCTAACTGCTAGCAAAGCTTTTTGTTATGCAGGTAGTGTAGTAACATCATAAAGCACAGTAGCACCTCAAAACAAAGTTTGCTTCATTTACATTTCTATACCCTATCAACCTAGACTAGATGGCTTCATCTGATTTTGTATCCTTTTGTGTAATGCCTATTGTGCATGTTCCCTTTCTGTGTTATGTGAATATCCTGGTCTCTGATAAGATGAAGACATGAGGTTACCACTCATATCAAAAGGTCTCTTATCTAAGAACTCAAGAAACCAAAAGTGTGGACACCTCCTTTTCTTTATCACTTTGATGTAAATGGAGCTTCAATAATGTCACCTTGGGGTGGGAGTAGGGAGTTTTTGGATTTTAGCTAGGTTGCTGGCTGTCAGATTCTTCCACTTTTAATCCATCTTTTGAGTTTTCTACAGCATACTAGTAGGTTTCAGAGCTAATGTGCATAGGGTCACTATGAGTTGCTGGCAAATCAATGACACAAAACAACACAAACAACAACACAACATACTGGAATAAACTACTTTTTGTTGATTTTATTAACTTGGAGTGGTTTATTGGTTTTGTTGGCTTTGATTTTTTATTTGTTTTTTTACTTTCATTAAAGTAGTAATGATGGAGAGGTATTAATAATTTCAGAATTGTATCTATCTATCTATCTATCTATCTATCTATCTATCTATCTGTTATAAAACTAAGATTGACATCAGTTTTGGTCAGCATACAAAACTAGTTTCTTTGCATCATCAGAAGTCTTCATTTTCTTTCTTTAGTCATGTAGTTTAAGTAGTATGTATATAGGAGAGGAAGTGCATCTTTCCTAGATCAGCTGTTTAACTTTTTGAAACTGTTTTTCCCAGTCATATGTAAATTGTATCTTAATCTTGTTTGCCAGGACTAGAGGAAAGTCTTTCTAGAGTTAGTCTTTATCTTTTCAGGGCCTGTTTTTCTCAGTCAAATGTTAATTAGTTTATAGTTTGTCTGTTTATTAGTACTTATGTGTGATTTTTTTTTTCAAATGTAGAAATTCTTTAATTTTACTAACAAAAGTGGCATTTTAAGTGAGTTGGTGTCTCACCCTGGTATAAAAGCCTAATGACCACTCCTAGACAAGGAGGCAGTTTTGTATGTGAACTCACTGTACTCCGAGATCTGTAACAGAGTGCCTGTGGATATTGTAATCCATCTGTCTTATTGGCAATTGACTATGGAAAGAACTGCTTGCATTCAGGTACAATAATGCTCACAATTTGTTAGGGTCCACACAGTATACTTTGCAAAAGGGAGCCCTGATTGGTAACTGGTAAGAATCTACCCTTTAATACCTGGCACATGGTTCAAATCCACCAGCTGCTCTGGGGAAGAAGGATGGGCAATCTCCTGCCATGTAATTACTGCCAATGAAAACCCATTAAAGGGTCAAGTATGTGTTGATTCTGACTTGATGCCACACTACAATAACAATACTCTAAAACACAGGTAAATATTTTCGAGTATTATCTGATTTCATCCAAAAAGAATATGGGATTAAGATTTCAAGAAAAATTGACACCTTCAAAATGCATGTGAAAATTTTCATTACTCAGTGTAAACAAGCCCAGAAGCATTGATAAATGAAGACCAAAGAGAATAATCTTTAAAAAATATTACATTTTAACATAAATTATACAAAAATCTTTGTAGCTGAACCTACAAGCAACATTCTCGTTAACAGATAAAATATTGGCACCGGAGTTTCATTTTATTTGAATTCATAACAAATTTAAATAGAAGAAGTAGAATTACATCATCCATGTAGTACATTGGATATGTATTGTCCATGTATAACATTGAATTATATCCTGCATGTATTTCTTTGTACATTATGCTGAAAATTATCTCTTCAAAGTGGTTGTTGTGTTGTTATGTGCCGTTGAGTGGTTTGCGACTCATAACGACCCTATGTACAACAGCCCTAAACCCTGCTCTGTTCTGTGCCAATCGCATTGCCCCTGACATATGCATCCCGATTACCCCAGTCACTGAATCAATCCACTTCGTAGAGGGTCTTCCCCTCCTGCCCTGTCCCTCCACCTTACCAAGCATCATGTCCCTCCTTACAACATGTCCAAAGTATGTCAGACGAAGCCCCAGAATCCTTGCCTCCAAGGAGTAGCTTGGTTTAACCTTCTCCAGGATGAATCTGTTTGTTTTCTTGGTAGTCCAGGGTACATTCAATACTCTTCTCCAGCACCACAGCTCAAAGGCATCAATTCTCCTTCTATCTTAACTAGTCATTTTCCAATTCTCTGATGCATAACAAGAGATGGCAAAGACCATGGCCTGTATCAGGCACACCTTAGTCTCCAGAGAGACACCGTTGCTCTTGAGTACTTTAGAGAGGTCCCTAACTGCAGACTTTCCCATCACAATATGTCTTTTGATTTCCTGGCTGCTGGTGCCAAGAGTGTTGACTGTGGAGCTGAGCAAACTGAAGCTGTGAACACTCTCAATCTCTTCACCATCCATCCTGATGCTGCCAATTGGTCCAGTGGTGAGAATCTTTGTCTTCTTGACATTGAGCATCAGTCCATACTGAAGGCTGCAGCCCTGGACCTTCTGCAGCAGTGCATGAGGTCCTCCTCAGTTTCAGCAAGCAGGGTTGTGTCATCAGCAGAAAGCAAAAATGGGTCTCCATAGTATTCCAGTGGCATATGTATCTTTCATTGTACCAGTACCATGCTTGACAGGGAATAGCAAAGGAAACACTGAGGTTTACAAAGGAGATCAAACAGAAGTGCTTTTAACAAAGATTGTGGTGATATAACACTAGAAACCAACCCTCAAGGAATGCTGCTATATGGCAATAGAAACAGACTCTCAAGGAATGTGGCAAAACAACAGATTGAAGCAGAAAAGAAAAATACCAAGATGGTAGAAAATCACCATATGTTTATTAGAAGAAATGCACCATCAGCTGTGTAAACCCCAATCCCTGCTAACAAAGATAAAGAAACCCTTTTGTAAGATAAAAACGGGGTCAGTCTGTCTGACCAATTCATAGTCTATTATGAACATTTTATAAACCTGTTTCTTTCTCTAGCTCTCATATGATGTTTGTGTCTTTTTTGTATATCTGAGTTAGAACTTTCTACTTCTTACTTAAAGAGGCCCCTGGACCTCTTTTGGAAATCATCCCCTTGACATGCTGTCTTGACCACCGTGGCTGTGTAGTAGAATTTGAGATCAAAGACTGTAATGTTTCATATTTCATTTCTCTCTTTCAGTATCACTTTACTTATTGGGAATCTTTTCCATTCCAGAAAAATGTGGAAATTGTCTTTTGCATCTGAGTGAAGAGTGGAATTGATTTCTGTATTGAGACTGCGTTGAACATGGAGATTGCTTTTGGTAAATAGTCATTTTCATGGTATTGAGTCTTATCTATGAGATATCTATCCATTTCTTTAGGTCTCCTTTGTTTCTTGTGCTAATGTTTTACAATTTTCTTTGTATAGGTCTTTTGGATCTCTAACGAGATTTATTCCAATGTATTTTAAATTGTGGTTAGTTATTGTGATTGGTATTGGTATTCTTTTTTCATTGTTCCTTTTCTGTGTTCTCTTTGTTAGTGTAAAGCAATACAAATGATTTTATAAAATTTTGCTCTTACATCCTGATACTTTGCTGAATTTTTCAACTATATTCAACAGGGTACTTTAGAGTTTTCTAACCATTGTATCATATCATGTCATATCATGTCATATCATGTCATATCATCTATCTGTTACTGAATGAAACGGGTTCTTTCCATAGTCAATTGCCAATAAGACAGACAGATTGCAATATCCATAGGCACTTTATCACATATCCGGGAGAAAGCAGTGAAATTCTTCTCAGAGGCTGCCTTCTCATTTGGAAGTGGTCCTTAAGCTTTTATACCAGGGTGAGACACCAACTAACTTAATAATGCATTTTTGTTAGTAAAATCAAAGAATTTCTATATCTGAAGAAAAAACACCCACAAAACAAAACTGTTAACACACAGATACCAATAAACAGGCAACCTAAAAAAGGAGCTAACACATGACTGAGAAAAACAGGCCTGAAAAGATAAAGGGTAACTCAGGAAAGGCCCAGCTCCCCTCCTGGAAACAGGCAGATTAAGGTACAATTTACATATGGCTGGGAAAGAGAGTTTCAAAGAAGTAAACAGTGATCTAGGAGGGATGCATTTCCTGTCCTGGTAAACAGACAGATTAAACTATTTTACATAACTAAAGAAAGGAAGCAATGAATACTAAGGTAAAATAATTAGGAGAAAACTCATGTCTGTTTTATAGCTACAGACCTCTCTAAAGTGAAGTGCAAAGATGTCAGTCTGGAGACTAAGGTACGCCTAATACATGCCATGGTCTTTGCAATCATTTGCTATGCATCCGAGAGCTGGACAATGACTAGGGATGATAGAAGGAGAATTGATGCCTTTGAGCTGTGGTGTTGGAGAAGAGTATTGAATATACTATGGACCTCTAGGAAAACAAACAGGTTTGTCCTGGAGAGGGCGAAGCCGGGCTGCTCCTTGGAGGCAAGGTTTCTGAAGCTTCGTCTGATATACTGTGGACATGTTGCAAGGATGGACCAGTCATTGGAGAGAGACGTCATGCTTGGGAGGGTGGAGGGACAGTGAAGAAGAGGAAGACCCTTGATGAGATGCATTGATTCAATGACTGGGGTAATGGGGGTAGGTGTGTTGGAGATGGTGAGATTGGCACGGGATAGGGCAGAGTTTAGGGCTATTGTACATAGGGTCGCTATGAGTCACAGGAGAGTTGATGGCACATAATAACAACAACAACCTATAGTTTTATAACTGATACATATTTAGAGAATTCTGAACTTATTATTAATATTACCCTATCATACTCCTATATGGCCAATTGATTTTTGGAGATGAAATGAGTTAGATAGAGAAACAATAGCCTCATTAATAGTGGGTGCTGGTAAAATTTGAAAAACATCAGCAGAAAACTGAAGTAAGACTCATAACTAATACCATACATAAAAAACAATTAAAGGTGAATCCAGGACCTATAAGTAAAATTAAAAAATATACATTTCATTAAAAAAATTTAGAGACATCTCTCAAAGTCATAATCTATAATATGAACAGATTTCCAAACATAATAAAAAATTACAATCACAAGAGGATAAAATAGCAGAATAGGACCTTGAAAAAAATCACATTCCTATGCACATCAAAAAATTACTCCAACAGAGTAAAAAGGAAACCCACTGGTAAAAATATTTGGAAGTGACATAAATGATAAGAGACTCAGATCTAAAACTAATATAATATTCTATCCAGTACTTCAACTAGAAAAAGAAAACCAATCCAATCACAAAACAGCCACAAGATACGAATAGACATTTCACCAAGGAAGAAACTAAGATGGCCAGCACACACATGAAAAAATGTTCCAAATCTATAATTATCAGAGAGATATAAATAAAAAAAAAAATAAGATTTCATCTCACTCCTAAAACAATAGTATTACTGAATGCAAGGAGTTCTTTCTTTATTGCCAATAAGATAGATTAATTGCAATATCCAAGGTACTTTATTGCAAATCTGTGAGAGCAGTGAGGATATTCTCAAAAATTGTTTCCCTGTCTAAAAGGAGTCAATGGCTTTTATACCTGGGTTAGATGTTATAATTACTCGTGGTATAGTTGCCATATCACTGAGAAAGACATCTTCAAAGAGATAAACACTAATTTAATTAAATATTTGTTGTTATTTATCCTTGAGTATCCTGGGACTCAGAGACAGAGATAAGCTGTCCCAGTGGACAGAAAACAATGCTACCAAGCCAAAGGTGGGTGACTTTTCATCAGCAGCCCTTAGGCCTGTCTTTCATTGTTTTTGTTCAGACATTCCTCTGGGTCGTACGTATAGCCCTGGTGTACAAGCTGCCGTACAGCATTCACTTGTGGTTGTGAGGCTGAACACTGTGACATTGATGTGTCAAATGTGTTGATGGTTGGCTACCCAATGTGGACAGAGAGTGGGGTGGAGCTCCCCAATTAAAACAGGCTTGGAAGGAGGAGTGGCATCCACTTTCATAATACCTTTCCTCCGTAAACCCTATGAACCTGAAGAGAGGATGACAGTCAACCAAGTGTTGAGGACTCTTCTTCATAGGGTCTCCATGAGTTGCCTGCGACTCGACTGCACTTAACAACAACAACTCCCGTGACTCATAGCAACCCTACTTACAACAGCCCTAAACCCTGCTCTATTGTCTCTGACAAACCTACCCTCATTACCCCAGTCAGTGAATCCATCCATCTCATCGAGGGTCTTTCTCACTTGCTCTGTCATTTCACCCTCCCAAGCATGACGTCCATCTCCAAAGATGGGTTCTGTCTTGCAACATGTCTAAAATATTTCAGACAAAGCTTCAAAATCCTTGCCTCCAAAAAACAGCCTGGTCTCACTCTCTTTAGGACAAACCTGTTTGTTCTTCAATCAATTACATACAACTTGGAAAAAAAAAATCTTTAGAAAGCCAAGTACTAATTTGGAAAAAAATTACATATAAGTGAGAATAACAGTTTCAAAGAGGTGAATACTAATCCAGAAAAGATTAATTTTTTCCCGGTAAACAGTTTAAAGTACTTTATATGTTGTTGTTGTTGTTATGTGCCGTCGAGTCATTTGTGACTCATAGCGACCCTATGTACAACAGCCCTAAACCCTGCTCTATCCTGTGCCAATCTCATTGCCTCTGACAAACCCATCCCGAGTACCCAGTCACTGAATCAATCCACCTCATAGAGGGTCTTCCCCTCCTTCACTGTCCCTCCACTCTACCCAGCATGATGTCCCTCTCCAAAGACCTGTCTCTCCTTACAACATGTCCAAAGTATGTCAGATGAAGCCCCAGAATCCTTGGCTAGAGGCAACTGATGTCAATTTTACAACTATATTTGAACAATCCCAAATTTGTCAATAGCAACGTTCAATAGGGCAGCAAACAACAAATGCTGGTACGGCTGTAGAGAAATTAGAACTCTCGTTCACTGCTCATCGGAATGTAAAATGGTACAACCACTATGGAAAGCAGTTTGAGACTTTCTTAAAAAAAAAATAGAAATACCATATGACTTAGCTATTCCACTACTGGAAATATAACCTAAAAAGATCAGAGCCATGATTCTTGTAAACACACCCGTATTTATTGCTGAATTATTCAAAATAGCCAAGAGATAGAAGTCTAATTTTTCAATCCATTCATTTGAGTTACCATTTCAATCCAATGACAGTGGCTAAGTTTAACAGGGTAACAAGTAATAAATGTCGGAGAGGATGTGGCAAGAAAGGAACTCTTATACATTGTTTGCTTGTTTCTGGAAGGCAGTTTGGTACTTCTTCAATAAGATGAACATAGAAATTCCACACAACCCAGCTTTTTCACTATTTAGAATATACCCTGAAAAAATGAGAACTGAGGCACAAACAGAGACGTGTACACTAATGTTAATAGAAGAATTATTCACCATCACAAGAATATGGAAACAGCCCAGGTGTCCAACCACAAATGAATGGATTGACAAATCATGATACATTCACACAATGGAATACTACAAAGCATGCAGGAACAATGACTTTGTTAATTACTACCTAACTTGGGAGGGACTGCTGAGCATTGTGCTGAGTGAACTAATTTAGTTCCACAAGGAGAAATATTATGAAAGAAACCCATTATTGTAGTATGAGTATAAGGATCCAAGGAGCAGGGCAGGGGGGAAGGTGGAAGCAGAGAGATGAGGGGGAGAAGGGGATTAATCAAGGTATTTGATGGGGAGGGTGATGGAAATTGGAAGAATCTGTTCTGGAAAACAGTGTATTCAAATTTTGTAAATAAATTAATAATAATAATGTTGATTGCCATTGACTCAAACATGACCATAGTGTTCCATAAACAAAAGACTTAATGCCTTTCTAGAACTATCATTTCTTCAAGTGCATAGATTTTCCAATGGCATGTGGTTTAGGAAGTGGATGCCACTCCTGCTTCCAAATCTATTTTATAACTGGGAGCTCCACCAAACACTGTTCACATTGGGAAACCATTATGGCATTTGACACCAAAATGGCACAAGTTTTAGCATAACAACAAACCCAGATTACCTCAGTATAGCAAATTGGCAAAGAATGATGTACAAATTAGAACACTACTCCAAAATATAACAACACAACACTAGCCTCACTTTTTAGAAGCAGGAGTGTCATTCACCTCCTAAACAACATGCCTCAGGAAACTCTATGAACTTTGATAAATGTTGATAGCTGCAGTGGGGCTTCAAGGCTTTTATTCATAGGGTTTCTAGGAATCGTACTCAATTCAAAGACAAACAACAAATCTCACTTAGCAGTGACTAAGTGTCACCAGGTCAAATATGACTCATAGCAGCCCTGTGAACCAAAAACCTGAGCTCTGTTCTGTAATTAACATCATTTCTTTATGTTAAAGTTTATAGTGTTTTCAGAGACATCTGGTTTAGAAAATGATGCCATTCCTGCTTCCAAACTTGAATCAATCTGGAAGCTCCCTCCAAACACTGCCCATGATGGGTAACTCTAATGGTAGTTGACACAACTATGGCAGAGTCAGTGTTCAGTAACACAGCAACTCTAAGTTATTCAGTACAGCAAAGAGACAAACTACTGTACCACTTAAAGGATGTTAATGTTAACATTAGTAAGACACACCCACCAAATGCTATGTACTATGATAAACCAAATATGCCCTCTGCTCTTGAGTCTTTGTTAGCTAAAATGGGCAAGCAAAATCCAGCCAGCTGACACCCACTTATGGAGAAAAAAACCCCAATAACACAAACCAATCTCAAACCAACACAAACCCCAAAACTTTCCTTACGTGACCTTCCTCAAGACATTAGAAACAAACTTATAGAGTGGAACCACTGCACAGGATCCTCAAGGACAGACCCATATGTTCTCTTGGCAGTCCGTGCTATGTTCGACAATTTTCACTGGCATCACAATTCAAAAGCAATGATTCTTCTTATGTCATCCTTAGTCATTATCCAACTCTCTGATGCATAGCAAAGAACTGAGATGACTATGGCTTAGATCAGGAGAACATTAGTCTGTAGATTGATGGTTTTACTCTTTAGTACTCTGGCAAGGAGTGGAGAGTCTGACATCAGGCTTTCCTAAAGCAACTTGTCTTTTGATTTCTTGACCACTGGAGCCAACTGTGTTGAGTGTGATTCATGACTGTTGTTATGTGCCGTTGAGTCACCTATGTTTCATAGCAACTCTGTAGAGCAGCTCTGAAGCCTGCCCTCTGCTGAGCCAGTCTGAATGATTCTAACACATCCATCCCTACTGCTCCTCTTACTCCATATATCTCATCTGGGGTCTTCCTCTCCTGTGCTGTCCCTTCTGAGTATGACGTCCTTCTCTAAGAACTAGTTTCTCCAGCCACATCTCCAAATTATGTGAGATGAAGTTTCAACATCCTATCCTCCAACAAGGAACTTTGGTTGCAGCCTTTCGAAGACAGATTTTTCCCCCCTTGATGGCCTATGGTATATACAAATCTCTTCTCTATCACTGAAGGATTATGAGGAAGTTAACTTTTAACCCTTCTCAGGTAGAAGCCATAAAACCTCACAGGACTTTTGCCCTCTTTTAGAAAAACAAGGCCATAAAAC